>NW_017731665.1:2172185-2224026 GCF_001890085.2 Hipposideros armiger | reverse complement strand
GAGGGTAACAACGCTGGGCAATCGGGGGAAGGGGGACAGACAAGTTGCTGTCATTTTGTTCTTCAGTCTAGTTGTGGAGGACGTTGCTTCACTGGCCCATGTTGGTATTATCATTGCGCTCTTCCCTGCTGACGGCCGCTCACGGTGGCTCACGGCAGCTCACAAAAGCTCACTCCTGCTGCCAGCCAGCCTCACTGCAGCCTACGCTGTCGCTGGCAACTCACAGCAGCCCAACTCCAGGGTGAGCTGTTGTTCACCATCTTAGCTGTAGAGGGTGCAGCGTCACTGGCCCTCATGTGGGATCCGAACTGGCGGCCCTGCTGCTCAGAGCTCACACTCCCAAGCAAACTCTTAACCAATGAGCCACTCAGCCGGCCCCATAAAGCTGTTTTAAAAACCTACTTAGGTATTACTTTATTTCCAAGATGGCATCACTTGGCTCTTGAAAGCAGGTATTTATACTGGAAGTTACAAGTGTCCACCTTCTTACTGTAATATAAGAAATATTTGTAAGCTCCTTATACCAAAGGAGTAGGTCTGAAAAGGAGCTTCTCAAAAGGGGAAGAGATAATAGGGCTGTGTTCCAAATGCTGAACAACTAACATCTGTTTTCCCAACTGGAAGGTTTGTGAAGGCGGATATTGTAAATATTAGGAGTCAAGGCATGGTCTGGGGTTCTGAGCTGGAAGATTCTAGGAGGCTGAGTACCAGGGTGTTGGGATTCTGGAGGGTGATGGGAAAGAGGAAGATATGAGATGGAGGGTGACAGCTGCGCCTCACTGAGTGAAGACCAGGGTAGGAAACTTGGAAATAAAGGCGAAAGTCATTCAATAACCTTCAACATAATTCCAGAGAGGATAACCATATTTGAAATAAATGTTACACATTAAAAAGAGAGAGAGAGAGAGAGAGAAAGAGGCGAGCCTTCAAGGATCCCTAGTGTCTACAGAGAAAATCATCCTTAAACTCTTCACCCAAATCTACCTGTCTAAAAGGGAACACTTTCTATGCGATGAAAGACTCCCTCAACACTGTACCTACAATTCTGATGATTTGTGTTGCTGCAAACTGATCCCCTGTAAGTCTTAGAGGGACAAAGACTAAGGCACCAACTGAAGTCTCATCACCCAAAATTGTTAAAAACTGGGTTTATACAGTACTGTCATTCACTTCTTAAAATGAGTAATGAACCCTTACTTATATACCTAATGATGTCTCAACACATTCTTTCTAAGAGGGAAAGGGAGAAAGGGGAGAAGAAGGGAGAAAGGAAAAAGGGAGGGAAGGAGGGGGCAGGGAAGGAGGGGAGAGAGAGGGAGGAATTTCCTTGTCACCAGAGGTTTTTAACGAAATGCATTTATGGGTGTATGCTTTTGCTGGAAAAGGGCAGATTACCCTAATAACTGCTCAAAACTCATACTGTGGTTCGGAATACTTTAATTCTGAGGAAATGAAATCAGGCCACAACTGCGACTCAGATAGGAAACAAAACGCAGCCAGTGTAACAGCCACAGCATCTTGGGTCTTAATTATTAGAAATGCAGAGCTCTCAAAGAATGTGCTCAGGCCAAAACAATCAGCTCTCATGCTGGGCCTCCCAGAAGCCAGCCTATTCCAGGGTACTTAATCCTGGGGCTGGCAGAATAATCACCTCCCAGGAACGGGCCACCCTGGCCCTGCGGGTCCCTCTGCCCAGCAGACGGGGCCAAGGGGAGGCTGTTGACTGTGTGCAGGATTGCGGGGGAGTCGGTTTCAGGGCCATAAAAGTAATTTTTTTTTTAAGCAGAGGATAAAAAAAAATCATTGCACCAAAAGAAAGGCAGTGTATAGCTGTCTTGTGACAAGACCAAATTGACACATGAACTTCTTGGTTCAGAATGAGGGTACTTATACAGGTAAATGCTCCGCGATTTCTACAATTGTCTGCAGACCATTATTCAGTGCAGAAAGAGGACTGGAGACCCGGAGACCCACACTGACCCAAGGGGGCCACGGCTTGAAGGACTGAGAAGGGGAAAGTGAGAGGGTGTCCCCTAGGGACCCAGCACTCTAGGAGTTCTAATAGATATCGTCTCTTTGAATTCTTGTTAACAGCCTGCTAACAAGACTTTCTTCTATACATTTTACAGAGGGAGACAATGGGCAAAGATGGCGTGTGGAGTTTGGTCAAGGTCAAACTGCCATAAGTGGTAGAATGAGATTGATGGGGGTGGGGTGGGAGGTCTGACCCTAACACTCTTAAGAGGAACCTATGCCTTAGAATACAAAGTTGCTCGTTTTGTGCAGAAAACCCTCTTGGCAGGGTTTTCTGTAGGGAAACCTGGCCACATAGCTACCCCTCAAGAACTCTTCATCTTAGGCCACTGAAGGAACATTCCCAGTATCCTGTGATGTGAAGAGTGCTTTGGGGTTCCCACCACCCAGCGCTCTAACCCCAGCTCTGCTGTTTTCACAGCTTTGTTAACTTGGGTAAGTTTATTAAGATGGCTGGGCCTTGGTCTCTTCCTTTCAAAAATGGAATAATAGTAGTCCCTGTATCATAGGGTTGCTGGAATGCAAAAGTAGATAACGCCTGTCAAGTTTGGGGTCTGTAGTAGGGATTCAATAAATATTCATTATCGTAGAAGACTAAAATGAATCCAAACTGATTATTTTTAACTTCAAATGCACCTTCAATCAAAGTATATTGACTGCTAGGTGTGGGGGTGGGGGTGGGGGCAGAGGCAGCCTAGCTCTACCAAATTAGCACCTTAGAATAGAGCAGAAAGGTTATTCCCACCTCCCATTTCAATGAACCTTAAGTCGACTATCTTAGAATATCACTGACATTCACGTCTGCTTTTTAATAAAAGAAGAATACACATTCCTTAACACGTCCAAGTCCACGCATCCTTTCCTAGCTAAACATGGCCCCTGGATCCTAAACGATGCTAAGTTATACCACCTGCCCATTGTGATGATGAGCATACCCATTTTACTATTTACGATGAAGATAAATGAAGCCAGGGGAAAAGAACTCCTTTACTATGGAAGCAAAAGAAAAGACTTGATATTAATGTTCCCTTAAGTTAGGGTCAGGTCTTTGAGAAAAGGAAAGGATGCAGGGCGTTGGGTCTGGGTTTGTTTTGTTTTCATTTGTTTTATGAGTTTGTATTTTGTTGTTGTTGTTGTTTTTATTTGAATGAAAGTCACATAACATACACGTCACTGTATGAAAGTTAACAATCCAATGAGATGAAGCACATTCAGTGCTATACAACCACCATCTCCACCTAGTTCCGAAACACGTTCGGCACTCCAAAAGGAAGCCCCACACTCATCAGGCAGTTGCTCCCCATTTTCCCTCCCCCAGCCCCAGCCCCACCAAGCTGCATCCTGCCTCTATTGGATTCATCTATTCTGGACATTTCATATGAATAGAATCATACATTCAAGTGGGCTAAATTCTAAAATAACCACGAAGGCAGTCATAGCGAACCCTTCTATGTCTACCTGTACAGGCTACAGGACCATATCTGATGCCCCTTTCCCTGTGGCTTGAGTTCCGACAGTCCAGCCACAGACCTCGTCACAGAATCTTCCACCTTCCAATGAACATCACGAAGGAAGGCCGACCAACACTTACGGCTCCACTCCAACAAATGGTGGACCATCTTAACGCTTACTCACACCGGCCAATTTCCATTTTGATGAAACCAAGTGAATGTTTCCATTCCTCCAAATGAGTGCTGGCTAAGGAAAAAAGCAAATGAGTTTCCACCGAAATTTCCTTTTGTGTGAGTTCTCGTATGCGTTGCCCACTGGAGTCATGCAACGCGACAGACACTCAACCAGATGGAGAAACATTCTCTAAGGAAGAACCAGGAGCCCGCCTACCCATCCAGCCTCTGTTGATTTCAATCGTGTACTGTCAGCACTACAGAGCGCAGCTTAGAGAGTGCAGTCCAAGCCATCCCCCAGCCAGGAAGAGGGCTGTTAGTGCTGCCGAAAGCTCGCCCACCTTCTTCTATGTAGGAATTTTCCAGGACAGGTTTGCATTAGAATCATGTGAGGGACTCGTGAGTGAAATGGGTGCTTGGTCTCCACCCCTACGGGTTCTGGTCTCCAGGACTCAGGTTGGTGTCTGGGCATCTATCTATAGCTGCAGCAAGGATCTCAGATGATCACCTTGTTCGTGCAAATGAACGCTTGAGCTCTGACGGCAGACACAGAGTGCAGGGAGGCTCTGAATGGCCCTGGGTGGCAGGCAAAGACCCAAGACTCAAGCAGCTCTTCCAAAGGACTAATGTTTCTATAATTAATTGCTCTTGACTTAGAATCAGTCCAGAGTCCAAGTTACAAGAAACTCAAAAGTTGCTGAGCGCTAACCTTGAACCTGGGTCTCCGGAGGGTGGGTGAAAGAGACAAAGCTAATTTCGGAGGCAGTGCAGGTGGGCAACCATACAGAGGACACGAGGGGGCTTTGCAGGCTTGGGGGCTGCGAGGTTCACGGGAGGGAGAGGAGCAGGGTTTCAGGGCAGGTCGCGGTGTTTCTATTCTGGGTTCATTCAAGGGACTCACTATGTGACCTTGGGCCTGTCACATTCCCTCAGCACTGCTGCCTCACCATCTGTGACATAAAGGCACCAGTGTCCGTCACACAGGCCCTCCCAGGGCGGAGAAGATTAATGAGGCGAAGTCTGCAAAGTGTGTGGAACACCAGGTGATGAAGGGCAGCAACAAGCACAACGCAAACGGTGGCCAGCTCCTCCCCCACCCCCCACATAGGCACACTTCCTTTGTCTTTGAAAAAACTCTCTCTACTCCAAGTGAGGTCCACAGACTAGCAGCAGCGCAGCAGCAGCAACAGCAGGGGGCTTGTCAAAAACGCAGAATCTCAGGCCCCACCCCAGACCTGCTGAACCAGACACTCTGGGGTAGATCCTGGCCATCTGTGGGATAGCAGCCCCCCCCCCCCAGGGAGGCTGACGCTTGCTAAAATTTCTAGCAAGGTCAAATGGCAGCTAGCCATGAACCAGCCACATAAGTCCCCAACTTCCAAGGAGCTGACATTCCAGCACTGGATGGGGAGATGGAAAATAAACAAATAAATAAGGGTTTTAGAGAGTGCTAAGTGCGATGGGGAACACAGATGAAAGAAAGCGTGGCAGGAGAGCATCATGGTCGGGGCTTCGGATGCCAGAGTCATCCAAACTCATAGGTTCAAAACCCCAGCTTGGCCACTTACTAAGTACTTGGGGAAATGACTTCTCCCATCGACTCGCTTTTCTCCTCTGCAAAATGGGATAATAAAAAATCCCTCTAGAGCACAAGTTGTCCTACTTCAGCAATCATAAGAATCACCTAGGGAGCTTGTTAAAATACAGATTGCTGGGACCCTCCTCAGAGATTACGACCCGGCAGGTCCGGGCAGGACCTGAGAATCTGCATCTGTAAGTCACCGGTGTGCAGGCCACAATTGGAGTCACAGTTCTCTACAGCAAAGCTTCCAAAACTTTCATGCCCATTCATATTACCTGGGGACCTCACGCAGTGCTAGGTGTTGTTTCGGTAGGTCTGGGGAGGGGTCTGATGTTCTGTGTTCCAAACTCCCAGGTGAGGCTGATCAGCCATACTCCGAGGGGTCAGGTTAGTGTGTCTGACACACAGTAGGTGATCCAATACATGCTCTGTTACTGTATATCTTCATAGCCCTCATAACAGCCATTATTTTACAAAGGGACAGAATGGTAAGTATTAATAGGTGACCACTGGTTAGGGTGTTCGACATCCTCATTTGGTAAATTATAAAGTTGATGACACTGCATCAAATCCAAAGAAAAGGTTACGCCAGCTCATGGAATCCAAAAGCTTCCAAACCCCAAATCAGAATTCCCTCAAAGGACATCGTAGTGGGAGAGACTTCAGAAAGCCGCTTGTTTCAGTCCGGAATCCAAAATCTCTGATAACATACGCAGGACAGGTACAGCTCAGCAGAGGACATAAAGGGAATTCAGTCCTAATGAGAGTTTGAGAAAATGTTATAATGGCTACATAAACCCCCCAAAAATAACTTTTGAGAACAAATACAGGCGAGGACACATGGCCCTAAATAATGCAAAAATACATCTGAGAGATTTTCAGAAGGGTTTATCCACTTTTTGGGTTTCTTTTTTTTCTTTCTCTCCTCTTTCCTTTTCCGTGGAGAGGAATTTCTCTGCTTCCGACATAGAACAATTAAGCGGAGCAGCGCCCCTCTCCTGGAACTCCCTTCCATCGGGTTATAAATAACTTTGGCACAATAACTAAGAGCATATATAAAAGCAATGACAAGGTCGTTTACCATGAACAAGCCATGTTCGGTTTCCATGGCAACGTGGAGCCAAAGGCAAATGCCAGATGATGATATTTCCATTATACCCCCGTCATCTTACACCCTAAAAGGGCCAACCCTGAAACAGTCCAGGCTTCTTTGAAAGTCTTTCCCCCGCCAGGGCATGGGTGGTTGGGATCTGGGGCCCAAACTCCAAAGGCGGGGAGCCCGGCGGTGGGCCCTGTCGGGTGAGAATGTGACTCTCTTGATAACTGGAAAGATACACTTTCTCCTTTGTCCCTGTGAAAACCAGTCTCAGTAACAATCCCGGACTCAGGCGGGTCATTAGTCGCACCTCTGCCTCACTCAGCTCTGGACTTGCTCTGCTGTCTCACCTTGCTTTTTTTTTTTTTTTCCTTTTTTTTCCCCCTCTCAGTTTCAGAAGAGAAGCTCAGGGCAGAACTAATCAGAGTAAAGAAAATAAGGCGCTGACTGGCTCCACGCTCCTCACAAAAGCTGCATCTATCAGGTGCTGGCTTGTTAGAGGTGTCTGCCTTCCGAAATGAATGGCAGACAGAAATGCTGCCAATTCTGCCGGCCCTTTTCCTCGGCGCATAAGAGCCAGGAAGGGAGAGGAAAGGGGGTGAGGAGAAGACTGACGGCTGTCTAAACCCCAAGGGTCCAGGGTGCTCTGGGCGCGGAGGTGGTCTGTGGGGGAACAGAGGTGGCTGAGTTGTCCGACGTCACTCTTAGACGTGGAGGGGACGTTCTCAACACCCACTACTTCAGTTAGACATCTGCAAGGGTTTACCATCTTGACTTCACTTATTTGTGTATTCCTTCTAAAAAATGACTTTCCATGTTTACTCTGAAAGGAATGCAAATCTACTCGAGTTTATTTAAACCTCATTAAACCTGATTTCTGATATCTAATATGGACGGAAGGAAGGAAGGAAAGAAGGGAGGAAGGAAGGAAGGAAACTATGTGCTAAAGGATCTAATGGGTGTTTGGCTCCCAACAACGCTATGACGAGTTGCTATCATTATTTCCAATTTGCAGATGGGGAAATGACAAAGAGAGGGTAAGACACAATGCCCCAATCTTAAACTGCTACAGCAGCGCCTGGAATAAAAGCCAGAAGTAGCTTAACTCCGGAGCTCTTAGCTATGACCTACCTGCTTCAAAGGTAGCCCTTCCTTTTATTCGTCCTAAAATAACTCCTTTCAAGCTTCAAATGGAACGCTTGCTATGGCTGGTGTTCTAGTGTCTGGTGTGCATGTCGCTTTCTCCCTTGGTGACTTTATAGGCTGATTAATTCTGCTTTTCTCCGCGAGTCCAGGCGGTTTATGTTTTACATAGAAACTGCTCCCTCTTTGACTAAATGTTTCCTTGCTACTGGAAAATACCGTCGGGGGTTAAAAGCAACGCAATGGATGATGGAACTTCTCAAAACCACATCCCTAGCGGTGCCTCTTCCTTCGGAATGGTGACTCGGGGAATGATAAAATGAAAAGATGTTACCGAAGGGATGTGTCTGGTTTTGCTCCTCCATGGCAGGCACATTTAGGAGCGATCTGTCCCTGTGACAAAGTTAGATACGTCGTTGGGACAAAGCTCAGGGCAAGGCTAGAGGCCATTTCACAGTAGGTTTCCCACGCACGTTCTAGGCCTTTTCAATGGCAGCACCGGGGCGAGTAATCTAGAGGATGACTAATTTCAAAAGGAAATTTAAACCTCTCTAAGGAACAGAAAATGGGGCGGGGAATTTTTGGAAAAGCGAGCAAGCAGTGGTGACCAGTCAGAGGGGAGAAACTACCTCTCTAAGAACTCGCAGAATTCAAAGTATCCCATACCTTTTATGTGTATTGATTATCACCATACAATTAAATTTTAATTACACAACACATACATGCCCTTTCTTTTTGAAAAGAAAATATAGATGAGATTAAAGTTTCATTTGATCACTATCCTTAATCCCACCCCTGCCCCACCCCCACAACCTGGAAATCACAGTTTGTTCAGTATCCTTCCAGACTCTTCCTCTATACAGAAGCACATGCTATGTTTTTGCATAGATAATCTTCTATTATTTATTGAAGAGTAACATGTTGGTCATTTTCTTTGGTTTATATAAAAATCCTAAACCACAAGGACTTAGAATCATCTTGTTTACCTGCAAAACACTCAGTGGTGGCAGTGGTGGCAGTTTTACAGGAGTAACCAGCCTGCTTCCTTATACATCGACCTCCAGAACTGTAATATAATAAATTTGCATTCTTTTACGCCACTAAGGTAGAGATTTATTACAGCAGCAATAGGAAACAAATTCCCCAATCTAGGCCTTTGTAAATTCAAAGGATTAAACGAGCTGAATTGTGGGACATGGAATGCATCCTAGGAAGGACTCCACATGGCTGTTCTCTTGTGTTTCTTGTAAACTGCCACATTTGAAGTTGGCAAGGTTTGCCCCTACCTTTCCAGTGACTCACCTGTCACTACATCCATACTCCCAAGGGCCTCACCATCAAGAACATACGTCTGACCCCGCCCTCAGGTGATCAAAGTCCGTCCGAGGACATTCGCCTTCAAAAGACAAACACATTGAGTTGGTGTGCTTCAAATCTTTAAGTTGTTCAGGGCCGGCTGAGTGGCTCAGTTGGTTTATGAGCTCGCTCAAGAGTGTGAGCTCTGAGTACAAGTCCCAGCCTGAGCTGAGCTGCCGCTAAGCTGCCAAAAGGTGGCAGGATGGCTCAGCTAAAAAAAAAAAAAATCTTTAAATTGCTCAAGGTCCCAACAGATTTCAGTTGAGGACTTACAATGCTGTTCAGCCTCCAGTCCCCACCAGTTTCTACACCTCAGTTCCTTTGCCATCCCCAGAGACTCTCCATGTAGGTGCTGGTCATCAAAATGATGAAATCTTTCTTAAATGCACCCCAATCTCTTCTGCCTCTGGGACTTTGCATGTGCTGTTCCCTCTGCCCAGAACAGACACCTCCCCAATCCATTTGCTCAGCTTCCCAAATCGGGCGACCAAATTCATTCTTCAGGGCTCAGCTCAATCATGACAGCTTCCCTTCATACTAGGCTACTCAAAGGAATTAGGATCCACCTCCTTCGACCTCCTACAGCACAGAATCCATGCCTCCGCTTTAGCAATTCTCACACCGCATTGTGACTCATCTCCTGGTGGTCTCTTCCAAAAGTGAGTCCTTAATATCAATGTCCTTTTAGGGTCATGGAGCTTTTTGAGGATTTGGAGAATGAGAGCCCACTTTCATGTCACTACACACACAGAGGTTTTATATGTAACACATACAAATAATTTCAGGGGGTTCATGGATCTTCAAAAAGGCCTTGAACCTCAGCATAAAATGCCCACTGTTAAAGTGTGAGTGCTCTCAGGAAAAGGGTTCGATCAATTTCATCTCTTCATCCCTAGGACCCAACACATGACCTGACCCAGAACTGGCGCTCAATAAATGTCGGATGTATGTATGTACATAGGCATGCATGCATGCATGTGTGCATGCATGTTTGCATATATGTACGTAACCATGCATGCATGCATGTGTGTGTGTGCGTGCATGTTATGTATGCATGTTTGGATGGTGGATAGAAATGGGAATCACTAACTTTCATGTTTATACGAGTATATCATTGGAAAGACTCATCTAAAGAATTTCTCCCAGTAATAGACAAATGAAGATTATGCAACCACATCAGAGAACAAGATTAATCACACTTCTCTGGCTAATCACATTTGTGTGACAAAAAGACATCTGTGAAAAATACTCTTATTGACAACATGCTCCATATTGTTCAGTCGTTTCAGAAATGTTCCTAAGAAAAACAGATACGATCCATCTGATGCAACCAGGCTGAAAATGGGAAACGAAAACCAAAACCATTAACTAGGAGATACATTTTCTGGTAGAATAAATCAGAGGAATCGGTTCTACAACCCTTATTACAGACAATAAGGTTGAATTAATAGGACTTTTTCTCTGAAATTCACCTGGGAAAAGGTTTGTTGTGGTTAAGCCAGGAATTGTGAAAATATGCTTGGTTTAGAGCAAAAATTAAATACAGACACAGTTCTCTCTCTCTCTCTCTCTCTCTCTCTCTCTCTCTCTCTCTCTCTCTCTCTCTCTCCCTGAAACAACCTAAATATCAAACTAAGGGGTTTAGTTGATTATTATGCCTCCATACAATGGCATAATGTATAGCTATTTAAAATATTACATTTTGGAAGGATATTTAATGGCATAAAGAAATGCTTGTGCTATCGTAAGTAAAAACAAAGCAACTTACAGTGATCCCAAATTTTCAAATATGTATGTCCATATAGAGAAAAAAGGCTAGAAAATGTTAGCAATGGCTATCTATGGATGCTGGAATCACAGCTGATTTTTGAACTTTCATCATACCTATAGCCACCTATCTATACATACATGTAATGCTTCCATTACATATATGAGCACGGCTATTCAATGGGAATTTGTTAATTAAAAGCTTCCTGTGGATGTGTGTTCACATGCACGAAAATATGGGTGGGGAGATCACGTTTTCATTCCTGCCTAAGGAAACGCCTTTCCATTAGACCTAAATTTCCCTAAAAGTGTGCCACTTTTCACCTGGCAGCCATTCCAAAGTCATAATACCTAGGGAGAGTCCATCCAGCCTCATAAATCTAGTCTTTCATCTCATAATCTAAATTTGGTGACAACAATTGGATTTCTGTCAAATTGGCCTCTTCCTTTGGGGGCTTTCAGACGTCTATACCTTTGTCTCCACATCACCACTCACTCTGTACCTGCCAGAAGGGCTCCCCCTTTACAGATGGTGTGACTCAGTTCCCCAGGTCC
Source organism: Hipposideros armiger (assembly GCF_001890085.2). Classification (NCBI taxonomy): domain Eukaryota; kingdom Metazoa; phylum Chordata; class Mammalia; order Chiroptera; family Hipposideridae; genus Hipposideros; species Hipposideros armiger. The sequence continues at coordinate 2,212,868 of NW_017731665.1, read as the reverse complement.
ATGGCTTCCTGGCTATGATACCTGGTCTTTCCATGAACATCAGAAAGACATTGGGGAAGAGAACTCGAGTGAAGCATTATTCAGGTTAATTTAATCAATAGCTGCTGAGTCTCTTTTGTGCAAGATGCTGGAGTGGATTTAGATGTGTATTTAGGTCCCACACAAAAAGATGGTGCTCTTCGAAACGCCATCTTTTTTTTGGGAAATTGTAAGTGATCTCCCCAATATGTGTTCAGATATAATGAGAATGAACCCTCCCTCAGCCCAAGTACCTTTACACTCAACCAAGTAAGTAGGACTCAGTCCCATGCCAAGTACTAAAGACTCTACACTCACTCTTGGTTTTTGTTTAAACAGAAATTCAAAGAACCCCGAGCTCAATGAACTGGGATGCTGTGGTGGTAAGCCCTGTCCAGTGGAACAGGCGACAAGAATTCACTGCTGATTCCTCTGCAGACCACCCTCAGAGTAGGTGAAACGCTCAGTAGAGTAAGTCTGGGCACCAGAGCGCTTGTACAACAGACCTGGGGTGCAGGATGTAGGGGGCTGGGTGAGGAGTAAGTGACTTACAAGACACTGAGCATGGCCAACGGCATGGAGTGACTCACTTCCAACAACTCAATTTCAAACTATAAATCCAGTGAGTGTGTTTGTCTATTATTAGGCAGCACTTGTATCGGACAGAGGAGGTGATGGAAGTTCAGAGAAAGTCAATGTCTTCTTGCTCAAGGCAACACATCTCAGGGAAGGTGGAATCGAAGGTCTGTTGTACCCAACGCCCCCTCATGCACAGGCACACCCACCCCACCCCGCTGCTTATGCTGACCGTCTAAAGGTAGCCAGAAGAATGAATCGAGGGTGTGCTAAAACCCAATTAGAGCCTGAAAGTCAGATTTCTGACCAAGAGACTCGTAGGAACTAAGTGGGCGCATCTCCCAGTAGAAGTAGTTCCGGATTGGAAGATTATGAGGGAAAACTATGGACCGTGAGTGGCGACAAGGCCCATGAAAGGAGCACTCACCATTCCTACCCGCTCTGTAGCACGGCGCCTGAAAATATATTTGAATAAGTGAAGGCATGAAGCAAGCAAGCTCAGGATAGAAGTGAATTCTGACAAGTGGACGGGGGGAAAGGAAACCATGTCTGCAAATGAATTCTGATCACTATCGCGCTTGTTTTTTTTCCTTACAAGAAACATAGCAGAAACTGAGATACCATCTCAGAGTAGTGATCTGGCCATTAGCCACTTCAAGTGAAATAGTTCAAGGTCAAAATAAATTAGTCGCTCAGTGTCTCAGACTGGCCATCCATGGAGTCCCCAGGTGTAGGTCCTGACACAATGTATGAAGAAGACTGATGCTCCCCCAGGCAGAGGGGGCCCTCTGCGATAGCGGGGATGTCTGACCTTAGCTCCTCGCGGAGTACTCCAAATAACCACAGAAAGAGAGCGAGAGCAGCCTTACTCTGCCACCATGTCACTCAATGTTTTTTTTTTTTATAAAGGACCTACCAAACCATTAGAAAGAGTCCTGGTCCTTTGAAGGCTAAAAGACTTCAGAAATAATAATAATAATAATAATAATAATAATAATAATAATAATAATAGGGGAGGGTGACAAAACACTAAAATTCTGAGCGCTGTGCACGAACACTTCGATATAATCTTCATGGCTCCTCCGAGACCCCCCAAGAGGTCACGATGAGTCCCAGATGGAAAAACTGAGGCCCAGAGATGGAGCTAACTTGCCCAAGGTCAGAAGGTATCAAGAGGCAAAGCTGGGACATCTTAACCATTATCCTCTACTGAACTTTTGCTTTTTCGTCCATTTTCTAAAATTCGACATCCTTTTGGAACAATAAAGTCAAAAGGAAAACGCTACAAGCTCCTTTGGGAGGTTTCCTCATGACCCACCCTCTAAATAAGTTCACAGGTTTCCACTGAGATAATTCTTCAGCATAAAGACTATCAGTGACCACTGGGTTTAGAGAGGACGGGAGGGCGGATGGAAAGAGCCTCTTTGGAGTTTAGGAATCCAGACCAAAGAGGGAAGAAAAGCAAGAAGCAAACTCCGGTTGAATGAAAAGTCAAATTTAAGCAGCCACTCTAGGGGCCAGTATTTGAAACCTGAGTGAACCTCTGAATCTCCATAAATGCCTGCGGCTATAACTAATATAGCACTTTCCACATTATCATAAAATTATTTTCCAATGTGTCTGTCTCCCACTCTTAAGGACAATGATTGAGGGAATAGAATCACCAGCGACACTGGGGAACCTGCAGAGAGGGACGGCTATGTGCTGGCTCTGTGTGAAGCGCTTCACACACCATCCATGGGATTTGGGCTATGGGGCCAAAGTGCATGACCTTGAGTTGCCCTTGGTGCATCTGGCTATCTAGGGTGGACCCTGCTGGCTGCCTATAAAGCAGCCATCCCCCAGGGCATTCTTTCTTCCTGGTTCAGACCAGAGTGATCTTCCTCTGTGGGCTCAGAGAAGGTGGCCCCTTCCTGGGAAGGGGGTTTGATTAATTGAAGCACAGATCACTCCAACCCCATTGCCTGTTGGTTTAGGCATGACTATGTGATGCAAGCCTGATCATGAGATCGAGAGGATGTTTGCTGAGGAATTTGGGGAAAGGTTCTCCCCTTGATTTGGACGTGAGGAGACACGTGTCTTTGCTGTCTTTGAATGTGGCTGTAGGAAGGAGGACATGAGGCCTGGAGCTCTGGCAGCCATCTTGCATTAGGAGGGCACGGATCTGAGGGCCTCTCAGCTGAGGGTGGGAAGATGAAAAGCTGTGAAGCACTTGGGATTCTTGGGAAATCAGTGCACTGCTACATTAAGCCACCATGAAGTCTAACCTTCAGGAATCACCATGCGAAGTAGTAACTCCCATAAAGAAGTGGCCTCTTTTCGTGGGTCTTCTGACCTTTCTTGCCCCAAGGAAGACAAAATAACAAAACTCCTGGCACATATTACGCTGAACCTCTGCCTTTTGAAATGTCTGCTTTCGTATTTGTAAAATGGGGATGATCACTGGACATCGTTCAGGGGGATGCTGTGAGGACGAAAAAGATAAAGGAAGTTCAGCGCTTAAAAACGCACTGACATTAGCCAGTGAACAGCACATGGTAACTGTCTGTCATTGTAATGATCTCGCCGGTTCCCACAACAACCTGAATCAGGAACTACTGTGACTCCCACTGTACAGACACAGAGACAAAGGCTCGGAGCAGTTAAGTAGCTTATTCAAGTCACACCCCTGGCAAGAACTGAAGTTCATATTCGAAGCCATGATCGGACGCCGTAACTTCAAATAGTAATCACTTGCTACATGGCTGTACTCTCTCCTTCCTGCAGCTAGCACAGGGCCTGGAACAAACTGGCCCCCCGAGGGTGTTTGTTTAACTGAACTTGATTCCAGAGCCCAAATACAAGGACCAGGACCCTGAAGAAGCACAGCGCAGCTGCAAGCAGCAGGACCGTACCAACTGGAGGGGGGGGGGGGGGGCACACTCAGTTTTCCACTTCCATCTTTTCCATGAATTCCGGGACTCCTGCCGTTGCTACGTGCCTTCTTCCTCATTTAGCTTGGCTTTCACTTAAAAGTCAGTTTCACAGGTCAGTCAACCTCACATGAAACCAGGAACCCAATGTTCAACCTCACATGATGCTCTCTACCATGGTTATTTTAAGAACTACCCTGAGTGGAAAACCAGCTGTTTTCATCCCAAAGAGCAACAGGGGGCAGCAGAGAGCAGCAAGCGGCCGTGTCCCTAAAATATTAAAGAGGAAGAAAAAACAAACCGAAAAAAACCCTTTAATCTTTAAACCCAGAAGCATCCTGGTGTAAAAATATCCCAAGTCAAACTTACCTGACCTCGTGGGTAGGCAAATTCCCATTTCCAGTCTTTTGACAGAGAAAAATAGCAACAGAGATCTGAACTCCTGAATGCTTTGCTGACCAGTACGGCTTCTAGGGAACCAGCCCAGCCTGTCTTGGGAAATATTGTCCAAGCAGGAATAATCTTGGATGAGCTGAAAGGGGTTGGCACTTTTAACCTGAACACATTCACCTTGTTAAATTTTCATTTCGTTTCAGATTTAAATCTGTCCTGGGAACAGCCGTCATCAGTCGGCTACAGTATATCTGAACGATGCCCTCGGAGAAATTCTTGGTCTATTTTTAAACACCCAAAGCAAAGGGACACTATGTTCTACATTCATTTAAAATCCAGTTTCTTCGACCAGTCAACCTCACAGGATGCTGGGAAAAGTAAATAAAATTCCTCCTTTCAAACCACGACACGCGCGCGCTCTTCCAACGGGCATTTGGGGGATTGAAATTTGTAGTTTGTGGGGCCTCCAAGTGGAAAAAAATATCTTTGGTTATCTCCTCTTATATTTTTAAAGGGATAGATTGGTACTGAAAAGGAAAATAAGTAGCATTTCCACATCGGAGGGCACAGAAAGCATGACACCAGCGTATGGCGTCAGCCAGTTGCCCAAGTCCCTTTTAGAACCTCCAACAACCGTTTCCCCAAAACTCTGGGCATTTCTGACAGTGTTTCCTCTCGTTTTCTGTATTTAATAAAGTTTTCATTCAGAAGGGAGTAAATCCTTTTAAAAAGGACCCTGTCCATAAACGAATTATGTTCTGACACAGCCCAGTCATCTCTACTTGCTGTTTGATCTCAAAAAAAAAAAAAAAGAAAGCGTTCTTTTCCCTTGATGGCATTTGTCTCCATCTCAATTGTGCATTCATTTTGCGTTTCTTGGGTCAATGTGTCAGTCCCCTCACAGACTTGCAGCTCCCTGTGGATCACACCCGCTTTGCTCACAGGAGCATGGAGTCCAACGCGTGGCACGTTAAGACGAGCCATCTGCAAATGCACCAGTGTTCCCAGCGGCTTTGTACAGGCTTGACCCACTCACTGGTGATGTGCAGGCACGGGCTGCAGCCCTGCAGGTAAGAGGAGCCTCTAGGTCCTCTGATTCCAGTAAAGCAGGAAATGATGGTATGAGCACCCTCATGTATCCAATAACCCACACAAGGTCACCATGACCTATTCTGTGGGATGATGGAGGAGGAAGTGATCAGCGATGGAACAGAACCCAAAAAGGCTGGGATGGAAACCCTGCACCCCCCACCCCTCTCTTGGAACTCTCCTCAGGCATTTACCAAGGTGGACCTATCCCCACGGTGCCCCCTGGAGATATTCCCCCATCCACTAGAAAACATATGCCTCTCCCCTTCCTTAGTAGCATTATTGGACTTGAATTCGCTCCCAGGATTTAGGAAGATTGCTATGCGGGGCTAAGCCTCAATCACACATGGCTTAAGAATCCCAAGCAGGGTTTAAAAAGCCAGTCCAAGTCATATAAGCATTCTAAGTTAATTTTCAATGGGCCAGACGCTCAGTATTTTATATGGGAAGGAAGTTACAGAAAAGTTACAATGACAATACAATTTTAAAAGGACTTTTAACACCAGTTCATTACATGTATAATAAAAGCGGGTCGGCAGAGTGGCGCAATGGTTGAGAGCTGGCTTGGGACGCCAGAGGGCCCCGGTTCAGATCCCACACATGAGGGCCAGTGACACTGCCCTCTACAGCTAAGATGCTGAACAACAGCTCAACCTGGAGCTGGGCTGCCATGAGTTGCCCGTGACGGCGTAGGCTGCAGCCCCTGCTGCAGTGAGTTGCCATGGGCTATCGTGTGTAGCCAGCAGCTAGCGTGAGCGGCCAGCAGCCACTGTGAGCAGCCGTCCAGAAGCCGGCGACTGATCTGCCTTGCCCGGGAAGAGTGCAATGATGGTACCAACTTCGGCCAGTGAAGCAACGTCCTCTACAACTAGACTGAAGAACAAAAAGGCAGCAACTTGTCTGTTCCCCTTCCCCCAACTCCCCAGCGCTGTTCTCATCCCCCCAATTCCCCAATAAAAAAATCTTTAAAAAAAAAGTATAATAAAAGCTTATATAACGAGTGCCATCTGTGGAAGGAGAAATTAATCAATGCCAGAGATGATGGGAGAGAAAACGTCCTCACCACATTTACATGTCCACTGTGCACAGTTTTAGATAGGTAGGTCCTGACAGCGACAGAAACATAGCACTGCTAAGAGGGTGGCAAAGTTGAAGGCCTAGAAATGCCCAGATGATAAAATAGCAGGAAAAGAATGACAAAGCAATGTACACCCTGGACAATAAAACAACAACAACATTAATAGCTAGCATTTGTGCCAGGTGTCCACACAGCAGTCCAAAGAGAGCGGTACGGATACAGCCACATCTCAAGGAGAAAGCAGTGATCAGAGAGGTAAAGTCACTTGCCCAAGGGCACACAGCTAGGTCGGAAGCGGCAGAGTTAGCACTCAAACCCAGGCAGCCTGGCTCCACAGTCTGTGCTCTTAATAAGACAACCTACCGCTAGAAACTGGATTTAATAACAGCAACGGCAACAACAATAACAACCCTTCACCTTTGTAAGATTTGTTATGTACAAAAAAGCGTCTTCTCACACCTTCTATCAACTGTTGAGAAAAGAAGGCTGGAGAAGAAACACAGCCTGAGAGATGGGGACCAGGAAGACTGCAGCAAGACAAGCAAAGCCGACACCCCGATGACTGGGATGCAGCCGATGGCTGGTGAGCAACCTCAGACGCGGATACTATTAGCTTTGGCGCCAAGTTCTTTCCATCTTTCGAAGACGTCACTCCTTCTCCCGTGACAACATCCCGCTGGAATCATGAGAGCAGCCCTTCCAGTGTCAACTTCCTGGTAATCGCTACCACTAGGCACATCCACGTCTCAGGCAGCCGCAGAACACTGGGGAACCACCTACCCAAAGTCAGGTGTTCAAGAAGTATACATCCCATAAAGACCTGTTTTAAGAGCCATTTTTTCTGTGAAATCATCGCCTTAACGGAAGGAGGCTGAGGGCTTCCATCACCCATCACCATCCCAGCGCATAGTTATTAGTAGAGTATAAATGTGTTGGGTAAGAGGTGGCATGTGACACAGTGCAGGACGAGCAGTGGAGCTCGTGGAGAAGTGGCAGGAAAGAGCCACAGTAATGGGATAACCCAAATCACCACCCGGGACATTGCAGAATGTCTGTGGCTACAGAGAGCATCTCTTAGACCCCTCTTGTCACTCAAGACCCCCTTGGCTAGAAGTCATCAACTGGCACAAACAGCTGAATCCGCCCTGATTATGTTTTGTTTGCCTTGGAAAGCACGTCAAGGTTAAGTCCGTGTTGATAAGTCAAGAGTTCCCCCACATCCCCTGGTTCTCCGCTTTTCCTATGAATAACGTGGTGATGAAATGTGGCTGTGTCTTTTCAATGGGGTGCGTATTTTCCAGTTAGTTCCACACCGACCTTAACATTCCAGGTCACCGCCCAGATCATGACACCAAGGGCCTGCTGTATGTCATCGTCACATTTGCTCGGTTGTGTTTCTAAGGAGCAGACAACTATTTCCCTGAATCCAGGTCTCTCTCAAAGCAGGAAAATGAAACACAGACCAAAAGAGCTACATGCTCTTTAAAAAAAGAGCAGAATTATTTGAGGGAGGGGAGAGCAGCTCTTAAATACGCCACCCGATCTCTCATTTCTGTGACCTGTCTGCCCCATAGAGGCATCTCAGTTTGTGACCGCTCCCTCCCTCTAAACTTGGGTAAAGAATTTTTAAAAATCATTTGCTGTCATCTTCCCGTGCATTGGACATCAGTTAAGAGCCAAAGTAAGCAAATCAGTGAGAAGGAACACCAAGGTGACCGGTGAGAGGAACTACTGTTGATGGTCATCTGCTGGGGAGGGCCCCCCCCTCCCAGACACATACTGTGATGAGCCGGGGTCAAGGGGACTCACTGTCGACCACGCCAGGCTAATTCCAACGGACCAGAAGCCCCACAGGGTGGGCCTATATCATGTCTTACTTGCCATCACGTATGGGGCACCAAGCCCAGAGACAGGCACACACTGTTTCTTAATACATTTGCTGAGTGGACAGATGCTTGAGTTGTAGGCAATGTGTGATTAAGTAGAAAAGGATGGGGTCCATGCGAGTGACGTGTTACATCTGTTTCAGCTGTGAATCAGCCCTCTCTCTCTCTCTCTCTCTCTCTCTCTCTCTCTCATGTTTAACTTCAATGCACACAGCAACATGGGATGTTTTCCTGTCTCTAGAAGTCTAATTCTGATACATTCAGACCCCTTCAACTCTCCAACCACAGGAAGGATTTTGTGGGAATAATCCAACACAACTGAATGAGGACAACTCATTGGACATGCAGAGTCAGAGTAAACAGGAACGCTGCTCCTGGTTCTGCTGTGGGGTGTCTCAGGCCATGAAAACAGGCTAACATGATCTTCTGGGCCAGCGGTTCTCAACCTGTGGGTCGCGACCCCTTTGGGGGTTGAACGACCCTTTCACAGGGGTCGCCTAAGACCATCGAAAACAAAAAGATACTTACGTTATGATTCATAACAGTAGCAAAATTACAGTTATAGAGTAGCAACGAAAATAATTTTATGGTTGGGGGTCACCACAACATGAGGAACTGTATTAAGGGGTCGCGGCATTAGGAAGGTTGAGAACCACTGTTCTGGGCACTGCCACTCCAGCGGTTTTCAAAGTGATACTTGGACACCTAAATGTGTGAGCTCCCTCTTCCAACAAATGCATTTCTTTCTTCTCAATCCATTCCCAACACAATCCTAAACATCATTCATTATCAGTGCTATGCTTGGGAAGAAAAAGGGAAAACCACCAGCAACGCAGCAGACAAAAACATAAACAGCCAACAGCCCCAGCAGCAAACAGCCCCACTCTCTCTTGCGGAAAGCATTCTGGTGGGAGGGCATCAGCCACTTTCTTTCTCATCCTTATTTCTCAGTTCTCTGCGATAAGGCTGCATTACTTTCCTAATTTGAAGAATAATAAAGACGCTTGCCCCAAACTGTGTTCAGTGCTCACACAGTATAAACCACATCGACCTTTTAAAGATGGGATTTACTTTTCAACACCTAATGCAATAAACGCTAGATCTGCAGGCTCGTACCTGGCCGAGTTGCTCTGTCAGCGGCAACGCCGAGGTACCCACCCATCTCTGAAATGCCAGCAGACAGCGGGGGGCTGACATACGATATGTTGCAAGAGGTGGGACTCCATCCAGGGGCTAAAAGCCCTCTGCCCTGAAAAGCATCTAATGCAGTCATCCCTGCTTCGATTTCCCCACTAAAGAATGACCAGTCCTGGCCTGGGGGGCTGTAAATCAAACTAAATTTGTCCAGTGCTTCGTCTGCACTCTCGGGCAGGCTGGATATTGGCTGTCAGTCTCCCAGGACGCTGCTTCTCGGGGACCCCAGCACCATTGTTAATCTTATTCAGTTCGCGTCTGGGTAAGAGACCTGCCCATCAGCCTCCCTTTCCCACCTCAGGCGGGAGCTACACAGCCCGCTGGCTGCTTCTCAATTATTTCTGCATCTCTGGTTGGGCCTGATGGTTTTCCTTCCATACCTTCGCCAAGAGCTCTAGAGGTGACCCCATCAGTCCCATTTTCATTACCGTAAGGAGCTTGAAAATGAGTTTGTCCATCTCCCTGCCTTTCTACACCGACTCTGTACTCTGAGTCAGCAGGGCGGGGAAGAAAAACGGTTCTGTCTTTCAGACAACAGAAGAAGAATTTTAAAGGTTTCTCAGGTTAAGAGTCCCGAGACACACAACATGAGCCTCCATTTCTTCATCTGTGAAATGGGAATAACAATAGTACCTACCTGGCTGGGTTATCGTGAAGAGTGAGTGAGATAGCTCACGATCCTTCCCCTGCACAGTGCCGATGCATCAATCACCTGCACGGCCCCTGAAGAACTGCACGCGCAGAACGACAGACAGTGGTTATTTTTACGCGTCCTTTTTTGAGATGGTTACAGTTCATTCCTGTCCAAGAAACAGGGGCACAGATTTGAGAAGTTCCCCAAGTGTCTTCAGAATCCATATGGTTTAATCATCTTAAGGAGGGAAGAATCACTTCAAGACCAGATTACTCGACTCCACGCTGGGTGGACTGAATTGAAGAAGACAAAATCGCAAACATCTGATTTGTGTCCTGAGTGTGTGTGTGTGTGTGTGTGTGTGTGTGTGTGTGTGAGAGAGAGTGTGTGTGTGTCAGTGTGTGACTGTGTGTGTGTGAGTGTGTATGTGTGTGTGAGTGCGAGAGTGTGTGAGTGTGTGTCAGTGTGTGTGTCAGTGTGTGAGCGAATGCGAGTGTATGTGTGTGAGTGTGTGTGTGTTTGTGTGACTGTGTGTGTGTCAGTATGTGTGAGTGAATGTGAGTGTCAGTGTGTGTGTGAGTGTGAGTGTGAGAATGTGTGTGTGAGTGTGAGTGTGTGTGAGTGTGTGTGAGTGCGAGTGTGTGAGTGTGAGTGTGTGAATGTGTGTGTGTGAGTGGGTGTATGTGTCAGTCTGTGTGAGTGTGAGTGTGAGAATGTGAGTGAGTGTGTGAGTGTGTGAGTGTGAGAGTGTGTGTGCATGAGTGTGAATGTGTGTGTGAGTGTGTGTGTGTGTGTGACTGTGTGTGTGTGACTGTGTGAGAGTGTGTGACTGTGTGTGTGCGTGACTGTGTGCATGACTGTGTGTGTGACTGTGTGTGTGTGAGTGTGTGTTTGTGTGACTGTGTGTATGTGTGACTGTGTGCCTGTGTGTGTGTGTGTGTGTGTCAGAGTGTGTGTGAGAGTGTGTGTGTATGAATGAGGAGAACATCTTGTTCTATGGTACAAATCTGATTATGTCCCTTTCACACGTTGGAAATAGCAAAGCATGTTCCATCACTAGAAGATACACGTATTTTCTAAAGCGGTAAACTATTCTCACAGTACACAAGTATGTGAGACCCACAAGGACACGAATTTTTGTCCATGTTGTTCTCTGCTGTTATCTCCAGCGCCCAGGGCAGCACCTAGCCCAGGGAGAACACTCCATGAATGTTCGTTAAATAGATTAATGAATAAATATTTTTCCATTATTTTTCACCTCCTCAGAAAACTGGATGAAAATGTGGTTATCTTATTTCCCCAAACCAGTCAAAGCATAAACATCCGTATTAGCACCGAAAAGCATCCTTTTAAATTGACGTTTTAATGAATTTCACCTCAATGCTTGTGATCTGATGGACTCTGTCCAGACCCATCGCATTCTCGGCCTCAGGTACACGGGACTACTGGATGCTGAGCATCCTTTGCTCTTGTCTTCTCAGCGCCTCTCTCCCCTGCTCGGTTACGGAAACCCCTCTGTCCTGGGGGAACAAGCTAGAGGCGGTGAGGGTGGGGGCACACGCTCCAGCAGGAATCAGGGCACGATGCAGACACAGTCAACTCAGACCGTGATTGATTCAGGATGGACCATGACTGATGCTTGGCCATTTTCGGTCCTTCTAGAACATATCTGCAGAGCTATGGAGGGAGTGAAATGTTTGTAGGTAGGCTTGCTAAATCATCATGGGTAAACATGCTCACTACGTACAAAAAACCTGTGCAGCTGTGCAAGAAGTGAAAGGAGAGGAAGAGGGAGCAAGGGAAGGAGGGAGGCAGAGAGGAAGGAGGGAGGGAGAGGAGGGAGGGTGGGATGGGGGATGGGGGGACACACTGAGACAGAGCGCGCCAGCCCCCACGACACTGACAAGTTCCTGGACTCAGCTGTGTCTGAAGCCAGCCTTCCGTAACGTAACACCCCAAGCCTCACACGACCAATTATATTTTGTTGAGCCCAGTTGAACTGAGTTTCTATCACTTGAACGAAAAAGCCCTGACAAATACAAAAATAATATATACAGAGGGTGCCAAAAAAATGTATACACATGTTAAGAAAGGAAAACTATATTAAAATTGTAACACTCAATATATACCGATAACAAAAGATGAATACAAGTCACTTCTGCAATGACAAGAGGTGCTCAAAGTGGTTCCCATCAGCGTCCAGACACTTCTGATGACGGCGAACTACTGCTTGAGCAACGCTGACCAAAGCGTCCACTAGTATACACTTTTTTGGTATCCCCAGTAAATTATGGTACTACTTCAAACCATTCCAGCTATTTTAAAATAATTAGTGGCGAAGAATGAGTAATACAAAAGCCTGAAATGTGTATGTGTTTACAATAAAATAGGAATGCAGGAGGCTTCTGTGTTTTGAACTTCATTTTCAACTGTAACAACTTTTAATATATTTTTGGACTTGACGTTTTTAATCACTTTTAATTCCCAAACTGAAGTCTATTATATGTTAAAGCGAACATGTAAGAACTGTGTCAGCCAGTTGAATGTGATAAACACCTTTTGGGCTATACAGCTAAAGCCAGTATTATTTCTCCTTTTACTATCAGCACACACAATAGCAGTAACAGGGATAGCTGTAACTAACTTCCCAGGTTTTTCAGTTCCAAAATTATGTGTTAATTAGACTGAACCAGCCCAAAGGCAAAGGGAGGTAGTTCTTAAAATATCCAGGTTTTCAGCTGAATTCCATCAGCTCCTCATCATCAATTTTCCTTGAATATCCATGTTTTGAGTGGTTCATCTCGGCCCTGGGATCTAGTGCAGTAGGTGATATAAATGGACGAGAGCTCACTTATCCCCCAGTCTGATGCTCCTTCTGAGAACTAAGAACACAAGTAAAGAAATAATCTAGGTATCTCTCTGACTCATGTGATCAGTCACAAAATGTTACAGAGAAGCATCCTTATATACGCTAGACTTTCACATGAGAAGAACACGGATTTCTAAGTATATCCATTTTTCACTCTGAACTAAAGAGCAGCTGTTTGGCTGATGTATCAAAAGAAGCATTAATTTCTTTTCATTCCAGTAAAATGTATTTCATAAAATCTCCTTCCTGCCCCTGCCTGATGTGGCAAGGTTACATTTTTGCCTTCAGCATACACAAAAACTGGAGCTCTCTTCCAATTTAATGACTAAGATACAGAAAATACTAGGTAATCAAAATCAAAAGAACAAGATGAAACCCTGACAAATAATTTAATTTGATGTCATGCTTTATTCTGAGCATTAAAAGAAAAATGTTAACTTCTCTGCCCACTGTCAGATGAAAACTTGTAAATAAATCACTGCAAATACAAACACATATATGTAATATATATAATTAGATATAATTTGCTCCTAGGTAATAAAACTTTATATGTAATATATACCTATTTATATATGAATAGATTTAAGTTTAGATTTATATTTATAAGTTACATATAATTGAATATATAAATTATTATAATGTAATTGTACATAATTTATATTTAGATATAAACAATTGCATGTTTATAATTATATACTAATCATATTCATATATAATTATAAATAATTATAATTTATAACTATATATATATAATTTTACTACATAGAAGCAAACTTTTTAGGAGAACTAGGTTGTGAAAATGAGCTGACCTGAATTACAATGCCTAACAAAAAGTCAAAATCCAGCTGGCTGAGTGGCGTGTTGGTTAGGAGTTGGCTTGGAATGCCAGCTCTGAGCAGCAGGGCCCCAGTTCGAATCCCACATGAGGGCCAATGACGCTGCACCCTCTACAGCTAAGATGGTGAACAACAGCTCAACCTGGAGTTGGGCTGCTGTGAGTCGCCAGCGATGGCATAGGCTGCAGTGGGGCTGACCGGCAGCTGGCATAAACTTTCATGAGCTGCTGTGAGCTGCCGTCCAGAAGCTGGCAACCGACTGCCTCACCCGGGAAGAGCGCAATGATAATATCAACGTGGGCCAGTGAAGCAATGTCCTCCAAAACTAGACTGAAGAACAAAAGGACAGCAACTTGTCTGTTCCCCTTCCATGATTCCCCAACGCTGTTCCCCAACCCCAACTCCCCAATAAAATCTTAAAAAAATAAAAAAGTCAAAATCGTGTTGTATAATTTATGACCAAAAATTTCCCTAAATTTGCCTCTGCAAAACCAACTGCTTCTTTGCATTGATTTGGATTGTTCCATGCCGATATATTTGAACAGAATCAATCTATAAAGCTGAGGGAGACTTCTGATCAGACTTTATTATAATGTGGTGTTTGAGACTATCCCAGAAACCAGGAAATTTTAGCTCTGCTTATCTTTATAAATGCCCAAGTTTGAAGAATGATACAGAGCTGTGTTTGCAAAGGGCAAGTACTCTGAAGTGATAGAAATAATACATGGGTTCAATGGATTTTTTTAAGTCCTCAATGTGAAGTTCTAATAACAACTGTAACTTTTAACTCCCATGCCCCGTCTTCTTTGAAATTATTTTCCTGATGGATCTGGATACTTTGAAGGAAACAGAAGTACAATATTTATTCAAAATCTTCCAGTAACGATAATACCTCTTTCCACAATAGGTCTGTTTCTGAAAAGTTTAGTTATGCAAAGTTCTTCTATTATTACTGCTCAAATCACATTTTTTTTAAAACAAAAGGAAGGTTTGTTATAACAATCTGATAAGATTTTTTAAAAATCCCTTCCCTTGAATTTGAATTAGAAAGATTTTCTTATATTTAATTACTTAACCTGAGATTATAACCATAGTATTGCTGCACTGAGATTTTCTATAAATTCCTAAAATCACCAAGTGTCAGGGGGATTTATATGACCTTGAAATGCACCAGAGAGAAGACTTGAAAGTTCCTTAGAACAAAGATTGTCAAAACAACAGAATCTAATGGCATATCAAGGGGATGGCAGCCCTCCAAAATTCTTCAGGTTGGTAAGATTATTCTTGTCTCCCTCCCTCTTTCCTTCCTTCTTTCTTGATACACGTGTTCTTTGGAGTGCCTACTTTGTGCCAGGGATTGCAAATGGAGATGAGGAAATGAGCAAGACACAACCACCCCAGCCCTCCTGGGGCGCCATGAGGCTGCCGCCTAAACCACCTGCCATCTTGTGCCTAGACCATCGGGGAGGCAGCGAGAACTCAGACCCAAAGGCAAAGCCAGCCTGCGAGGGCCACAACCTCACATCCATATGGAACGTTGTTTCCTTAATGAAACTATTAATGGAGAAAACAGTCGTGAATAGCCTAAAAACAGAAAGATGGCAAGTAATTAAAGCAAACTATGGGAATATGAGAAAACTGAAGACACCTTGGCACTATTGATAGAAAGACTCTGTTTTCCTGTCAAACGAATACAATAGGCCTATTCACCAAAAGGTTAGAGGGATCCTGTTCCAGTTATTGGTATTTCCAATCATGAATTTTCCCCCAATTGATAGAATAATGAAGGCACACATGCTTGTGTTAAGTGTCTTGAAAGCTTTGGAGTTTCGTGTTCAGCGAGCTGGTATAATTAAACATTAACTGTCAATTTCTTAACCCTGAAGCAGGCATTTTGCTCCAGGTAATGAGCTTTTTATTTATTTATTTTCCCCTCCTAAGCAAAAAAAACAGCTCTTCTTTCAACTGGTTTTAATGGATTTTGCTCTGAGCAGCCCACCCCTTTGTAGACAATCCTTTCCAGAGAGCAAGATTTCTCTAGAAAGACTGAGGCTGTGTCTTCAGGAAAAAGCAAAACTCCTGATGAAACAGAAAATAAGTCTCTCCTGACCTAATTCCTCAAACAAGCTTGGACATTAGACTTCATAGAAGCCGGGTAATATCCCCATCACACAGGTAATACTAGGACCATTAGCGGTGTATTTCTATTTCATTTTCAAGGAACCTTTAAATTCTGATCAAGGCATTCACTTGTCTTTTCAGTTTTTTTCCACCCCTATTCACTCTTCCTGTTAACAAAACAAAGCGATGGCAGACACAGGTTGTCTTTGAAACCATTTGGCCCTAAGGAGCGGAGGCCCTAAAATGAAAACGTGAGATTGAAAGGCAGCTAATGTCTGTGTGTACACTTCTGGCCTGGATGCTGTCTAGGCTGGAACCGAAGATGGAAGGCGTTCTATTTTTTAATGTCTTCTTCCAGAAGCACCATGCACTTAGAAAAGCATAGAAGGATGACATACTCAATTTTATAACATGAGGGCAGAGGTTGAGAATCACTCCTCCATCGCCTTGCCCACGAATCTCAGATCGCTTGTAAATCGCAGAGCCTGACATTTCAATTGTGCCACGTCCATAGCTCAGGGACCACCCTCCCTCCCTCTCCGCGGTCCCCCTCCCCTTTCGCCAGGAGACCACGGCTGATGCTTCATTTCATAATGCAGCACGATGGTACATCAAGGGTCAAGCTCAGCCTGTTAAGTCTAAAGCAATTACCTTCTCCTGCAGATAAAGGAAAGCCCAGCTCCGAGTGGAAGGCAGCATGAGCGGAGACACTCCGAGAGCCATATGGCCGGCTTTGCCGTGTACCCTTGACATCACGGCCGGCACCTGGGTGAAGGCCAGTGCTTGGCACGGTGCCCCCGGAGCCATTTCTGGCCAAATACTCATCTATTTCTGGAAACTTACCTGCCCTTTCCAGTTGGCTATCCTGAGAATCTAAATTCTGACATCATGGGTTCCTGCTGTCTAAAAAGCATATGTCCTATATTCATTTTTAGAATAATGTATTAAAATGGCATCCGTTCCTCAACTGTGTGCCGACAATATAAAAAAAAAATTACCGAACAACCATCGTGTGTGTAGTCCTGTTTCCCAGGAGCATCTAACGCAGCAGCATTGTATTTGAATAAATGATTTTTATCCCCCTGATGTCTACATTTCCAAGATGTGCTGAAGTCTTAGAAATTAGAATGTTTTTTAATTAGCGCTTTCCACTTTCTCTCTCAACTATGTCTAAGTTATACTTCTTAATATTAAAGTGAAAAAAACAACAACAAGAACTATATCTCTTTCCTGGCATACTTTCAAATGATCGGAATTAGAAATTGGAAGGCAGCATTTCATTCTGAAGAAATGCTAGGCTTTGGAGACAGACCTGAGCTAGAATCCAGACACCACGTATTATTTACATAAGTCATTAAGTAAATGACTGCAACTAACTGAGCCTCCGTTTCCTCACATATAAAATAGGGACATCCATCTCATAAGCATGACATGAGATGACACTGGCTGGAACTTAGTAGGTCTCCAGAGGAGCACCCAGAATTCAAAGCCAAGTCCATGGCTACATCACATCATCTCCCAAAGATGAGGAGAGATGGAGGAAGTCCATGAAAGCCCATTTGAAGGATGAGAAATTGGCGCCCGTGGCTGCCTTCAAACATCTGAAGATTTCTGAGCAGGCTGAGGACATGTCTGCGTGATTAATTAAGGGTGAAGCAGACAGAGGAGAGAGTGAAACCCGGATGAGCATATTAAAGGCTTTCAAACAATCTATGGCCACAATGGAAGCCAGCGTGGGGAACCCAGGTTAGGAAGCACGTGTAACAGCATCCGAACCATATCCCCCAGAACTCAGAGAACAGACCTGGGTATCCATAAGGATCATGTGGGAGGGTTTTTTTTAATTAGTATTCATTACAGATATTGGACTTGACTTCACACCTGTTGACTTACACTGTCCATGTATTGGGCTCTGGGATTTTTGTGTGAGTGAGTGAATGAGTAATTCAAAGACAATGTCAAGTTTGGAAATGACTGATCAAGGGCCAAATGCAGGAGTGTATTATTTAGACACACACACACACACACAGCCTACTGAAAATTGTAAGTATTCTGACTGAACAGAAAATATAGAAATGGATTTGCTTATTATAGTGTCCGCTTAAAGTCCCACTTCGTCAAGCATGCAACCAAAGGGAATGAAATTCGGAATAATTCTGTGACGGATATGGAAAGCTACATGGAGACATTTTGCGCTTGATGTTTGTATTTGGATTGCTCCAGATGTCTTCATTTATAGATATCTACTCTGTCTAAAATGACACGCATGGGGGAAAGGTATAGATACGGGATAAATCTACCACTTAAGATTTTTAAAGCATTTATGGCCATCTATTCCAACCTCCTTCATAATGCAAGAATAGCCTTTCTAACACCCTGGGCAGAGAGGTTGATCATGTAACTGGTTGCCTTCAGTGATGACAAGCTTGTTTTCAATGGGGAGTATTGATCAGAAGGGAAACCTATCATACTAAAGGGGGGAAATGCACTAGGATATGTAAAAAAGAAATAAAATGTTATGGGCCGGCCGAGTGGTGCATTGGTTAAGAAACAGTTGGACAGCTCTGAGCAGCAGGGCCTGGCTTAGGATCCCAAATTAGGGCCAGTGACATTGACTGCGCCCTCTACAGCTAAGATGGTGAACAGCAGCTCGACCTGGAGCTGGGCTGCTGGGAGTTTCCGGCGACGGCGTAGGCTGTAGTGAAGCTGCAGTGGGGCTGCCATAAGCTACCGTGAGTGGCTGGCAGCCGCTGTGAGCAGCCGGCAGCCAGGGTGAGCTGCCAAGAGCCACCACGAGCAGCCGTCCAGTGGCCGACGACTGATCTGCCTCACCCGGGAAGAGCGCAATGATAATACCAACATGGGCCAGTGAGGCGACATCCTCCACAGCTAGACTTGAGAACAGAAGAACAACAACTTGTCTGTTCCCCTTTCCCAATTCCCCAATAAAATCTTTAAAAATAAATAAATAAATAAATAAATAAATAAATAAATAAATAAATAAATAAAAGGTTAGAGAGTTAGAATGCTTGTGGAGGTATAATCATGTGGTTAAATACACTTGGAAATATTAAGATCGGGTCTTCGCCAATGAGCTATATCAAGGCAGACAAGTAAAGGACGAGGAAGCTGTCAAATGTCCACGTCCCAGTGACCGCATACAAGGGATGAATCAAAGACACGGTTGGAAACCACCAAGAGGAAAGGAGACATCCGCTAAGGAGAGACTGCACCTGCTGTGATTCTGGTTGCCCCGGCGACAGGCCCCCTCTCCTGCTGATGGCATTGTAATTCACATAACATATGAAGATAAAATAAATGATGATATCAGCTGTGGAGTAAAGGGTAGTCTTGAGAGCCTCAGGAATTAATTACAGAGGAATTTGAGTGGTGGTTGTCAGAAGACGTGATCTGGGAGGAAGATATTGGATATATATATATCACAGAGACAGACAGACAGACAGACCCTAGTGATAGAGTACCTGGCCAAGGACTGTATCTGCCATTTCTCTTCCTGACACACTCCAGACTAGAAACCCCGAAGTAAATGTTGACGAAGCCACCTTGACTTGTCCATTCTCTTGTTGCCCTCACTAAGTGGAAGGTTGCCTGGCCTGGGAGACTCAACCAAAACCCAATCTCTTTGCAAGTTGGCATTTCCAGTGGTGAACGCAGCAGGCTCTGCCTTGGGCCTTCTCCTGCCCTCTTGTCGCTCCAAAGAGATCAGAGTCATTGAGATGGTGCTGAATGATATGGTGGTTTCTTTCACGTGGCAACGTGGCTAGGTGATGGTGTCCTGTCTAGATGGGTTGCTGTGAAGGTATTTTGTAGATGTGATTAATACCTATAATCAGGTGGGTATAAGTAATACAGATTCCCCTCCATAATGGGGTGGGCCTCATCCAATGAGGTGAAGGCCTTAAGAGCTAAAATAGGTTTCCCGGAAAAGGAGCTCTGCTTCAAGGCTCACCCAGAAATCCTGCCTGAGTTTCCAGGTACCCAGCCTACAGGTTTCAGCCTCAACTCCTGTCTGAGTTTCTAGCTTGACAGCCAGCCCTACAAATTTCAGACTGGCCAGGCCCCACAATCATGAGATAATTCCTAAAAATAAATTTCGTAAAAAAAAAAATAAATACATTTCTTTTGATAGAGAGATAGATATAGAGATATATCTCCTTATATATAGATATATAGGTTGTATATAGATATGGACATACAGTATCTATCTATAAAGAGGAAGATAAATCTATTACATACATTATATATCTTATATTATGTATAATATTGGGTTGTCGGAAAAGTCATGACGCATTTTTGCAACGAAAAACATAGAAAAAATATGTCATGACTTTTCCGACAACCCAATATATATAAGATATATATATACTTTATATATTTCATATATATTATGCATAATATATACAGAGGGTACCAAAAAAATGTATACACATTTTAAGAAAGGAAAGAACTATATTAAAATTGTAATACTCTATATACCGATAACAAAAGATGAATACAAGTCACATTTGACTTCTGCAATGACAAGAGGTGCTCAGAGTGGTTCCCATCAGCGTCCAGACACTTCTGCTTACAGCGAACTACTGCTTGAGCATAGATAACATCTCTTAAAATGTGTATACATGTTTTTGGCACCCTGGTATATTTTATATTATATATATTTTATATTTATATATATTATATTATAGGTAATAGAATATAAAATATAATATATGATTTTATATATAAATTTTTAGAAATTTCTCCCTTGGGAATTGAAATCTAACCCCTTGTCACTTACACCAGTGACTTGCCTTACACATGGCTCTGGTTCTGTCCTCTGACATTATGAAGAACAAGTTCAATATGGTCCAATTATTTGGGCACAGAAGTTTGGTGACTCGGCATACCAGTGTCTTCACCTATCGATCCATTGGTAATATTGGACCCCTGCTCTCTAAAAACCCTCCTTGCAGAACTCACCCCTATAGCTTCCCCCAAGTGACTTGGGCACTAAGATGGCACTCCTCTACTCCAGTGGGTGGTACCGGGGAGACTTCTGGAAAGAGTCACGCCAACCAGGTTCCATGTTCAGTAACTTTAAATGAATACACCGATTGTTATCAGTCTTGTGAACAGGGCAGGATAAGCTTCAGGGTGGCTATGCTTGTCTCTGTGCCATACGCTGGGGGGGAAAAAATCTACAGATAGAAGATGAAAGTCTAGGTCCCAGGGAGCCCTGAAAAGATAGTATAGCCTAACTCCCACGGACATTTCTTTCAGCTTTCAGTTCTTCATGAGTAACTGTTTGAACTGTCTCCCGTTGTGTTCTCTGACTGAACTCTGTGCCCTTCATTTCTGGAAAATAGCTCTGAATCTTTCCAAGATATTCTCTTGTCTTAAGATAATAAGAGTGGGTTTAAGTGACTTGTAGCCAAATGATGGGTAACACGGATATGCCGATTCTGCATCGCCCGGCAACAAAGCCATGCTGACGATTTCTATTTACAACACCGTAAGCAAAGCATGAAACAATCATCAAAATATATTGAGCCGCTAACTTAGAAATTGAATTTGAAGAGACGTTTCGCGAAAGGTCAAGCTAAAAGCATTATAAGGAGAGCAATTTTTATAAGGTTATTGCAGTGAGCTTCACCCAACAGTGTAATAATAGCCAAAAATAACAGATAACACTTATGAACATTCACTATGTGTTAGGTGTTCTTCTGAGTGTTTTACATCTATTTAATTCTCACTTCAACGCTATGAGGTATCTGCTGTTATTATGCACTTCCACAGATGCAAAAATGGTGCATATCCTCTTTGCCAAATGGTGGCTAAGAAGAGAATTTGGGAGCCAAAACTCAGTACATAGTAGCAACAAGCTTATTCCTACTGAGGGGGATCAAAATAGGCCACCCCCAAATATACCACTGTAACATATTATTTTGAATTAAAGTTACTTACGAAAGAGCTAGTGTAGGAAGGACTCTCTGGCCCTCCTTTGCCCCCCCCCCCGGAAGCAGGAAATAAACACCCCATGTGAAAGGCAACCTCCCTGTAACAAGAGGGAGAGAGACGTCATTATCGAGAGGGATAAGGGAATTCAGGATCCAGAAGGCTGTATAAACAAACCTTGTTACTTCTTCACCATTTTACTACCCTTAGCACAAACCCCTTTGTCTTGTCAATATTCACAAATGTCTTGTTTCTTTGTCTAGAAGGTAAGAAAGCTGTCTGCTTTGGTCACTTCATGAGCTCCCATACATGTGAAATTAAAATTTTCTCCTGTTAATCTGCCTTATGTCAATTTAATTATCAGGCCATCCAAAGAACCTAGAAGGGAGGAGGGAAAAGACACCCCCCCCCGGCCCTCGACCGCCCTACACTCCGTTACTAAGCAAGATGTTTTTCCATTCTTGTTCTATGTAAAAAACCCTAATCCTAATTTTAGGGGTGTCAATTATCTATGTCTTTAAACATTGTGTCCTATATTTGTTTCCAAGACAACAAATAGAATAGGCAAGTACAGATCCAGTCACTTATGTCAGAAATTTGGAGTATCCTGTCCCCTTCCAGAGCTACAGTGCCCTTCATCTGTAAACACAGAGGGAAGTTGTTATAATTTTATACTTGCTGAATAACAAATGATCCTTTATTCTCCATCAAGTCATTATGAGTCTCAGGACACACTTCCTACTCCTGGAATCAGGGCTAAATGCTCTTTAAGTGGTGAAAGTGATCTCTGAGTGGGCTTAAGTTATGAAATGTACATTATCTGAATGGTGAATTTGGCTGAAATAGATAAACAGATGGCCGAGGCCCTGTTTCAGCTTCTAAATGTAAAACAAAGTTGGGAGAAGAAAGAAGCAGCATAATACATAAAACCGAGAGATGCTCAGTTGGAATAACCTCGTATATCAAAAGTATATCTATTTACACAGAATCAAGTTAAACACTACCTCTCCTCCAGACAAGCGAAAACGAATTTGGAATATTTCTCTTTTAAAGCAATCATTCTCTCTTAAAAATACAAAATAGAAAAAGTATAGAGTAAACAGAACATTAAAAAGAATCAAATACCATAAAAGAGATTTTAATCAGGCCTTCTCTAGAGAAATCACTCTATTTTCAGTCCCCTGGACAACGGGCAGCGTTCTTTTCATGCCATGCATCCGTTTTCAGTGCCTCCAGATTTAATCCATCTTTATAACTACCCCTGTTTGGTGAGGATTCTTTTTTAGAAATCAGGATTACTGATCTCCTTTGGTTTGGGGTCCTTCCCGACAGCCACCTTGATTTCCCACGGGCACCTTGAGTCCAGGGGAAAATGAGAACCTTCCCCTCTGAGTCCAGATAATTTATTGACCTCTTCCACCTTCCCTCCTGCCAAATCCTGACCCCATGTGTGGTGCACATTATGACTTTTATAGGAAGAGTATGAAAAGAGAAAGTGGCATCTAATTAGCAGTACGTGCGGTGTTTGCTTTTGCAAAGATGTGACATTCACTTACGGTCATTATTTTTCGTGGTTCCCCAGCTACAGTCTGAAAGAGTTGTTCCAGGTTCACTGATAAGCATGTCGAGATGAAGCGATTAAGCAAAACAGGGCTGTTGACTTTAATATAAACATTGAGGATGGATGGATGGACGGATGGATGGACGGATGGATGGTCAGACGGACGGACAGACACACAAGACTATCTCACTATTTTCTGATGTCATCAAGAACATCATAGCTTTTCATAAAGCTCAATCTGTAGGGATCTAACCGACAGAAACAACAGCACAGTCTAAGAGGTGGCTCTAAGATGGTGCACGAAATGGGCCAAGGCTGGATTTTCAGCAGGGCCAGATCTGAGAAAAAGGGAGGGGCTCCTACAACCAAGTGAACACGCCTATTCTGGACAAAAAATAATTTTAGCAAGAATCTGTGTGATTAAAAAGCATGCACTTGCATTTTTCTGTTCTGCCCGCCCCGCTCACCCCCACCCCACCAAGTCCTCAAAAACTAGACTTCAAACAAAATCCCTCTATTCACAAGGCTTCCTGTACGTCTGCCTTTAGCTCCTCTAGCACTGCCCCTTTGAAAGCTAGCCTCCTTTCAAGTGTGAAAAACCTGGGTCAGGCGTTTGTCTGAAGTGAAGGCTTCAGGCTTTCATCCTCTCTGAAGACTCCCCCTCATCTTTGACCTCACCATCAGCAAGACATCTTGTCCTGTATCTGGAATTCCATTGCCTACTTCTGGTAACCTGAATCAAGTTATGTTTGTCTCAAAGGAACTCAGTAAACCATCGTAAAATCTCAACAATGCCACAGGGGCTTGACAAAATGAGAAAATTACAAGACATTTCCCCTCCAGAGTCCCAGGACACAATCCTGCCATTCCAAATATGCCCCCCACTTTTTTTTTCGAATATTCTAAACTCTGATCTCGCCTCAAATCTCAAAGTCATTAAATTAGAAAAACAATATAGGCCCTTAAACGCCTGGTCACATTCTTGGCACTCTTTTTTTTTTGTTTCCCTCTTGGTCTGTCCCCATTTGCAGGCAGAAACCAAGCCTGTCTTGTTTCAAGATTTTATTCCCCAAGCCCAGCCCAGTACCTGTCACCATTGGAGACCCTCAATAAATATTAGTTGAATAAATGAATGAATGAGGCATATACAATGGGGAGAAGAATGAATCTTATTAAATTTAGTATGATATTAGAATAGGATTAGAAAAATCCTTTGGGGTTTGGAGCTTATTAATAAACAGTTGCATGATATTAAACTATGAAGACAGGGGAAAAAAACCAGCTCATTACTCTGATATTTCCTTCATAACATAAAGCCAATGAATGAGCTGAATTTAGAGGAGGCAGGAGGTATATTTAAACACTGTAAATATCAACATTAGTACACAGCCTCCATGCAATCTAATTTACTCTCTAACACAATCCATCATAACTGAAGTATGTTTTTGCTTATAGGGATCATAAAACCTCACTTGATTTATTGCTTTGCCCCCGTCCTGTGTTCTCTGGGAAAATTCAGTTATACATGGAGCTCTTTTTCTTCAGGGAAAAAGAGTGTCTTGTCACCAGGGTATTTACAAACACGACTTACTTTTTCCTCTAGAGGAAAGGTATCATAAAATGGGAATTTAAGCAATTGTCACATGGGCCCTTCGGTGACTAATCTGCACTCTGTCTTCTTTGTTCTTTCTGTATGCAGCTCACTTTCAGGGTCTAAAAAAGAAAAGTCTTAATTCTTCTTGAGATGTTTAGTCAGCCACTGTCTCGCATATTTATTGCTGGTGATCATATTATCCGTCAGAGGCCTAACTGGAGATGGGGTTTCACCGTGTACCTCTCAGAGACCATTTTATTTAGGTATTCCTAATGCTTATTACAACCAAGACCTGCAAACAAAAGCTCTCAAGGATTGCTTTCATCGATTTGGTCAGGAACCAGCCAGCCTCCTCTCCCGGTAGTAATAACTATGGGAGTTGGCATGTGGGAGGGATGTAGGTGTCCTGAGGGGGACCTCAGTGGGGACCTGTATTCAAATGCAAATGGGTTAAGGAGAGAGAGAGAAAGGGGGGGGAGAGGAGAGAGAAAAGCAGGTACCCTATTCGATGATTCAGATTCCGAATCTGTTGCTTACCAGATTCCAACACTTACCTTTGCACCCAATATCCTTAGTGGGTGAACCTCATGCCTCCTTGCTTCGTCCCCATACCCCACACATCCACTTTGTCCAAATCATGGCAAACCCTTGGGTAAGCGGTGGCCCTGTGAGACATCAGCGACACTGACGCTACCTCAGGGAGAGAGCTCACGTCAAACCAAGATGTGGGTTCCCACTGGCATTGCTGAAATTCGGTGAGCACAACCCCAACTGCCCACTTGACTCCCCAAACCTACACCAGAAGCAAAGGAATGAAATAAATTCTGTCACCAAGTACGTAAAAGAAGCGTTTTCAAAATCAGGGAGCGATTTCGTGTAATGGGGGGTAAAATCCTAAGCGTGCACCCATCGGAGATTAAACAAATCAAGAATCCAGTCAAATATCCTGAGTGATTTGTGTTGTGGGGCTGAGTGGTCCTTAATGGGGTACTTTTTGTGTTCTCCAAGTTTTCTATAAAAAAAGGGAAATTCCAAATATCTCACTTGCTGGGCCCTTACTCTGCTGCCCCCCCCCCCAATTCCTTTTTCTTGCTGGCTGATTCCTCCTGCTGGAGCCTTGGCTGCCCCCCACCCCCACCCCCCAATCACAATCACAATCATTTCCCTTTTCTTTACTATCTGTCTCCCTTCCCAGGCTGCAAACTCCCCTGAGAGGGCAAACTGTGCCTTGTTCAATTCTGCTTCCTCAGAGATTAGCAAGTCATAGTTACTTCACAGAAACGTGCTGGAAGTACAATAGACAGATTGCCTATTTTAAATGAGAAAAATAGCAGTAAATGCGTCTTCAAGATTCGGTCAGGCAGGACAAAGCCTTTACTCATTCAGAAATACTATAAAAGATCTGTGGGGAAGTTTGGGGCCCTAGGAAAGGTTCTGTAGGCAACACCATCCTCACACACAGCCCCTGCTAAAGAAAAGCCTCCTGTAACACATGATTCTACAGTCTACCTGGGTAGATATGTAGGAACAATCAGAAATTTTAAATAGCCAATAGCAGCCACCGGCTAAAAGCAACATAATAACAAGTGGACAATAGTAGCATCCTGTCCATTGACAAATGTTAGGGGAAGATGCCAGCAAACCTGTTGAGTTTCATGCTCAGAAACATTGTAACTTCTGCAGCGGAGGGGAGCGCAAGGTGTGAAGAATTTTCATTCTACAGACTGGCTCTAGACACACAGCAAAGAATCGCCATTCTTTCTTCCAGGTTGCACTTGCCTAGATACAATATGAACGCTGGTCCAGATGTAACACGGTGTTACCACCCTGGACAAGCCTCATGGGGCCCTCATTTGACCTAGAACATGTTACATTAACTCTCAGAGCCGGGATTTGTCTGTCGAAAGTCAGGGAGCTGGACACTGGGGGTCGTACAGGGTTCACGGCACCTAATAAGAGCTCAAAACGTGCCAGCTACTACTATGATTACAGAATTATGCTTTTACTCATATATTATTTATATAAATACATATATTATGTATATACATATACATTATGTAATATATACTATAATATGATGCATTGTATATTATATAATACATAACATAAATACCGGGCATGCCCCAAAAATGTACACACATGACTTGTATTCATCTTTTGTTATCGGTATATATTGAGTATTACAATTTTAATATAATTTTCTTCCTTTCTTAAAAGTGTATGCATTTTTTGGCACCCTCTGAACATAATATAACGCATAATATAATTATTATAATTCTTCCCCACCTGGCATTTCATATTATGTTTGCTAATAAGCAGATCAGTACAAACCAAAATATGAAACAACTGATGGGTTAGGGAAGAGCCTGAGATTTCGGCTTCCTCCACACACAAGGGTGAGTTCCCTCAGTGACAACCATTGCTGAGGGTGTCATTCGAAACGTATAAGCAAAGCACAGGCTAAGACACCGGGAAACACCATCAAAGACCCGAAGAGCTCTCCTATGTGTAGGGACAGATTATGGGCAGAAGAGTGTTTTACTGGCTTAACTTTATCTGGGGTACAGTGGTGAATACGAGTAGTGATTTAATACATGATTTCCCCACCAAAGATAAAACTGTGACTGCTGCTCTTGTGTCTTAAGGCCTAAATATTTTCTTGATTTATTTAAATTCAGACATGGAGGGCACAGCCTCCTCTCATGTCTACACTAAGGTGTGTACTCTTTCTCCTCCTAAAAGGAAGCCTCCTGCTCTTCTTTATCCAACCCCTTAAGGTCTGACTCTTCCTTTTGAAAGAATGGCTTTGACCCATTCTTTCCTCTTTCACACTCGCTTTGCAATTCCTGCATTTTGACACTTTTTGGTACCAGATGGTATTGTTTACTGTTTCCAACCAGATGCAAGATTGGGGGGGGGGGGGAGGGTAGGAATGATCTCATGAGCGCTTGCATAATTCCCACTATCTCTATGACATAATAATTCGCAAATAAGTACTGAGGGCCGGCTGTGTGCAAGACACTGTTCAGTCCCAGCGATGCAAAAATGAAAATTGCTGGGGTGGCCAGTTAGCTCAGGTGGTTGGAGGTGGGCTCATAGCACCAGGGTTGCCGGTTCGACTCCCAAAGGCCAAGGAGCTGCGCCCTCCACAGCTGGATTGAAGACAACCAGTTGACTTGGAGCCGATGAGTCCTGGAAAAACACACTGTTCCCCAATAAAATTTCTCAAAAAAATAAAAGAAAATTGCTAAACCCCTGACCTGAAGATGTGTCCAATTTAAAGGAAAAGCTAGGCCGAGGTGAAACTGCGGGGCTACAGGATAGTAATAGAGGCATCAACAAACACTGCTACTACAAATATTATCCCTGCTAATTACAACAACAATAATCCGAGTGGCTAGTATTTGTGAAGCACTCACAATGTGCTCACGCCCACCTCTAAGGGACTGTCAGTGACAATCTCATCTAATCCCATCACAACTCCGTGATGCACATACTTTATTATTATCCCATTTCACGGATTAGAAAACCAAAGCACTTAGAGGTTGAGGAAGCAAAGAGTGAAAGGAGCGAGCTACAGGGAGCAGCTTGTCATGGCCAGGGAGCTCGGTGGAAGGCTTCACAGAAAAGAAGCAATTAAAGAAAGCTTCGACCTAGGTTCCTGCCTGCTCTTGGGTGAGGTGGAGGAAGGAACACAGATGTCTGGGGCATGGCAGTCATATGAGTAAAGTTAGAAGACCTGTGAATAATCCCCTATGGTTAATAAAATGGAAGGAAGTGGTGGCTTACAGGATTAGGAACAGGGGGGCCTAACAAACTGTAACAGCCCAGGGCCGGCCTAGTGGCTCAGTTGGTTAAGAGTGCAAGCTCCGAGCAACAGGGTCATTGGTTCGATTCCCACATGGGCCAGTGAGCTGCGCCTGAGCTGAGCTGCTGCTGAGCTGCCAACAGGTGGCAGGATGGCTCAGCTGGTGAGAGCACGTGCTCCTAACAACAAGGTTGTAGGTTCGACTCCCGCATGGGATGGTGGGCTACGCCCACCCGCAACTAAAATTGAACACGTCACTTTGAGCTGAGCAGCCGCAAGCTGCTGATGGGCGGCCGGATGGCGACTGCACTTGGAGCTGAGCTAGCTGCACCCTCCACAACTAAGATTGAAGGATAACAACTTGGCTGTTCCCCTTCCCCAATTCCCCAGTAAAATCTTTAAAGAAAAACAAAACAAAACATATCTGTAATAGCCCAAACACCATACCAGAGCGTGGAGCTGTCTGTAGGTAGTAGGGAGTCATAGAAGGTTTCTGAGCAAGGGAATAGCCAGTAGAGCTTTGCTTTTGTATTGCTTTCCTTTTTTGTTGCATTTGTCATAAAACAGACTTGGACGCCCTTATGGGGTCTGGATGAGACAAGAGAAAGACCTGAGGTCAAGTCATTTGTGAGGGGGTCAAACTGATCAGCCCAGGTGAAGGAATGCAGAGGTCTGACGCTGGCAGCAGAAATGGGAAGGAAAAGGACAACACAGGCTGTGAGGAAGGAAGATGAAGAAAGCGAACGCTGAAGTTTCTCGCCTGGGGACCTGGGTGGATGGAGGGGCTGTTGACAAAAGCTAATGGGAGAAGATGGTTGTTTGGGGAAGAGATCATGGGATTCTTTTAAGACTTCACAGGACACCCCTAGTGCCCAGACTATAATCCTAAAATAGCTGTTACGGACTAGGAGTCCTTGAGGAAATGGATTATTCCAGGTCTGTGGTAGGACTTGTACGTGATAAATCTGGATTAGCATATGTCATCCTAGATGACAAGAAAGCCATCAAAGATACGCCAGTCATGTTAAAGGGACTCAAGAGGCAACCTGAAGACGCTCTTGATGGTCCAAGATTGAATAATCTCAGCACTGACGATCATAATAACTTCAGCCCTTGAGCTTATCATACTAAAAAAATACATGGTTGCCATGGGAGTATGCAAATTAACCAACTCATTAATTTGAAAACAAAAAGAGACAATCAAATATTTTTTTCCTGTACTTCCCATACAAGCTGGACCTCTGACTATCCTAAGAGTAGACTGAGGGAACTTGTTTTAAAGAAGTATTCCAGTAAATCCACAAAGAAGGAAGGAGAAAATGAGAAGATCACCATTTTGCAACCCCCGGAGAATTCACTGACCTAGATACTGAGCATCAAAGTTACGGCATCACAAAGAAGGAGAAACCTGACATTATGGGCCTCTTCTTGGAAGAACAAACTGCTAAAGAAATTGAACTTGCATCTAACTCTGGAACCATCTACCAATTTAAAAGGAATACAGAGGACCAAGGAGCACGACAGGGATGCAATCAGCAAACACCAGGTGGGGAACTGCTGCATGAAAACCAACCTGTCTTCTTCGACTGTCAGCAACAGCTACAAAGGACATTGTCAAAACAAACAAAAATGTGGCGTCAAACCGATAAAAAGCTCCTCAAAACAGGTTAAAAGAGAGTTTTAAAGAATCAACCAATCACTAATCTGTGGTTTATTTGGACCTTTTTTCGAAATAACGAACTACTTTTAAAAATGACACTGAAAATGGATACTGAAACAATGATTTCATAATTGATGACAGGAAACAATCACTGTTATTTATTACAGTAGGTGTTGTGGTTATGCTATATAAACGATGGCTATTATTAAAAGAACCAAAGATAACAACGATTGGCAAGGAGGTTGAGAAATTGGAGCCCTTGTACCCTGTTGGTGAGAATGGAAAATGGTGCAGCCACTCTGGAAAACGGTCTGGAGGTTCCTCAAAAAATTCAAAACTGAATGACTAACATGACTCAGCAATATCACTTCTGGGTTTTTATCCAAAAGAATTGTAATCAGGATTTTGAAGAGAGATCTGCACTCTTGTGTTCACTGCAGCATAACTTACAATATCCAAGATATGGAAACACTCTAAATGTCCATCAATGGATGAATGGATGAAGACAATGTGGTCTATGCATACAATGGGATATTATTCACCCCTCCCCCAAAAGGAAACCTCCCCCATATGTGACATGGAGAACCTCATACTAAGTGAATAAGCCAGACAGAGAAGGACAAATACTGTCTGATGCGACTTATATGAAGCATCCAGCATAGACAAACTCAAAGGAACAGAGTAGAATGGGGGAGGCCAGGGGCTGCGGGGAGGAGAAATGGGGTGTGTCTGTTCAACAGGTATAAGATTCAGCCAACCACAATGAGTGCGTTCGAGAGATCTGCCATACAACATTGTATCTGTCGTTAACAATATTGTACTTGCACTTAATAAAGTGTTAAGAGGGTAGATTTCATGGTAAGTGTTCTCACCACAATACAAATTCAATTACACCAAAATTTGTAAATTTTTTGGAAATGATGCCAGGGTGTCTGAGACTGGGGAGGGAGAGGAACCCAGGGCATAGATCAAACAAGATTAGCCTCACCTTGATAATTATTGAATCCGCGTGATAGCTGTATGGCAGTTCTACTTTTGTACATGCTTTAAGTTTTCCATACTTAAACAAAAAAAAAAAAAAAAAAAAAAAAAAGAAACCACACAGAAAAGAATGTAAGGTGATGCTGATCAAAATGATGGTCAACTATCCGACAGACAGCCTGGCATTGTTCATCCCAAATCTACGCCCGTCTAAGTAATGCTATATAGAACTCCGCGTCTAAAAATGATGGAAGCCCACGTTAGCCAAGGTAACCATTTATATCCATGCCCTTATGAAACCATCACAGGCTGTGTCATACGAGAAATAATGCAATGCCATTAAAGCACATGAATTAATTATCAGTAGGAAAGAATGAAAACCATATCTACCTCTCACAGGTATTAATACCCAAACGCTGTTGGCAACTACCCTTCTCAACTTTGGAAAGGTCATGGACATGTCATGACTGATAAGGGTCACGGAAGGTCACCGTATATTAAAAGTGAGATGAATTTTAAGAGTTTACTGCAAAAAAAAATTTCCTGCAGGGAACATGTTAAGCCCAAGCAAGGTTACAGAGTTATTTGTGGTGTCTTAATGCTGCCTTTATTAATAATAACCTTTCCCGGGTACATCGTTTGAGAAGGCACATACTTTAATCCAGAAATATGTGTCCAGTCTTATGGCCGGGATCATTAAATAATGAAATTTCAGGGGCAGAACAGAAGAAATCGCAATTTGGTAGGTTCCTCATATCTGACCGAGGTGAGCCGTTCTTACAGAGCAATAAGCACCAGACGCTACAGAGAAAGAATTCAGAGGTATTGATCACTGGAAAGAAATCTGAGATATTTAGAAGAAAAATGTACTACAAATTAGACTGTACACTTAGATTGCTGTCTGCCAAACATCAGTGAACATCAAATGGTACAGAGGATACGTCCTGCGTGACATCTCACCTGCACACACATGGATTTCTGAACAATGTCTGAAGTCATGCACCATAGAGACAAAGGCCAGAATTCAAATCCCGACTCAGCCACGTTCAGCTGCCTGACCTTGGCCAACGAGCTCTCCTGGGCCAACTTCCTCGGATGTAAAATTAAAATAATGATAGACCTATCCCGTGAAGCTTTTGTAAAGATTAAACCAGAGTCTCTATGGCAATTGTGTGGTAAAATTCCTGGCACTTATTAACCCTGATCCAAACGGCTATATTTATTTGAAATTAAAACCACTTTAAAATCTGACGAAGACCTTGGCCTTTGTTTCTATGTAGCATTTTCTTCTCTCTTTATTAAGAGAGCATTTCATTTCCTCTCTCTTGTAGCAAACGGGGCTCTGAAGTGTAACTAACGGCCTGAGTTCCACTCCCAGGCTGCAGTTTTTACTGGATGCGAAACCCTAGGCTGCCCGCTGCCTCTGTGGTTCCTGTGGAGTCACATGAGCTAATGGACACAAAACCTTTAAAACAAAGTCTGAAAGTAGCCAGGATGCCATACATGACTGCTAAGTAAATACCCCCGACCCTTCCAAGGCTCCCGCTCAGGTGACTTTGCTCAC
Source organism: Hipposideros armiger (assembly GCF_001890085.2). Lineage (NCBI taxonomy): Eukaryota > Metazoa > Chordata > Mammalia > Chiroptera > Hipposideridae > Hipposideros > Hipposideros armiger. The sequence continues at coordinate 2,180,139 of NW_017731665.1, read as the reverse complement.
CCTGACCCATTCCATGCGGGGATTAAATAATCTGGGAGGAAGTCATCCTTTACCCCTACCTCCCGTCTTTATCTGCATCTCTGCCTATTGCCTGTTGGTCCTGCCCTTGCTGGAATGGAAGGCAGCCAGGCTTTGCACGCCCATCACCAAAAACCCTGGAGTTCTCGAACGCTCTGGTCGTGTGGCCTCTGGTTTCCTTCCTCGGGAACACACTTCAAAGGGATGAGCTTTTCAGAGACGTTTCGTGTTTCATGATTTGCCAAGAAGCACCCCCAGGAAAAGGCTGTATATCGAAAGGCCGAATCGCATCCTCGGGCCTGGTATTGGTATTGGGTCAATCTAATTCTGAATATTTGTGGGGGGTTGGTTCACATAAGTGGGCTGGTTCAAGGAAACACACACACACACACACACACACACACACACACACACACACACACACACTGACATCACCACTTGTTTATAAAGAACATTAGAATGTCAGGTGCTGCTTTAATTTGTTTTGGAGTCAATTTCCCTGCCCCTCAAGGCTCATTAGCCAAGTAATCATTCCATATGATAATGTGTCCTCTGCGTTCCTCCTTGGGTCCCAGCAAACATCGTCCGCTCCATCTCCAGCCGCGGGCGTCCTTCCTCAGCAACCTTGCCTGGCTGTGCTGAAAGGATGCCAACGCCGCACATGTGCTTCTCCTCCCCGGCATCCATTAACTCCGTTTACCATATACTTAGACATCTGGCCAAGGAGCCAGTGAGCTTCTTTCTGCCGCCCTCCCTAACAACCCAGCATAATGTCTGTTTCCTCACAGTTTGTCCCTCCGACAGCGACATCTAGATAAAGCCAGCGTCATTTAAAATTATGCCGACTTTGCCCAGATGTTCCATGTCTGGGAAATAACGTTTACTGAAAGTTTACACACCACTTATGGCAACAGCTGCAGAGGCTACCTTGGGCTGAGAACCCAGGCCAAGATGAGTTTCCAGAAGGATCTAAAGTTTGCCTTCCCAACCGCGGGGCCAGTGTTTCTATGATATACTGATATTGCCTAGCTAACTCTCTCTCCCCGAAAACTCATTCAGTAAAATGACTTTTAATACGATGCACGGATAGTGCCCCTAAAATTCTACCTGTAGACTTCACTTCCTCCCTGAGCTCGAGACCTAGGTATAAACTCTGCTTTTGAATCTACACTTCAAAGTTTCATCAGCATCTCAAACTTGTCCAAAGTGGGCGCTCTTGAGTCTTGGACAAGCCCTACAAATTGGTTTTTCTACTAGTGTTCCCCACCTGAGTAAATCACTGCCAGGTTCCCAATCAGGAGGGGTCCCCCTCGCTTCCTGCCTTCCCTCTGTCTCTCCATCTGTCAGTGTCACCACCGATTATATCCATCCCTACTGCCATTTTTCTAGGGCTGGCCACCATCATCGCTCATTTGGGTTATTGTGAGTCTACTCGCTGGTTTCCCTGTGTCTGCTTTTGACACCCTCCCCTCAGATATGTCTGCCACATAGCAACCAAAGTGATCATTCTAACACATAAATCACGATACGTCTCTTCTTTGCTTAAAACCATCATCCACTGGTTTCCCTTGGTGCTCAGGGAAGAACTCGATGTCCTGCATGACCTGCCCTGTCTCTGCCTGCCCATCTAAGTCACCCCCTCACTCACTGCACCAAAGATATGCTGCTCCCCTTTAAATCAATCCCATTCCTACCTCACAGCCTTCGCTCTTCTGTTTCCCTGGCATGGTATCCCCCTCGCCCCCGGGGTCTCTGCATGCCTCACTCTCATCTTTCAGGTCTTGGCCAGAGCGTCATCTCTTCAGAGAAAGTCCCGCGGACGACCTTGCCCGTGGTAGCCAATTAAGCTGCACAGCCACTCCCTCCACCCACGCTAACACCCTAACACATCGTGTTTATGTCCTTCTCGGGGCATTCCTCTCGTTGACTCGTGTTTCCTCGGGAAGCATCTCTTTTGCACTCCCTTCCCTGGAATATCCAAGGGCAAGAAGGACCTCACTTCTCTTTGTCATTGATCTATATTCAGCACCTACAAGATGCCTAGTGCGCGATAGCTGTCCACTGCTTACCCACTGAACGAAAGCGTGAATGAATGAATGAGTGGGTGCACGGAGGGGCCTGGCTGTGTATTTCTATCACAGGCTCCCCTGACTCTCTGACTCCAACAGCCAAATTGGACTACAACTTCCCTGCTTCTCAGAGAATTCTCAGAGCCTGTTCAAGCCACCGAAGGCCCAGACATGTGCTTCCAGGCACCCTGAGACGTCATCAGTAACTGTCCAGGCATCTATCTCCTCCCGACTCTGAGTGCGTCCCGGGGATCAGCAGAATCAGCATTCACTCCAAAGTGTATTATAATTTCAGAATCTCAGCCCTGACCCCCAGACTTACTGAATCAGCACCTGCATTTTAACAAGGCTCTCGGGTGACATGCCTGCCCATTAAAATGTGAGAAGCCCTGCTCCGGCTCCATTGGTCTGAACCTGGACGCTCATTAGAAGCCCCGTCCCAGACCAATTAAGTCAGAATCTCTGGGGCCACGGCCTGGGCATGACTGGTGCTTTTCAGAGCTCTCCCAGGTATTCTAATGTGCAATCAACAGTTAGACAAGTACCCCCCAAACTCTGTGTCTGTGTATGCAGAGGAAGCTGCTATTCCAAAGCAAAACCAGGAATGATGCACACACATGACAAAACCCCAGCTCTGTGGATAAATGGTCCCGGCTGTGCCCCAGAAGGAAAACCAACTTAGGGTTCAGGGCTTACGCCAAGGAAGGGTCTCGGCAGGCGCTACTTAGTTTTCATGGTTCTCAAAGCAAGACGCACATCCAGACATTTCATAACGTTTTCTCCACAATCCAAAAAAAATAAAGCAAAGAAAACCACCTGAAGTACAAGAACGTCTTCAGATATTACCCATCACTTCAGTCCTTTTTAAAATTTCACACCTTAATCAAAGGCAGATGCTGTTTGCCTGTGAGATGCCAATGTTTTGAAACTGCTATCTGTAATTAGCTCATTAGCTCACCTGTAGAATTGTTTGATTTTTTTTAATGCCGTTTTTCTTTTAAATTAGAATCGTGTTTTCTACAACAAGGACAAGAACCCACCACGATTTGGGGGGACGGTTGAGCCCATCATCTTTTGTACTAGAAACACCAGGAGGGCCTCACAGTGAGAACACGCAACAATGTGAGGCAGCCCTTGGTGAGACAGCCCCAAAGCATGGCCGCCACATGGACATTTAACTTGGTTTCTGAAAGCCACAGGCCGCCGCAGGAATCCGGACCCATGTCGCCATCTCTGCCAAGGGGTTAAGTATCATGCCTTTAGAGACCCAGCTTGCCCTAACGTAAGACACACACTTTTTTTTTTTAACTTTTAAATCCTTAGTCACAGCATCAGTCAAGTTTTCCCTACGAAACAGATGGCATACTCAAATTGGGATTACTTAAGGAGATTTAACTTACAGAGGCACTATTTTCAAAGGTGTAGACAGAATGTAAAAAAACCCAACAGGATGTGCAGGAACCCCACATTAGGAGCAGCAGGGCTCTTACCATCCCCGGGCAAAAGGGAGTGAGGAAAAGGAATGATGGTGGGTTTCCAGAAGGAAAGGGGGCTGTTCAGTGCAGAAGAGCAGTGACCTGTACAGAAGGACACTCCAGGCCACTCAGGGGCGGCATCAGGACAATAAATGCCTCGACCTCAGTCAACTCCCTCCCTCCAGCCTCCTGCCAAAACTCCCCATAAGCAGAACGCCATTGAAAATCCAAGGGCAAAGGAAGCATGGCTGAAGGTCATATTTATCAGCTTCCTGGGAAAAGAGCAGGTGGACAGGAAACAGAATAATGGCCCCCTCCAAAGATGTTTCACCTCCTCATCTCAGCCATCGATGAATGCGTGAATACGTGCACGTTAGTTTTGTGAATTAAAGTGAATCAAGTTTGCAGGTTGAACGAAGGTTGCTCATCAGCTGACCTTCAGACAGGGAGATTGCTCTGAATGATCTGGGTGGGCGCCTCGTGATCACGAGGGCCCTTAAAGGCGGAAGCCAGAAGCAGAAGAGAGTGATGCTGGCTTGGAAGCTGGAGGGAGGGGCCACAAGTCAAGGAATACGGTCGACCTCTAGAATCTGGGAAAAGTAAGGGAAGGGAGTCTCCCCTAAAACTTCCTGGAAGTCACGTAGCCCTGCTGACCCCTTGACTATAACCCAGTGAGACCCGTGTCAGACCTCTGAATTCCAGAATGTTTAAATAATAAATCTCTGCTGTTTTAAGCCACTAAGTTTGTAGTCATTTGTTACAGCAGCCACAGGAAACTAATACAGTGAAAAAGGATAAAGAATGTCTTTGGAGAGGCAACTGCTAGATGCCACTGACATCTTCTAATACTTCTGGTCACACTTTGTCCCGTAATCTAAGCCTTAGATCTGCGTTTCTCCCTAGACTGAGGGGAAGCCGCATGATATAATTTCAAAACATAGGCTTTGGTTTCAGGCAGACCTGAGTTTGAGTCCTGACTTTGCCACTTATAAGATGTGTGACCTGGTAGAGGCACAGTTCTATCATTGGAAAGATGGGGATGATAAATAGGAACAGGGACCTCATGGCGTTAGTGTGATGGTTAATGGATAATGCACATAAAACACGAAGACGGTGCCCAACACTTAGTAGTTGCTCAGTAAATGCTGGTACTTCCAGGCTTGTCCTCTTAACTGTGGTGGTTTGAAATAGTGGTGGTCCACAAAATCTGTGGTGTTCCCCAGTTTGTTTATTTATTTATTTACTTATTTATTTTTTTAGCTGAGCCATCCTGCCACCTATTGGCAGCTCAGGGGCTGCTCAGCTCGGGCCGGGAATCGAACCGCTGTTGCTCAGAGCTCACACTCTTGAGCGAGCTCTTAACCCACTGAGCCACTCGGCCAGCCCGGTGTTCCCCAGTTTAAGCAGCGAAGTTGAACTACCCTCACCTTGAGTGTGGCCTGGACTCAATTCTAAGAAAATAATGCTGTGCGCATCAGAGACTAGGGGCTGCATACTATATGCCTCCAACTATAGAACATTCTGGAAAAGGCAAAACAAGAAATAGATCAATGGTTTCCAGTGGATTGCTGGTGGAGGGTGGGGGAGAGGGGGGGCAAGGCACAGGGGATTTTTAAAACTATTCTGTATGCTACTGTAATGGAGTATTTATCAAAAGCAATGGAATTATCACAACAGCTAAAATGTGGAAGGAACTCAAGTATCCAGAGATGAATGAATGGATAAACAAAGTGTGGTATATACATACAATGGAATATTATGCAGCCTTAAAAAGGGACACTTGACAGACGCTACAATATGGATGAACCCTGAGGACATTATGCTAAGTGAAAATAAGCCAGTCACAGAAAGACAAATACTGTATGATTCCACTTATATGAGGTGCTTAGAGTCATCAAATTCAGAGACAGAAAATAGAAGGGTGGGTGCCAGGGACTGGGAGGGTGGGGTGGGGAGAACCCAGAGTTATTGTTTAATAGGTTTAGTTTCAGTTTTGCAAGATGAACAGAGTGATGAATGTGGATGGTAGTGATGGCTGCCCAACAATATGAATGTACTTAATATCACTGAACTGTACCCCAAAATGGCTAAGATAGTAAATTTTTTGTTACATGTAACTGACAACTTAAAGTTGGGAAAAAGCCACAGAATTGTGGAACACAAAGAATGAACTTTAATGTAAATTATGGACTTTAGTTAATAAAAATGTGTCAGTACTGGTTTATTGATTGTAACAAATGTACCACACAAATGCAAGATGTGAATAATAAGAGAAACTGTACCAATCAGAATCTCTGGAATTTTCCTTCCTCTCTCTCCCTCTCTCTCTCTCTCTCTCTCTCTCTCTCTCTCTCTCTCTCTCTCTCTCTCATCTCTTACTCTAGAAGAAGAAAGCTGCCATGTTGTAAACAACTTGACAGAGAGACATACATGGCAGACCACTGAAGGCCCTGTCCATCAGCCATCAGAGAACTAAAGCCTGCCCACAAACGTGGCAGTGAGTTTGGAAGCAGATCCTCAACCCCAGTTGAGCCTTCGGACAATGGCAGACTCTGCCCACATCTTGGCTGAATCCTCATGAGAGATCCTGAGTCAGAACCTCCCAGCTGAGCTGCTCCCAGATTCCTGAGATCCGACATGATTGTTGTTTTAAGCTGCTAAATTTTGGCTTAATCTGTTACGCAGCAATAGATAACTAATATATTAATAAAGAAAGGAAGAGCCATAGAAACACTTTTAAATAATTAATTAGAGACCAACGAATTTGAAAAGCGTGTAACATTCCTCAAAATAACTCAACACGCCCGTTGTGAAACCTGGGGTTAGGAAGCATGGTTACTACAGAAGTTGGCAGTCTAAGAAATACATAATTATTCAGTGGCAAAGAAAGATTTCACTTTAAATGGGGAAAAAAATCCTTCTTATGGGATCTAAAACCACCCAAATCATGTGACCTCATCACAGAACTTGTCTCCAAGCTGGTGCTAACGCAAGGAAATATGGTTATTTCCTGTTCATCAGCATTTTACCCTCAAACCTTCTGTCTCACTGGCAATTTTTTTTTTCAGCAAGCAGGAAACCAAGAGCATATCCTCAGATTTTCTGCCAGCTTCCAATCCAACTCCTATTTGTCCAAGGGTCCTGCGAGCCAGACAGAGGTCTTGACATTGAGGCCTCCTGTTCTGCTCAGAGCTCCGGGACCTGCCCTGACCGGGCTCCCAGGGAAGTGGAGGAGCAAATGCCCTGTCCTGCGTCCCAGCTGCTTCTCCACGGATCCAACCCACTGGCCATCTGGTCTCTCCTCCCTGCTATGCACACAGCTCGGTCTGGGAAGTGGAAACTTTCTGCAGCATTCAGCAATTTTTTTTTTCACATTTTTGCAAACCAGGATGCGTGAAGAGAGGCGAGAATACTGGCCGGTGTGTGATATTATGTTGCTTGTCCACATATAGAAATCAATGCCCAGAAAAATTAAAGACGCCACCTGGCAAGGGTCCAATAGAGTCTGGGCATATTGAAAATCATAGCCATTCAAATGTATGGGGATTGTTGGGTGTGGCTTCAAATACAGAGGATAACCAAAAATCCAAACCCAGTGGAAAATAATGCTGCTTCGTTTTTCTGCTGAATTCATCCAAATCAAAAATCAAAGCTATGAAGCAACTGAAATGGGTTTCATTGAAATGAATTTATTTTTGCTTAATAAAATAGTGGGTCACAAAAGTGCCTAGTAAGTGCCTCATAAATATGTATATACTGCCTAAAATGAACCTCTCTCAAAATAGGTTGGCCAATGAAGAGGTTTTGAAAGGCCACTAAATTTCATTTAATAGCGATATTTTAGAATTGGGACAGAAAGGGACACTGACATACACAATGACCCTGCATATAAATACAGCTTTGGATCCAACACACTCTCAAGTGTGTGTGTGTGTGTGTGTGTGTGTGTGTGTGTGTGTGTGTGTGTGTGTATGTGGGCTGCAGGTAATTTATAAAATGAAAACATTGGGACAATGTTTTCTAGAGTCACTCTGATAAAAAATGGGGACATGTGTAAGAATGGGGAGCCTGTGGGAGAGCCCCTCTTTCTTACACCCCTTTGTGACAGGTCACTTAAGCCAAAATGCAAGATTTCTCATTTAGTATTTGCGCCATTGAAATGCATCCTACAAACGGGCCCCTTTTAGGGTTAGACAGCATAAATGCATAACTACAATATTGCCACAGGGACATGAAAGACAGTTCATGGAATATAATTAATAATGTTGTAAATATTTTGTAGGGTGTCAGGTGGTCACATGTCTTGCATCATGGATGGGGAAGAGGCTTGATCACTGCACTGTACACCTGAAGCTGATGTTGTATAATATTGTATGTCAACTATAAGTGAAT
>NW_017731665.1:2168004-2171940 GCF_001890085.2 Hipposideros armiger | reverse complement strand
AAAAATAATTAAAAGAAAAAAAAAATCTGCCCCGTTTAGCCGATGACCAATGCATAACCAGTGGTAGTATTCTACTCAGCTAGTAGTACTGAAAACTAACCATGGGTCATTACTAGAGTTTACTGGACACTGTGGTTCAACCTCGTACAAAGGAGTCTGGCTATCAGGGAATTTACGGAAATGTTGCAAATCTTCTCCAAAGGCTCATGCACAAGGGTACAATTCTTATAACGTTCAGAATGGACTTTCTGATTTCAAGTTCCCATGAAGGCTGTTGAGGGGCGTGGTACGAGCATCAATGCTTTATGACCTTGTTATTGTGATTTGTTATGGGTGTTTCGGTTAACAGCTCAGCATCAGCTGTATTTTTTGGGCTGATAATTTCTCAACTTTAAGACATGCAGAAGTTTCGGTTCAAATACACACCATATCCCTCCTGCTAAATCAGAGGCATACATCTTTCTCTGCAAATGTAGTTGCATCACGACCTTTCATTATGGCCTCTGAGTCCTCTGCCCCTTCCCCATCCCCTCTCACCCCAACTCCACCACAAAGTTAAAAATAGGTGGAGTGAAGGATTCTTTTCCCTTCCTGGTCATGTCAGGGCAAAAACAGCAGGACATTTATTATTCTAAAAATCCTCATTTTCTATGTATCCAGCAGCCCTTTGAGAATGTGATTAAAAAAAAAAAAGGTATGGTCCTTGTGCTTAGATGAAAACATTTGTTCTTACAATTTTGAATACAATTTCAGTAAGTCCCTTAAGTCCATAGGTGGCCCCCAAGTTAGGAATTCCTTTCTCAGAAAAGGAAATCTAAGACGTAATGTGTCTTATCTGCCTTTATCTCAGGGCCTAATACCATCTAAAAGTGGAGAAAGAAAAGGTTACCACTGGTCCCAAAGATGACAGACACCCTCTGACGGACTGCTCTGTCTTCCTAGGATCAGACACAGGGACTAGTTAAAAGTGGTGGGTATTTGCATGTAGGTTATTCAAGTTACCAAATCTATGCCAACAGCTCTGCCCCATCTTCCCCCCAAAAGCAAAGACAATATAAAACATTCTGCTACAACGGACGGTTATAAGGTTTCACCTGGAAGCCTTTTCCAATCTTGAACATACGCTCCCTTTTCAGGGCAAGCCGGCCTCGGTGCCTCTGGAAATCAGATTCCACTTTGGCAAGTGTTGGACGGTCCAGTTCCTTTTCCCTTTCAAGTTCCCTCACATGCCCCATGCTGCGAACTGACACAGTTCCAGGAGTATCTGACAGCCTCTGAAGGTCCTTTACTAAGGGAATCGGCTCGGTTCCCATTGGATACGAAGCATTTTGTTTCGCACTCGGTTGGCTGCCTCATGGAGCTTTAAAGGGAGGGGATGCTTTGGGGCGAGGGCGAGTGGGACGCTACAGTACAAGCAACGGGCCACCAGAGGGCAGCGTTTGTAAGTGCCCGGGGCGCAGATGCCTCCGCAGGCGCCCAATGATCGTTATAAAATGGGACGTTAATTCCAAATGCCTTAAGAATAGACATTTCTCCATATCTATCAACTACTTTTCTCGGACTAACGGAAAAACCAGCTAATACCTCATGATAAGTCTCCCTCGTTGGAGGCGAAATCCTTCTTCGTGGCCAAAAAGGCACCATGTAATAGGGATGGCAAATAAATTTCGTTTCACAAAGTAATTACAATTGGCTGAGAGTATATGCCTCAAGTGATAGATTGGGGATTCCCAGGAAGTGTCTCTGATGGGGGGAGGGGACTGGTTATCAATGCCGACCACATGGGCTTCAAGCGGGCGCTGTCACTCAGGGCTCACGCCTGCCATTTCGACGCAGAGCACTGCTGGGTGCTGAATGAAAACGCACCAATAAAAAGACTGTGGCTGCACTTGAGACCATGATTTCTTTATATGTCTACTTGGCATGGACGTTTCTAAACTACATTTTAAAAGACAGAGTCGCCTTGGGAGCATAACTGTGATCCGAAGCAAGCATGACAATGGCTTGAGCACACCTTCTTGCTTCTTCCTGGACTGTGTTTGTGGCGAAGGGCAGGCCATCTGCTCCACCCATGGGTGAAACTAAATGAGCGTCTCTGAGCAGGGACAACTGAATGGAGAATGCCTTGACATCGGCCATCAGTCTCTCAAATACATGTCTCTCATGTCACAATATAGATCCCAGAGCACATGCGCTCTTTGTCTGAGTCAGTGGTTTCCAACTGGGGGCAATGCCCGCTCCTGGGACATTTGGCAATGTCTGTAGACTGGTTGTCATAGCTGCAGAAGAGGGTGTTACGGGCATCTGGTAAGTAGAGAAGAGGGATGCTGCTAAACATGCTGTAATGCACAGAAAAGTACCCAAGCCAAAATGTCAATAATGCATTTGTAGCGGGTAAAACTCTAGTACAAGTCAACAGTACGTTCTCTGTGGCTCAAGACACACTGCGGCAGCACAGCACGATGGTTGAGCTTCGGGGCTCTGAGCCTGAAGCCCTGCCTGACTGCAGCCACGCGACCCTAAGTACCTGACCTCTCTCATCCCCCATGCCCCCAAACAGGGATGACAGCAGGGGCTTCTCCACAGGACCAAATGCAAACTAAAATGGAATTTAAGCTCTTAGCAAAGTATGTGGCAGATGGAAAATATTGGCAAAAAACCAGGAATGACAAGAACCACAAACACTCCAACAGGTAAACAATGTGTAACAGCCACAAGCCTGGCACCGTGGCCACCAGATCAGAAGCAGAACCATGATATGTCTTCATCTAAACTCCGTTCACCCACCAAGACACAAGGGCACACTTCAGCCAAAGCATGAGGGCTGGCATGTCTGGAAAACTGAAAGCACCATCTCCTCTGACACAGCAATTTCATCTCTAGAAATTTATCCTACAGCCTAACGTACATGTGTAAGAAACGGTGGTGGTTGAGGTGATTCAAGACAGCACTTTAATAACAAAATATTCAAAATAATATAAATAGCCACCAAAAGGAGACCAATTAAATAATGTAGAGGAAACATGTACAATGGAATACTATACACCCATCAACAAAATAGAAGCAAGATATGTGTATGGAGATGGGAAAAATCCCTAACATATATATATTCTTAAAATCTTTTATAAAAGGCAAAGTGTAGACCTATGCGTATGGTATGCTATCCTGTGTCAGTGTAAATGTGTGTGCGTGCATAACAGATCTATGAAAGGATGTGTGTGACAAACCATCATCATAGGTGTCTGTGGTGAGGTGGGAACCAAGTGAAAGGGAGGATTTTTTTTTCTCAGCATACCTTTGCATTCTTTTTGTTTGTTTTCGTATCGTGCCATTTTCTTCTAAACTATTAAATAAAGCGAAGCATCCAATGTGCCCCGTTAAGTGCATCACTCCCTGCCTCAAAACTAGCCTACTGCTTTTGCACTTGACTTCTATAAATGCTCACAAAGCAGCCCTTGCTTCAAATGAATAATTTTAAATACTTTGGTCAAATCTTTTTCTGCGCCCAATTTTGAATCCAAAGCTGTCTGCAGGTTAGCGAGCTATTAGCACACAGTTTGTTGTGCTCAGGACAATGAACAGCAAGAGGTTCTCAATGGACACAGAAAACAAATTCTGAGACTCCATATGAGCCACCCCACCCACCCCGCCCCCTTGCAAACTCCAGCTTTCAGATGAAGGGCTGTACCAATTACCGTATTTCCCCATGTATAAGATGCTCCCATGTATAAGACACACCTTACACTGGGCTTTGAATTCTGACACCATTATTCAGGGAAAAGACAAAATTATATTACATAGACAATTCAGAGGATTCACCTTATGAAATGAGTTCTGTTGTTCTCCCCCAGCCCCAACCCTAAAAAACAAAAACAAAAAGTGTTGCTTCATGGTCCCTTAATTGACGACTGATTAGAATATTCCTGTATGTGTGTG
>NW_017731665.1:2134242-2167789 GCF_001890085.2 Hipposideros armiger | reverse complement strand
TCTCCCCCAGCCCCAACCCTAAAAAACAAAAACAAAAAGTGTTGCTTCATGGTCCCTTAATTGACGACTGATTAGAATATTCCTGTATGTGTGTGTGTGTGTGTGTGTGTGTGTGTGTGTGTATGCGCGCGCGCGTGTGCGCGTGCTGCTACTGAAAATAATTAATGTTGCTTTAAAAAAGTTAAGAGGAAAAAGTATAAAATGGCAAGGGCACACTGACATCTGCTGGCATTTCATAAACTTTTTTTTAAGGCAAGCATTTGTTCCAGACGCTGCTCTTCATTTATTCTCGGGCACTGAGGCACATTCGTGGCTCACCAGAACTAAGATTCCCCAATCTGCTCCCCAAATTATGTAGAGAGAAAATCATCAAGTAAAGAAAGCCCACGCGCCTCTTTCCCCTGGAGTGGATTCCCTCCCTTCTTTCAGCAAAGCAATCTGGAGCCCCACGAAATGAAAAATTTTACTTGTTTCCCCCTAATAAGTAGAAGAGTTGAGCAACAGACAAAATCTGTGAGCGGTCCCCCCGATCTTGTTTCTGTAAAGGGGACGCCACCCATCCTTGTCTCGAGATGGTGAGCAAAGGAGGGACATAGGGTAAGAGCACTACCTGTGCTGGAAGAACAAGGAAAAGCAAATAAAATGTTCCCATTTCCAAAACTCAGAACCAAAGGAGCCACAGAACTAAAGCCAAGAGTGAAAAGGGAGGGCGCCTAAAATGTCAACTTTAGAAGAGGGAAACAAAACAAAACAAACAAAAAAAATCCACTTGAAGACAGACTCGAAAATACTGACGTCCCAAAAGCATTTTCTAAATTTAAAAAAAAAATCTCTGATAGTGACACAGAGCCAATGGAGGCAATTAAGGGGTGGTCTAAGGTGAAAAAACGAACTCCATCTTCTCATAAAACGTTAAGGATGTTGTGAAGGTATGTTTGGAGAGGTAGGGTCTGGCTCTACCTCCTAAGAAGTTGTGACTCTGCAAACGTCCTGAGAAACACAAGCATTCCGTGAGCAGGGAGGACGTGAGACTCAGCAGAGCTCTGCCCTGGACATGTAATAAGCAGAAGGGCCAGCTGCCACTGCGCCTCCTTCTCGGGGGTTCTGAAGCCAACAGCGGAACATCACAATATCACAACATTATCGTGTTGCCCTCTGCTCCCTCCCTTCCTCCTGCAACACACACACACCCACTCACACCCATGCACACATACACACATACACTTTCACCTTTAATACATCTATGAGTAATGGTAAGAGCATTTCAGAAAGGAAGAACATGGGGTCTCAAGAACAGGCCGCCTGTTCTGGACTCTGCAGCTTCTCCGGCTACATCAACACACTGGCTCATGCTGTTCCAGCATGTGGACCACCTTGCAATTTTCAGGATGTGCAGAGGCGCCCCTTCTGAGGCAGGACAGGCGGCCTAGGAAACTGCCTTCCCCTCCAGGATACAATGTGAGGTGCCTCTCTGGTTACACAAATAATAAGGGGCTGTATCTGGCACCTGCAGCTGCGGAACAAGAACCAGTTGCGTCCAGCAAGGCTGATCCCTATGACCAGGGCCTGACTTTTAGCTAATTTTAATATCATTATAATCTCATTTACATGGCGGTTACTTCCACTCCCATCATGCATTGCCACCATGACAGTTCCGGAGGAGCTGAGCCCCCCCCCCCCCCCCCCCCCGCCGCCACTGGGACGAAGCGGACAAGCCCAAATCCCACTCCTGGGGGTACAGATACCCCTGGTCAGGACTTCCTCCGCGCACGACTCAAAATCTGAGTTCCTCCTCACTTCCCTGTCAAGTGTGTACCTTCGTTTCAACAGCCTTCCTGTGCTTCCCTGCTTCCTTCTCGCTCTTGAATTTTTTCCTTGTGCAGAGACAAGAGCCTGCTCACCGCTGCCCCGGGCTGTCCTCTCCTGGACGTCCCCGCCAGCGTCCGGGGACACTTCCTCGGGGGCTTCCAGATACACTGGTGCCTCTGGCCACCACGGTCCCCGGCCCCGCCCCCACTCCATCTCCCCCTTTGCAGAACTTGGTCCTTCTCATTCTCCAGGTCTCAGCTCAAATGTCACCTGAATGTCTCTCCTTGGAGACACCTTCCAGGACGTCCCTACCTAACTAATATGGCCTTCACCTTTTGGTTACCTTACTGCCCCATGCTGTTTGCACCTTAATACTTATTATAATTATAATAGGCAATTATATTGTCCCTTTCTTCCTTTTCAGGTTGGGTGTTGGTCTTTCCTCCTAGAGACTAAACTGCATGAGACAGAGAGAGACTTTTTGGTCACTGCTCCATACATCACCCCAACCCAGTGTCCTCAGGGCCTGACACAGAGCCTGGGCCTGAAAATGCTCACTGAATGCAGGAGAAAGCAATGGTGACCCCATAAAAGTGAATCTACATGTCATAAGTAGTGCTCCACACTATATATATATATATTAAGTTTTAAGAAAAAAATGGGAGAATATAAGAAAGGTTGTCCATTTGCACTGTTGGGACTCAAAATGACATTCCTCTCCTGCAGACCTAGCTCAAGATACCAAGAACTGCCTATCCTGTCCTATTTCCCAGGAATTCTTGTTTTAACTTTTATTTATTTTACATATATTTATTTTAGGTCTTACAAAGATCATTTTTCTAAAAAATGAAATAAACCACATAAATTACAATACAGGGAAACATTAAAGGCAGAGAAGTGAAATGGAGTCAACGGTGAGGTTAATATTCCAAACCTATGGCAGCAAATCCCATACGCTGTCAAGACTGGCCTGTAAAATTGGCCCTGAGCTTCCTGGCAGGCTATGCGAAAAGGAAACACGGTGCGTTGTTCCATTGGGAGTGTCTGGTAGATAAACACCAATCAGTCCCTCAGGAAAGGAGGGACCTTCCTGACCCTGAAACCAGAGATCACACAGTGACAGCCCACAGAGCCCCCAGAAATAGCATCGCCAACAGGAAGTGTGGATTCTTCATGGTTTACAGGCTTTCTTGGTTCCCCTCATTGGCTTTCAACAACAATATGTTTCTTTTCACTTCAAGTGTCAGACTCAGTTGTAAGCACTCAAACTATAGTCTATATGGTCTATTCTTTTCCTCCGTGCATATACAATATCTTTTTTTTTTTTTAAATATGGGATCCAACCGCATTTGTGGAGCAGGGTGAATGATTCCTTGTCCTCATTATGGACTCCCAAACACGGTGGCCAATTCACACAGACCAAAGCTACGCAAGTTTCGCAAAACCAAATGAAATTTACTAAAAAACAAAATACCTTTCCAAGAACCAGGGGCATGTGATTTAGGGAAACTTTTGTATCACAGCATCTTGGCACGAGAAGCTCTTAGCTGCAATTTCCAAGGTGAATAAATGGACCAGCACTGATTACTCTCAGAAGTCTACGTGATATGATAGCAGCTTCACTTACCTCACTCTGCAGCATCATCAGTCCTTGGTGAGAGAGGCAGAACCATCTGTCTTTTCATAGACAGGGAAGTGGAGGCTCAGAGAGGTAGAGTCACTTGCCCAAAGTCACACAGCTAGAAAGTAACATGATCTGGACGTAAACGTTAGATATGCTTGAACCCAAAGCCTGTGTCCTCTCACACCTTTGCTCCTGGGGAGTTCGGTCTTCTTGAAGCTTTCCTGACTCCAAAATAACTCCATTCGCTTAGGCCAAAGTGCCATCACCCTGAAAGACAAGGCTCTTTCCTCTTTATTTAGCCACCATCCTATTTGCTGTCACTCAGACTTGACGGAACTCCCAAAATCAGAAACGAAAAGGTCACCCATGAAGAGCCTCATGGTTTTAAGGACAGATCTCAATGATCCTCTTCATGCTCCCCAAGGAAACTGCTGAAATGTCCCAGCCCATGCCAACAGGAACGATTTTCCTTCCCTTGGGAAATTTCTCCGTCATCTCATCAACCTTTGCAATCAGCAGCACCCTGAATGGGACCCACCTCTATAAGACAGCGCCCTGACCGCGGGCCACGCCACGGGTCAGCCTTCCCTTCTGAAAGACCCCAGAAGGCACCCCTCATTCTCAGGGCATCTTGAAGAGAGTCACGCTAGAACACAAGCAACAACCCCAGAACCAGGACACAGGGCTTGTGCCCAGGGGAACAGACAGAGCTCGTACCACGGGGATCTGCCCAGGGCTGCTGGTGGTGAATCAGCCTCTCGAGTCCCTGTTCTGTCACTTTCCATAACAAGTCTAATAAATTAGTGTTTCTCTCTGCCAATCAATCAGAGCCCGTGCATATGGCCGCTGTCAGCAGTCCTCTGTAGGCAGAACTCCATATAGAGACTCGGGTCTGTCAAGTCCCTCAACTCTCCATTTGCAGCTATTATGGGTTCTTCCCCCTTCACTCTCAATCTATCATCTCGGCTACAGTCAAGAGGAAAATGAAGGAATCATATTCTGGGGCCCATGTGCTACCTTAAGAGACTGTGAAATTCTAGCCAGCGACTAACAATGACCATCATGATATTATTATTATTAAATGACAGCAATAATTGTCATTATTATCACAGCAAGCCCTGCTTCTTAACTCCCACGATGTGCTCAAAAAATGTACAAGGCCGATGAATCATTAAACTGACCCTGCAATACAGGAATAATTATCTGCAGGTATAGGGGGAGACTGAGGCTCAGAGAGGTTGCATAAGGCCAAAGGTCATGGAGCTGGGATTCGAAGCCGGACAGTCTGACCCTGAGATCCTACCCACTGCCCTGCACTGCCTCCTACCTGCTGAGCGTCTCATAATGGCTCCTCTGCTAGTCCCCTCAACACCCAGCCTGTCCTCTCAGTGCAGAGTAGAAGAGATAAGCTCAGGTCTCCTGAAGTAACTGCCGGAGTCTGCAACTTTGTCTTGGGCCTCAGTTCCCCCATCTGTACAATGGGGATGATAAAGGGTTTGCAATAAAGAGTTCATGAAGTGTTGTGTACACAGCATTCTTCCCCCGGGGCCCTAGCACAGAAGGAACTTCCATCAAAGGGTAGATCTCAGGGAACTGATGATACAAGGAAGACAAGTTCGAAACCTGAGTCCCAACCCTCATCTCTGACTCTCCATTCTAAAATTCACAGAAAAGAGGCATCTTGAGGAAAGAGAAGACCCAGCAACAGATAAAGTGATTGTACAAATTGATCTGTTATGCTGGTGAAGGTCTACTTTTGTCCCCAGGAAAAATGAAAGGGGCGCTGACTCAGATGACAATGCTTTGATAGGGGGTGCGGCAGTTTGCAAATGGCACTTAGGGTGGTTTCCAGAGTAGCACAAGCCCTGCCTGAGTATATGATCTCCCGGGGCTGCCTGTAGCCAGCTAGGTGGCCCACAGGCTCCCTGCAGAACGGCTCAGAGTGTGAGCCTGGAGACAGGGGGCCTCAGGTGCTCTGGGCAGCCAGGGCTGTAGGGCGCCACAAAGAGAAACAGCAAAACAAGAGTTAGATTGCACCCGCATGGGCCACTCTTCTATGACGATGAAGAGATGTCATGGCATATATTGTAGAAACGGGCGCCCTGTTTCCTTTTTGTGCCTCTGCTCAACTCACAGCCTCATTTCTCAGAGTAACCCAAGCCAAGCAGCAAAACCCCCCTAACCACTGCATGGCACTGCCTCCACCCTCCAGAGCATCTTACAAAGGTGGGGATTTGTATCATGGGCTAATGACTCAGGCCATCAACCTCTTGGGCGTGCCTCTGACCTGCCATCCCGAGACAAAGCACTTACGCCTGCCTATCCCTCCCTCTCTACCAGCAGAATGGCGATATGAAAAGAATCCACTTCACCAAGTGCAAGAAGGATCAAATGGAGTAATCCATTATTTCCACATCGTGTGTTTATGCCAACCACTGTGCTAGATGCCAGGATATAGTGATGTCTGAACCAGGGGCGTCCACAGCCCACCGGAGTTTACCATCCAGGGAGTAAGAGAAAGAGAGAAGACAGCCACGCACGTAAATATAATGCCACCCGTGGGATGGCTGTCAGGGAGGAGAGTCCACGCAGGGAAAGAGGGAGGGCTGCCCTAGAGCAAAGGACTTCTGAGCGGCACCCTGAAGGATGAGTAGGATGTGAACAAGGTGAACTGTCGAGGGGGGAGGGGGAGGTCGGGAAGATGAACATGTCAGGAAAACACAGCTCACTACACGGCAATGCAAGGAGAAAGCTTAGCACAGCCTGTGTTGTGCAGAAAGTCTTCAAAACAAACTTATTATCAGTACAGCACATCTTTTGGGCAATGACAGAACTCCAGGGTTGTGGATAAAGAGACAGGTTCGGGGATCAAATGTGGGAAAGAAAGTTGGGCTGTCCAGATGTCCAAACTCTCCACCAGCCAAGGTCAGAAGAGCCTCCCGAAACAGACAAGGTCAGGTACACTCAGAGCTCTGGCAAAACAACTCACTTCTTCCCGTCAGAGGCCATCGTCCCATCTACCAGTGGGAGAAGCATGAGACCAGACTCTGAAGGGGAGCCTACTGGTACAGATGATTGATAAAGGGGGTCTGTGTGCAGAAGAGATGCCGGCCAGGCCACAGGAAAGAGTGCGTGTGTGTGCGCGCGCGCGTGCGCGTGTGTGTGTGTGTGTGGGGGGGGTGTTGCTTCTTTGAAGGGTTGTCTAAGGAAAGGAGCATTGAGTTAAGATACGCAAGCTCAGTGTTTCACCCACGCACACGTATTACTGAGAAACTTGAGGTTCTTTTTCTCTATAAACTAATCTCCCTTTTGAATGGAGGGTATTAAGTCCCCAAAGGAGGAGGAAACAAAGCTGAGTTTCTTAAGATGTTACAGGGCTTACGCTTCCAGGTGCCAGGAAGTCCACAGATCAAATACGGTCCCAGGCATGAAGCGAAATCGGGAGACAAAAGCTGGCTGGCCGGGAAGGCATGCCTGGTTGCTGGCTGTCCTCAAAAACATCAGACAGTGTGTCCCGGGACGTTTAAGCCAAACAATACATCATGGCAGTTCTCTGCACGAAACCTTCTAATGGCTTCCCATCGGAATAATGTCCGGACTCCTGGCCAGGCCTCAACGTGATCCGTACACTGTTATCACTGCTACAAACGCATTTCCTTTGCACTTGCTGTCCCCTCTCTCTGAAACCCTTTTTAGGCAGATAACCCCCTTAGACCGAAAGCGCCATGAGGACAGGGGTGTCTGCATGTACTGAGCAGTGTGTATTGCAAGTGTTTGAACAGTGCTTGACCCATGGTAGATAGACGCTCAATAAATACTCGCGGTATGAATGTATCGCTTGAAACACATCAGCTACTTGGTTTTCCTTAGATCTCAGCTCAGCTCTGTCCTCTTTGGAATGCCCTTCCAGGTCATTTCTGTCATCCCGTCACATTACGATTTCTGTAACCCGGGTCATTATCCTTATAAAAATGTATTTCCATCCCTTGCTTATTGTCTGGCTTCCTCCATGATAACAGAAGCTCCAAAACAGCAACGTTCTCGTCGGCTTTGTTCCCCGAGCAGAACTTCTTAAGTGGGGTATGCGGTGGATAAATATCTACTGCATGAGCCACTCCTCCCCCCAAGACAGACACGCCCATCTGTAGGAGCAGGCAAGTTGCCCATATCTCCATATGTCTGGTGACCAATGACAAGCCAGTGGTGACGACGGTGCTCAGAGTAGCTACAAAGTATGAGGACGCTTATTAAGTCTGTGTGTCATTTTCCTAAGAACCCCGACCCAGTCTGACCATGGTCTCTGCTGACGTCATCTGAAGGTGATGGGTGCCCCTCGTTCTAAACTTCCCTCACTGATTGATTCTTTAATTAAAGTTTTAGTATTTACACTTGTGCCTTGAGGCAGTATATTAAATAATGGAGGTAAGCATTGGGGAGAGCCTCACAGCTTCTTTAAAAACATCATCTCCAAAGTCTGAGGTCTTTGGAACAACCAAAGTTCGGTCCCAGGCCACACGGGGGGCTGTGAATGGGGCAAGTGACTGGGTGATTTCAGGAAAGTCAAGCAGTCTGAATGTGGGAAGCGTGCTCGCTGCGGAGCTACGGAGCTCCGTGCTGGGTGGCAGGGGTGGGGCCAGCTGCCCTGTGTCTGTGCAGAGCAAATGCACCTGGATTCCAGGAGCCCTCATCTGCGCCCCTGGGAAATCGCCATGTCCCCAAAGTATTTCTGTGTCAGATCCGATTTCCCTCTTGGAATGTGTTCATTACTCCATACATCTGCTTAAAGCATGCAAATCAAACGGTCTAATTTATGGAAAGGTGAAATGTCAGACATCTTTATACACGGCAGAGCCAATTTTCTAGATGGAACCAAAGACCAAAACAAAAAAAACCTATCTAAAAGGGATTTTATAAAATCTAACCGTTGGGTATGGCTTGAACTGAAAAGGCTAAACTTGTTTAAAAAAAAAAAAAGTCATCAGAGACACGAGGATGTCTAAAAGGCCTGTGCTCAGACCTGACAGGAGCAAGTAAAAAAATAGCATCAATTATCATGAAGAGAAAATAGGGCAGAGTGGGTCAGTTCCAGGAGGACAGATCGACGCAGACCCACGTTTTGGCTCGTTTCTGAGTGGAAAACTCGGAGACCACGGGGACGATGTTCAAGACAGTGTGTGCTGAGGGAAGTACTGTTTACTAAGAGGATTCTTTCGCCACCGGAGGCTGAGGAGAGGCAGGCCTTCCCGGCGATGAGAAGAAATGCACACTGTTGCAGAAACTTCATTTCAGGGCATCCGAGCTTGTGGAGACGGTGTCAGAGGCCACTAGCCTGCGTCCCAGCCCGAGGGCGGCACGCTGCCCGTTCTCCTTAGAACATGTGAGGTGGAAGAGGAGAGGTCAGGCCAGCCTTCTCTCGGGGAAGGTTGGGGTTTTTCCAAGCATCCTCCCTTTAGGATGAACCGCCTCCCTTTTTGTTTCCATTTCATCCGTTGTTAAAAAGAAACTGTGTGTGTGTAGGGGGAAACTGCCTGCTTCTTCTTTCCCACCAGGTGTCATAAGGCTCAAAATATTAAGAGTAATCTACTTGATTAAAAAAAATAAATAAACGAACATTATCCAGGCATCGACCATGTTCCAGACTCCATTCTAAGTATTCATTGCTTTATTTTATCCTCCCCCAAAACCCTCTGAGCCCACTCCTACCACGGAAAGCCTCACTTGATAGGTGAACAAAGAGGCACAGAGAGGTTAAGTGACTTGCCCAAGGTCACACAGCTAGCAGGTGGCAGAACCAGGAGCCCTGAGTTCTTCTCAGCCATAAAACCACTCTCTGGACCCTTCAGAAGCCCTCGAAAACTGTAACACATGATGCCCTGTTCTTCCTGCCCCAACTCAACCATGAACTACTCTGTGGGAAACCCCGTGGGTTCCTCTGGCCCAGTGCTTCCCAGATGAGCTCCCAAAGCAGGAAGGTTTGGAGTCGGCCCCATTGTTTGTCAGCACAGCCCTTGCCAGGGCCACCTTTATCCTTCATGGTCCCCAGGTCCTCTGCCTCCGAAGAAAAAAGACCTCGGCCAAAAATAAACCTGCAGATGGCTCCAGCCAGACCCTCTGTGGTCACTTAGAAACTGAAAGGATCCAGGCTCTCTCATCTTTTTTTTTCTTTTTTTTTTCTTTTGTAACAAAAATAAATGGGAAATGAAAGGTGAATGAACTAGGACAGGGATAAGAAGCAATCACTGGCTGGGATGTGTCCTCAACTTAGGCCCCAAAGGCCAGGCCTCTTGGTGCATTGCATTTCTTTAAAGTAAAAATACATTATTTTTATATTTTATTATTAAATTATTATTACATGATTATTATTATAAAAGAAAACGGAAGGCATGGCGCACCATATTTCAGCCCAAAGCTATTCTGAGTCACCTCCCCCAATTCTTTCCAAGTTCAACTGAGAAGAGCCACGGTTGGGTGCCAATTTCCTGAACCACCCTGCGTGGATTTCCAAGCACGTGAACAGCCACGCCCCGAAGGCTCCTGGGCAGCCAGGCGTCCCCGGGTCCCTGCCTGAGCAGGAGCCAGGAGACCCCCACTCCCTGGTGGCAGGGCATGGAGTTGGCGGCTGCTGGTCTCGGCCGGTCAGTCTTCCCCTTCCTTCCCCGGCAGCTTCCAGCACCGCGTGATAGCTGATCCCTGGAGCTGGCGCCTCACAGGCACCAGCAGCATCCCAGCTAGGTGCCCCCGGGGCGGCGGTGATACTGGAGCAGCGCTCCGCTTACGCCTCCCTCGCCTCCATCCCTGGACAGGGGGGGGAATTGGAGCCCTGGCCTGGGATCCCACAACACCGCGCTGCCGGCAGATCTGCTACCGCCAGGCGCTCCTCCCCACGGGGGAGGCACACTAAGGCACCGAAGGAACCAAGGGGCTAGGCAGGAGTTTCCAAGTCGGGGCTCCCAAGCGGGCCCCTCCCCTGGGGTCAAAGGCTTCTCAGGGAACCGGTGCCTATAAACACAGACGCTCTCCCTCCGCTCCGCAACCCTCCCCTTCCCCTTCCCCTTCCCCTTCCCAGCCTCCCACCAGGGGTTTGGAACGTCTCATCACCCTCCCAGGCCATCTAAGCGCGCCCTCCCTCAGACCTCGCGAAGGGCGGTGGAAAAGGCGGGGACCAGGGCAGGCACGCGGAGCGCAAGCTTGCGGCCAGCCAGGGAGACTAACCAAAGTGCGCAGGCAGGTCCAGCCGCTCCTTGCACCTGGGACTCGCTGCCAGGGTGGATGCACAAGGCAGCCAGGGTGCCGCTGAGGCGCTCTGGAGCAAGGAAGAACGTGCTTCTGGAAGCAACGCGGGGTGGGGGACCCAAGGGACTCAGGATCTCGCCCCCCCTCCACCGGGGACATGCGGGGAGACCGCTCCACCACGCTGAAAAAGTTCCCAGTCCAGCGCGCCCACCCTGGCGCTGGGAGGAAGCCAGCTCTCGGGGACCCCGCTCCTCCCTCTGTGGGAGCCTTTGGGCCGGGTCAGAGGCGCGCAAGGGCGGCGACTCCGCTTGGACTTACCTAGAACTCCAGGCCAGCCGGGCTCCTGTCGCCTTCCGCTTGGCCCCAGCCCCTCCAATTCCCCGGCGCTCTCTGCACCTGCAGCCACACTCACCATGAGCTGGAGGCAGCTAAAAGGGGGTGCTGGCTTCTCCCACGCGGTCCGCAACTTCGCGGGCAGGTCAGCCCCGCCCTGGCGCCACTGCCTGGGCAGTGGGCTGGGCGCAGCTGGGCTCGGCGCGGGGGCTGAACAGCCCGGGCCCTGATGGCCACTGCCACGGGGGGCTGTATCGCCAGGTGCCTAAGCCCTGGGCGAGCAGTCCGCCGCTCCGCGCTCTGGCTGGGTTGAAGGCTCGCAGTTCCTGCGCTCGGGACGCAGGGGCGGGGCGCACGGCTGTCCCCTCCAGATGCAGGGTGCCCTGTTCACTCCTTCTTCCTGCCCGGCAGGCGCACGCGTGGGTCCGGCTGCCGCTGCCTCTGCCGTTCTAGGGCTGGCAGAGCGCCCCCCACCTCACCGAGGGTGCAAGCGGGGACTGGGGCGAAGTGGGAGGGATTCCCCTCCTGAGTTCGGGGTTCCCCACCCTACGTGGCCCCGGGGCTCGGTCCGCTGCCGCTGCCGCTGCTGCCGCTGCTGCCGCTGCCAAAACCACTTCAGGGCAGCGCAGCCTGTGCCACCGGCTCCAGCTGGAGGAGGCGGTGGTGGCGCGGCTCGCACGGGGACTGGAAAGGAGGTGACCTTCAAACCCTGCGCTCGGGGAGACCGGGAGGAGGGCTGGGGTGATGGAGGGGAGCGGTGTGCGCCCGGCAGGCCCGGGAGGGCACTGGGAAGCGGGCGGGAGCCAGTGAAGAGGCGATCTTCAAACAAAAATATAGATTAGAAAATAAACAAAGGAGAGCGAGAAAGAGCGGGCGCGAAAACGTGTGCATGTGTGGGTGCGTGGGTGCGCGCGTGTCTGTGTATGTGTGTGAGTGTGTGTGCGCGCGCGCGCGTGCACGACAGGCTGCAAGCAGCCCGAGCCGCGGAGCCAAAAATAATCCGGTGCGCGAGGGAGCGCCCCCTCCCCCTTCCTGTCACCGCCGCCGCCGCCACCTCCGCGTGCAGCCCGGGATGACAGCGGGCGGCGGTCTAGGGAGCCCAGTGCTCGGCTGTCGGCCTGAAGGGGTAAAGGGGTGAGAGCTGGCAGTGGGGCCAACAAGCCCAGGCCCTTCTCCTCCGCAAGATCTTGTCCCCCCCCCCCCCCGAAGCGGGCTTGGTCGTTGAGCGCCAGCGCCTCCCCTCCCCGCAAGGAGAGTAGAAAACACCCCCTGAGTGTTACGAAGTGGAGGCAGCTTCTGGTCTGGGGAAGTTTCCCGGCGAATCTTAAAATCTCCGGGCCAGCCAGAAATGGTACGTTTTCCAAGATGCAAAAAGTTATCCTGATCCAATGCGATGCGGGGAGTGAATGCCCGCTGGCCTGGGCCGCCCCCGCCCCCGCCCCGGCCTCCACTGGCCGCTTAACCCTGCACTGGGCGCTGGCTCCGGAGGGGTCCTGAGGGTCCTCTTAGCAGCTAGTTGCCTTACAACCTGACACCCCCCGTGGTTCCTTAATAAGGACCACCGCTTAATAAGCACTTACTTTTTACTAGATGCTATTTCAAGCATTTACCTTGAACTTTCCCAACAACTAGCTGAAGGAGGTACTGGGAGCTTATCCATTTCAAAGATCAGAAAACAAAGGCTTAGAGAGGTTAAAGCTATGTCTTTTTCTTTCCTGAGCCCCACCCTGGACTCATTGAGCCAGAAACTGCTTTTTATTGTTATTATTATTAAGATAAACATTCTAGGTGATTATGTTGCACAGGAAAATTTGAGATCCAGCCACTTAAAATTTGCTCAAGGTCAGACAACTAACTGGCAAGGCACCAGGATTCCTGGGCAGGTCCTCCTAATGTAATGTGGCAAACTGCACCCCCCTGCCCTCTGGGGGAGACAGGGGGCTGGCCAAGGCCAGATCAAACAGAGCATTTGCTCTGAGGCTTATATTCATTGTCCTACTCTAGCCTGTATTGCTTTTTCATTTGCAGCACGGCGCCTCTTCCAAGTAGGGCTGTAGATTTCCAAAAGTAGGGAACATGTTACATGTTTTGCTTTGTATCATGAGAATTGCCTAATGCCTAGCAAATGGCAGATCCATAGGAGTTTATCGGCAATCCTGTCAGGCTAGGGGTTCTTCCAACATTAGAATGAAACAAAGAAAGGAAACTTCTATCAACAACTGGCATTTTTTCTTAGATGTACCATTTTTATCATCCTTTGAAAAAATTAGTTTGCAAAATCCAGAAAGATGTCTCTATCACTGGCCCCGGTAGGTGATTTTGCAGTTGGGTTGGTTTTACCATATGCTTCCTTAGCACTCTCTTTTTGATAATAATTTATTTGCATGTAAACAATTGTTTTTCTTTCTACTGTCTCTTATCCTTTGGTGATAGCACAATGAAGCCATAAATCTGGGTTAGTAATATCGTAATCATTTCCCCCCAGAAACTGTTCACAAAGGGAAAACCACCGAATTTCAATGTAATTGTCTAGCCGTGCAGGGAGATGAGATGGGTTGTAAAAGAGGTAGTCTCAATTTAAAAGCAAATTATCAATAATGAGAGAAGAAATAAATGGCAGTTAATGGGAAGTTCTGTGGAAATATAACGTTTTGTGCAAATTCACCAACAGGAATTGTTTCTCCATGCTCCTTCATTTTTATTCCAGAAGGGGGAAAAAAAATGAATGCAGCCATTGAAGGCAGCAACACTGGCTGTGGTTTCATTAAAGTGGGTAATTGCTGGGTGCTTTTATTATTTTTTAATATATATTTTTCTGTTGGAAAAAAAAATCAAGGTCAGTCTGAGCCGACTCTGACTTAGTTTGGAGTAGAAATCAGCTGAGATGTATTAGCAATGAGTGTTAGGCATGGCTCACTGGTACCTGGGTTGCTACGTGACTTAAGAACATTTAATATGAGTGAGGGAGCCATTCATTACAATTTAAAACGGAGTTAGAGTAAAGATCAATATAGCATGCTATTATGCTATTCATTTGGAAAGTCCCAGTGTCTTTTTCACAAGGACCTTTCCCATCCTAGGCAGTTTTTCTCTCTTTTCTCTATGTTGAGCCACTTCTGGGTAATGAGAGGTGCTGAAATAAACAGCTTCTAGAATAACCCGGGGCCAAGGAGGGTCCAGCTCTGGCGGCAGAGAACATGGAGACTTTGGCTCCTCCTACTGGACATGAAAAATACTTTGCAATTTTTTATTTCAGCAGATGTCAAAATGGTGTCTTACAAAATCAGTAGGAAAGAATGACTTTGTAGTTTCGTGCTTGGCTAAGAGTGCACGAATTCTGCTCAAAGCGCTCCAGATCTATCTGGAGTGTAAATGTCATCCTCTCACTTTCAAACTTCGCATCTTTCTATGGTTCCTCATTGGCCCCCGAGATAAAGTCTAAAGTCTTCTACGTGGGGTACTAGCTCCCGGATTATCTGGCTCTCAGTTTGCACTGACCCTATGATCCAAAGGTCATCTTCTCTTGCTTGTTTCCAATCCTTTGCATATGCTGTTCCTCCAATCTATAATATTACAGACTCTTTTCTGGATAGCTTCTATTTATCTTTTAGATCTCCATGTGGACATCACTTTCACGCTGACAACCCCCACCCCACATACAGCGATAAGGCCAGTGTCTCTCTTTTTAACTCCCTGTGCATTTCAACTTAATGTTATCATATCACGTGTCTCCACCTACAGTAAAGGCTGTCCTCCACTAGACTGAAAGGCCCTTGATGCCAAGGTGCATGCAAAGGCCCTTTGGCTCAGTGCATGGAGCCAAATACATAACAAGCTCAATAAATGTTTGGCGAACCTTCCTTCTTCCTTGTGGGGATTGCTGTCTCACTGGGCTGACCTCTCTGAGATGGGCTGACAGATCAGCCTGCTCATCCATTCATTTGATCCTTAATTCCTTCAGCCATCAAACATGTGTCTTACATGTCTCTCATGTAAACCATGTCGTATATAACCTAGACATGGTCTCTGCACTCAGGAAGCTTATAGTCAAATATGATTAGTAGACACACACGTAAGTATTGCAACAGCTTTGAAAGAGTTCAGCTAATACTGAATGAGAACATACAACCAGACACAGAGGGATGGGCGAAGGTCAGGCAAAGCTTTTGGGGAGAGATCACTCCTCCAAGCACAGAAGATGAGTAGGAAATTACCCAGCGAGTTCAGTGAAAGACATTTCTGGAAAAGAATATAGCTTATGAGACTGTCTGAAGCAAAACAGAGTACGGCTCCATCAAGGAACAGCGAGTCTGTTCAATATAAATCGAGGCACGCTGAATTCGAGGGGTTGGGAGGTGGTGGGTGAGACACGACAGTGAACCCTGAAGCTGAACACACAGGCTGGGGAAAGCAGAAAGGCCCGGAAATGAAACGAAAGGCATAGAATGCCTAAGTCGTCTGGGACCCGCCATCCGTGTGTCCAGTGCCCGTGGCCGGATGTCGCTCTGTCTTGGCTGATGTGTCAGCAATCATTGTATTCATTCGTATCTCACATTTGTCTAAATGCTCTTTCAGGTGGTCAGTGTGACTATCTAGTGAATTCTAGGGATTACCGGGTTACTCCAAAGTACTCCAGGATTTTTAGGGATGGCGGGGTGGTATGTTAGACAGGAGAAGGATGAAAAAAGGAGAGTAAAAGAAGGTGAAGTGGTCCAGTATCCCGTTTCTCTTTCAACAGCCAAGGATACCTTTCGATAGCCATCACTGAAGGGAGGATGCCATTCTCAGGTTTATTTATAAATGACTGACTCGATACAATTCTTTGCACAACCCTAATATTATGGAAGACCTTGCCCTCAAGTTCTCAGCCTTCAGGTTTGTCTCAAAGCTTTCTCACAGTTTGGGTTAACTAATGAACTAATTAACACAGTCTGCAGATCACAGGGAATGGATTACACCTTATATTCTCTATCCGCCACCTTCAGTCATTGGGCACATGGCAGATGCTCAATATATGGTTATTGATTGGCTCAACTAACTCGCATCTATCATGTAGTTCGGGGCTGTTATATTAACCAAGGCAGTTAATGCTGAGAAGACATTCCAGTGTCTAGGAATGAGGTCCCTTTTTCGGAAAAGACGACAAACATTCACACTCCGTTTAAAAATGTCTTTGAAATATTCAACATGGTGGTTTGTCCACTTTACTTTGGGCTCGTCCCTTTCCCTCTCCTGCCGACATCTCCCAAATAATGACGACAACAGCAACAACAGCAAAAAATAACATTTCCAACAACTGTGATAAGAATAGAAATAACGAGCCTGTGGCATATCCCATAGAATTTCTTTAGTTGTATTATCTCATTTAATCTTCACAGTATAAGTCTAGGTGGGAGTACTATTACGACTTCCTTTCTAAAAGAAGAGCAATGGTTTAAAAAAAAGGAGGTGGATCAGTGAGATCCTCCCATAGAGCTGGTGAATGGTTGGGCCAGGACCCAAAACCAGTCTATTTTGTGTCGGAGCTGGATTCATAAAGCATAACTCATGATGTGTGATTTCTGTTGACTAGGAATCATACGCCATGTAAGGAGGCTTAAATCATGTTAGTGATGGATGACCCTGAAAGTAGAGATCCCTAGTCCATTGGTCTTAGAGTCAGAAAAATAAAGAGGACGTTTCAATGATGTGCAGCTCCATAAGGAGCCTGCTTATATAAAAAGCACTGGAGAAAAAATATTTTAGCAGTGGTCAGAATCAAGTGAACGAAGATTCTCTAATGCTTGCCCAGTAATGAGTAGAGACTAAGCTATGTCTTTGGTTCATGGCAGGCTAGTTTATATGCCATTTAGTGTATCTTTAATAAATACACAATCATACATCTTTTAAAAATAAATGGATAGAGCTCTGGAGTAAGACAGTCTGTTTGTATGTGGTGAATCTACCACTTAATAGCAATGGGAACTAAGCCATGTTTTTTTAAACATCGTTAACCTTCCACCTCCCTGTGTGTAAACTGGGAATGATGATGATAATGACGATGATAACATAATTAAAAGAATAATAGTTACTATTAATCCAAAGGACATCTGCAGGTGACTCCCATCCCCAAGCATACTTCTAGTCTCCTTGTAAGTGACTGGTTCAGGAACTGTCACAGGGTCTATGTCACCTGAGCCAGGAAAAGGTGGGCGACGTGCTATGGAAAACATTTTCTTGACCCAAGTGAAAGACATAGGAAAAAAACTTTGTTTCTTATCCTTCCAGATGTTTCCTTGTGTGGCTATGAGCTCTGGACCTGCCAGAGATCCCTACGGGCAGCCTGAGGATGATGGGGTAGGGAAAACAGAGAACCAGTGTCGTCTATGAGGTTATGGAGGTGCTAAAGCCATCGACATTCACACCTGCCACAGCCCTGCATTCCCTGGTCCCTGCGACGATTTATTCTTTGTCGAGTAAGCTTGTTTAGGGTTACATGTGGCCTAAAGCAGGGTTTCTCAAACTCAGTATTATTGACATTTGGGGCAAGGTAATTCTTGGTCATGTCGGGAATACCTGCACCCTGAAGGATCTTAGCAGCACCTCTGGCCTCTCAATCTAGCAGCTCTCCCTGACTGCCCCCCATGTTGTGAGAACCCAAAATGCCTCCAGACATGTCCATATGCTCCCTGATGGGCAAGGCACCTCAGGTGAGAACCACTTTGATGAGGTCTAAAGTCTAAAGCATCGTCATTGGGCCAGCCGAGTGGTGCCATTGGTTAAGAGTTGGCTTGGGACGCCAGCTTTGAGCAGCAGGGCCCCGGTTCAGATCCTACATATGAGGGCCAGTGACACTGCACCCTCTACAGCTAAGATGGTGAACAACAGCTCGACCTGGAACTGGGCCTATGCAGCCTATGAGCTACCGTGAGTTGCCAGCAGCGGTGAGCAGCTGGCAGCCAGTGTGAGCTGCTGTGAGCCACCGTGAGCAGCTGTCCAATGGCCGATGAGTGACTGCCTTATCCGGGAAGAGCGCAATGATAACACCAACATGGGCCAGTGAAGTGACATCCTCCACAACTAGACTGAAGAACAAAAGGACAGCAACTTGTCTGTTCCCCTTCCCCGATTTCCCCAACACTGTTCCCCTTCCCCAATTCCCCCCCCCAAAAAATCTTTAAATAAATAAATAAGTCTAAAGCACCGTCATCAATATGGTGACAGTAGCAGCAGAAGTAGTACCATTACTGCTAGTAGTAATGTAGTAATAACAATTAGTACTTATTCAGGCTTTCTAGGTACCGGGCATCATGGTCTATATCATATTCTCATAGACTCCTCATTACAATTCCATGAACCTGGTTTTATTCATACCCTTATTCAACAGCTGAGGAAACTGGGGTCCAGCGAAATGAAGAAATTGGATCACGGTCACCAAGTTAGTACGTAGCTGGTTTAGGATTCAAACCCAGCTCAGCAATGACTCTGTTCACCCAAGGTTGTCATGACGAGTACACGGTATCATCCATGAGCGGTCCCCAGCATCCTGCCTGGCACACAGTAACTGCTCAGACGAAGTGAGCGGTGACATCTATGTAACAGCTACATAGGAGGGTCATCTTTATGAAACGCGGTGTGATCTCGGCAATGTTCTGGATGTTTCTTATCGGGCTGAGTGTCCCAGCCAATGTCCAGATGGCCTCGAACTAATAAAGAGGACAAGCTCACCACAGTCCGTGATAACCCAGTGAGGCAACTCGCACAGGGCTGACCACAGGCTCCTTTTTTCCAGCTTTGAAAGAACAGTCCTGAGTCTGATTGGTCCTTAGCAAAAAGCGTTTGCCTATTTCACTCAATGTTGACTTGGGAGTTAGTTGCCAGTTTTATTCTTCTGCTAGGGAAGGTCATAAGAAAGTATGGCTGCTTATGACTTGAGAAAAAAAGAAAAAGAATTCTGAGAACTTTCTCAATGCCAAGCTTCAGGTAGGACATCTAACCTCAGAGAAGCCCAAAAGATAGGTAGTATTATTATTCCCATCTTATCTTACAGATAAAGTAACTTAGGTTCAGAGGAGAAAACAGCACATTTTCAAAGTTTACAACCTAACAAGCTCAACATCTCATTTTTAGATTCCTTACGGGCTGACTTCAGGGCCACAGAAGGCTTTGTTGCATCTCCAAAATGCCAAAGAAAGAGAAAAATTGTGTACATATCCTAAAATCCTACTAAAAATACATTTTTTTGAAAAGGTAAATGCTGCTTTGAATAGTTACTCTAAAGTCAACCCTGAAGGTTGAAAGTGAGACTTCTCACGAAAAAAAAAAAAAGTTGTAAGTCAATGAGGTGTAAATAGTTAATGAATTTATAATCAAAACATAAATAGTTCTGCCTTAATGTACTAACACCCCAAGGGGGAAAACGTTCCATGTATTAGCAGCATAAAGTATGGACAATCGATTTCTTTCAAATGCACTTACTTTATTTTAAGTCCTCATCATTTTATTACAAATGGATAAGTAAAGATATTTAAGGCATTTAGGATGAAATATGTAACCTTACGAGGGAGAATATGCATTTGCAGTGGTTACTGGTGGGTTATAGATGCTCTGAGCGGTAAAATATCTGCAAATCATGGTCCAAGTATGCATTACTATGCCCTCCATTTATACATTTATTATTTCCATTTATTCCTTATACTTCTATTAAGAGGCACAAGCCTCTAAATTGAAAACAAAACAAAACAAAACAAAACATAACCGGGCATATCTTTCAAGACTACGGAGTCATAATATGACCAAATATGGGTAGATGGCTAAAACTTGGGGATATAAACATCTAAAGGATACAGTGTGGGCTTTTGGCCAAACGTGTACTCTTCCATGAAGCACGTTTCCATGCCTTCTCTGGCTTTCTCTTCTCCGAGTTTCCCCACACCGATACTTTATGCATGGCTCTGGGATATTAATCTGTGCACGCTCTTTTGGGTTCCCCAGAAGCAAAGCCCATATGAATTTGGGAAGCGAACCCAGGAAACCATGGCAAAACCTAAACCCATAAGTAAGCCAGGGTAGGGACAGAAGCCAACAAGTGTGACATCAAGCAAGTTACCACTGTGGGTAACTGGGGATGATTCCCACTACAGAATTCTGGAAGCCATGACAGAACATGGCCCCTGGAGTGACCCCACCCAGGGGGCAAGGAAGCTTGGGTATCTATACACTGATCCCGTCAGTCTCTGGTCAAGGGTCAGCTGTGTATGGAGGGGGTATTAACCCCAAGCCTCTTCTAGCCTGCTTTGGGTGTGGCTATGGCTAGAGGGGAATCCAGGGGTCAGAGGGAGTCCTGGGGCGATGGTGCTGACATGTGGAAGTACCAAATGCATGAATGTAAGGGTAACACGTAGGGAGAGGGGTCAGGGCGTATGGAGCAATGGTGGCATCCTCTGTATTCTCAATGTCCCATGCAGAAAGAAGGGAAGATTTTGGCTTTCCAGGGGCCGTCAGTGACGTGCCCTGTAGGAATGAAAATCCCCTGTATCTCTCATCACCTATGAAGCTCCACTGGCCTGTTCAAATGTCCTGTGGTTGTGAAACTGTTGTGTAGATACAAGTCATCTCCAATGCTTACCAAAATTCAGATCCTGGGCCCCACCCTAGAGATTCTGATTCAAGAAGTATGAGACCTGGGAACCTGAATTTTCAAATCCCCCAAACACACACACACACACACACACACACACACGATGTATTCCTGTCACAGGTGCTTCAAGTAGCTGGCATGGAACAACTGTATACTTAGTCTAACAGAAGAATGGCTGTGGGTAGGCTGTGAGGTGGGAGTTTAACATTTTTTACAATCTGAGGGCTTTGTGCATGGATACTTTCCTTCTCTTTGAAAACATGACTGCTTGCTGTGCTCTCAAGCCCAGAGAAAGAAGATAATTGTTCGCAGGATCCTGAAGCTCTGATTATGTACCAGGAATATATTAAAGACTACAGGTATTTTGCAGGGAACCCACGGGACTACTCAGGAAGTGCAGTTTTGGAGTCTCTGGAGAGTATAAGTGGGACTAAGAAACAGTGACGTAATGCATTAGTGGGAATAAACAATCAGTCTTCACCACGCTCCATCCAGTTCTTGTCCCAGGCAGGCAGCCTGGAGGCAGTCAAACGTGGCTGAACCAGTTTCTTTGCATCAAAGCCCGACCTGACTCCCAGGTGTGAGGATAAAGGACCACCAGGTAAAAACGCATTGGCAGGTTTAGGTGGTAGACCAAAGCAGGCCAAATAAAGTAGCCTGTTATTCCTTTTCGGCAGGTCGTTTTTTAGAGAGTATGAAGTGACAGTAATCCTTGAATCACTGTTGAAAAATGTTCTGCACCTGGCATGTGCATGAGAAGTTCTTTCCTTAATGACAAAAGGGGAAAAAAAAAGTCAAGCATAAACCATAGATGCCTTACGACAGTAGCAGGCAGCATTTTCCTGCCTCCTTCTCTATTTTCAGCTTAAAAAGTATTTCGCAGATGTCAGCAACCGTTAATAGACTGACAAAGGAAGGGGTAACCAACGTGCGGCTGTCAATGAAAAGGCCATCGGTCTATTTGATTTCTCTACCTCTCCTTGCTTGCATTCGTCTCCGGGCTCAGAGGCTCCAAGACGCGCTTGCTTGCCATTATTCCGTAAGGCAATTAAGCAACTTGGCAATAACAGCAACCACATTTTTTCTGGAGTCGTTCACAGAGAATACAGAAGAGAACAGCACAGGACAGATGTTGAACCAAAATGTAAGTACTTATCTGAACACACTTCTTGGTGCCAAGGCTAAACGCCCTGCCAGAGAGCTCTCCCTCCATCCCCCCTCCCCTCTGCTAGGTTCTCTCTCCACCAGCGAATTCCTGTCTGCCCTGTCTTCAGACTCCCCCAGCCATCAGGATATAAACATGCTGACGCCTTCTATCAATCTTCCTCCAGCCTTCTTCAGCCTTCCATGTGCGGCCTGGGCCCTCCCTGCACCACAAGGCATTCTGGGAACAGTAACCCGATCCTGCTAATCACCTCCATTTTCCTCATCATCCAATGAGCTATGAGAATCTGGGTTTTCTCTTCATCTCATTCCACTGAGGCTATTATCTTAACATCTTCTTCATCGATGGCCACCCCCACCGTGGCCAAGTTCAGTCCTTGATTTCGGTGGCTAGGTCTTCATCCTCGGATGTGCTGACAAGACCCTGGCAACCCTCTTTGGCACCAGAAACACCTTCCCCGCCTGGCCATCTTCCCGCCCGTGAACTTCTCCGTCCTCATCTCTTTATCTACTCTGTCTAGACACCACCTCCCTTAAAGATGATGTTCGTCAGAGTTCCCTTCTTCGCACATGTCTCTAAAAGCACATCCTATCGAGGTCATTTACAGCTGCTACATCCCAAAGGTCTCTGTACTCTTCACCTGTCAGCCGAGTTCCTATCCCCTTATCTCTAGCTCACTACGCAAGTGGCTCTTTGCTAGACATCTGTGGCAATCCATCTATCCAGTCATTCTTCAAGTATTTATGGAGTGCCTACTATGTATAGAAAACAAATAGGAACAAAAGCCCACTGTGGTAGTTACTGTATTTCCCCATGTAAAAGACGCACCCTTTTTCGAAAAATTTGGGGTCTAAAAACTGGGTGCGTCTTATACAGTGGTTGGAGATTTTTTTTACTTGCATTTCCTGCAAGTGATGAGGAGTTGTATGAATTTTACGATGAATAAAACTTGAGTTCAATCATTTTATGTAATACATTTTTTTCAAATTTCGGGCCCCAAAATTAAGGTGTGCCTTATACATGGGGACGTCTTATACATGGGGGAATACGGTATCTCTGGCTGCATAATGATTTACTCCAAAACTTAGCAGCTCCAAACAGCCACCAGGAGCCCACAGCGCCTGTGAGTCAGGATGTGGGCGTGGCTCAGCTGGGAGCCTGGGGCTCAAGCCTCTGCTAAGGCTGCAATCAGGGCATCAGTTGCAGCTGCAGTTTTATCTCCAGACTCAACTAGGGAAGGATCTGCCTCCACGCTCCTTCACGTGGTTGGTGGAAGGATTCATGCCTCACAGGCTCTCGGACTGAGTGTCTCAGTTCCTCAACGGCTGTTGGCTGGTGTCCCCCTCCAGCTCCTGGCCACACGGGCCTCTCCGCTGGGCAGCTTACAATACGGCTGCTGGCTTCCTTCAGAGCAAGAATGAAATGCCCAAAAGGGAAGCCACTGTCTAATGAGGACCCAATCTTGGAAGTGATGTCTCCTTATGGCTGCAGATTCCCCTCATTGGGAGTCAGAAAGTCCAGCCCACTCTCACAGGGAGGCTACGCAAGAACGTGGATGCCAGGAGAGAGGGATCATGTGGTGCCATCGTGGGGCCTGACTGTCATACCCCATTCCCAGGAAGCTTGGCTCCACTGAGCTTTCATCCTGAATGGACGGCAGAGATAGGAGAGGAACGGGTGGGGAGACAGGATAATGGCTCAGTGCTACGGAAGGGCTTGCCTTGCGTGCAGATCGCGGCGTGTAGAAGCCAACTCCGATTTCCGCTTTCGGTTCCCTTAGAGTCCCTTCGTTCCCACTCACTGCATCTTATCATCTTTTATTGGAACTGGTACAACAACCTTTTAGCTGGTTTCCTTGTGAAAATCTTTCCCTGCCCCCACTCCATTCTCCAAAGAGCCAAGAACAATGTTTTAAATACTGGATTAGTCATGTCTCTCTCTTCCCACTCCCAATGACAGAAACAACTCAAACCAGTGTAAACTAGAAATGGGATTTACTGACACGGTGAAAATTCTGAAGCATCCATGGCTTTAGGCATTTGCTAGAGCCAAATGCTCACACACACAATGAAGTGGTTCTCTCTCTGTCTCTTGTTTCTACTTTTCTCTGTCACGGTGTCCTCCTTGGCAGCTCTTCAATGACTGTGTCAAGATGTCTTGCGTTACGCCCAGAGTTGAGAACAACATTCTACCAAACTAGTAGCCCCAGACAAGAGAGAGCATTCTTCCATACACACAATCCCCACCCCCTCCCAGTTAGTTCTAGAAAAATTCCTCGAGTGTGCCCCACTGACCAGGATGGGACCACATGACCATCACGGAACCAATCACATGACCAGGTGGACACACAGTGCTCTGGCTAGCCAGTCCTGTGGAACCAGAGGATGGGTCCAACCCCACCTGGACCACCGAGTCTCAGAATGGTGGAAATTCTCCCAAAGGAAACCGAAGTGCTGTGACCAGGTGCTCAATAGTCCAATAGTCGGATAGGCAATGCGATGCGGAATTGACACACCACTTAGCTAATTAATTATCCCCCTGCCTGTCTATTGCTTATGGGATAAAACCCAAACACCTTTGCATACAAGACTCTCCATGCATGGTCCGAGGCTGCCTTTATAGCCTTATCAGCCATGCCATCTGTCTCACCCACAAAGCGCTACGTGTTGTCCTTGAGGCTGTGTTCTGCTTGGAGCGCTGAACTTCTACTTCGCCTATTGAGCCATATTTGTATGTCGAGACCCACCTCAAAGGCCATCATCCCAATGAAAAATGAAAACCCTACCCCACTTCTCCTGGCTGAATCGGTTGCTTCTTTCCCAAGTAACTGTGTAAATCTCTCTAGGTAACGGTGGTTCTCAGTGGGGATGGGGGAGCCACATTATTCCCCAGGGGATATCTGTCCCTGTCTGGTGACATTTTGGTTGTCATCACTAGAGGGCGGATTCTCTTGGAATCCAGCAGGTGGAGGCCAGGGATGCTGTTCAACATCCTACAAGCACAGGAAGCCCCCGCAACAAAGAACGACCCAGCCCCAAAAGTCAACAGCGCCGTGTTCAAAGCCCCTGTTCTACAGTGCCATGTAATGCCTTGTGCTATAATTATCAATTGTATATCTTCCCAAGTAGATCGTGAGCTTCTCAGGGGCAGGGACATGGTCGCACTTGTCAGTGTACTCCCAGCACTAGCAGATGCCTGGTCCATAGCAGATGCTCAATAAACCCTGGCAGAATGACTGAGGACAGAGCTTCCAGATGGGCTTAGGAAACATTATGCAAAAAACTGAATTCCTGGAAGGCACAATGGTTCCTTAATCGGCTATTGTATTAGAAAATTTCAGCTGCAGGGTGTGTTTCCTCCCCCTTTTCAAGAATCAATGTGGACAGAAAGTTTCTGAATTCCATGTCACATAATTCTCTTTGCAAGGCAAGCTCCTCTATTGCTATTCACAGGCTACCAATGATCAAAAAATGCCCTCTTGGCTTTTAATACTTTCTAAAGACAGAAGAAATAGCTATCGCTCTATGAAAACGGATACCCTTCCCATGGTTTAGAAAACGTTTTTGTTCAACAAAACAAAATCTCATGGCCCGTCCCCACCATCGAATTTGAGTTAAATGCAAGGCTGTGACATCTTCATCTCAGCCACTGCACGCTTGACTAAGGAATGCACACATCATCAGGAACTCAGTTCCCATGTAAGGCCTAGCACGTTTCTCAGAAAGGACATTCAAATGTCAGATGGAATGATTTACACTGCATGTCAATAAAAAGAACTCCGAGGTCCAGCAAGTCAATAGAGCTTATTAGAACATTCTTAGGGCTGAGTATCAATGGACTCGGAGGAGAACCTCTGAAGTCAGACACTTTCTCCAGGCAAGGGGTATTAAACAGCCATTCTGGAGGGAGAAATAAAATTAAAAGCCTCCATTATTTTGAGAGTTCATGTTAACTTAATAATGCACAAGAAGCTGGTGAAATTTGTCTTTATATTCCCAGAGTTAAAACCTTTGGACATTCTTTTGTCTAAGCTCCCGTATGTTGAAAGTCTCCAATATGCCAAGCATTTATTGGGCAGATCGCGTTTATTCATTTTTACTTACCAACACTCACGTAGAGCTCTCTATGTATCAGTCTTCTAAATCTTTTCAAATATGAACTCTTTTAATCCTCATTACGTTCCTATGAAAGAGTATAACATTATCCCCATTATGCAGATAAAGAAACTGAGGCTGGGAAAAGAAAGCTAAGTACAATGTCCAAGGTCACCCAGCTAGTCAGCAGCAGAGCTTTTCATTCAAAGGCATTCCTACACACTGAGCCACACTGCGTCGCATACATTACCTCTAGTCCACCCAATCAACTTTTTACCTGAAGTTCAACCTGCCTGATATTTCAAAATTAACATTCTACTTAATTGCCAACATTTTGAAATGAAGAGACGTCACCCAAGAGCTAGATTTCTGGATTCTCTCGACACATCAGAATGCCTGGCCATCTGGGCCTGCTTTCTCGCACGGCCATGGTGGGAACCGAGAAGATGCTTCAGGTGGGGCACAGGTCCACCTGGCTCATCTGAGACACTTGCCTAGTCCCTGACACTTGAGTCTGAGACTCTGGCCTAGCTGTTTTGCAGGTGACGCTACTAAGCCCAAGAGAGGTACTTAGCTAAGGCCCAGAGCTACTGGATAGCAGAGGTTAGATTTGAACTTGGCAGCATCCCAACGGAAAAGACACGGCACACTCAAATTGAGGCAATTCAGGATGCTGTCCCTTTATTTAAAAAGGGACAAGTAACAAAGGTATGGCAGGTGTGCAGAAATAACCCTAGACTACTATCAATGAAGCCATCGTTATCGCGAGGCCGCATGGAACTGGAGGAGGTAACAGAAGGACAGAAGGACAGAAGTGTTCGGAGCAGGTGCTTTGAGAGAAGGAACATTGACCTTTGGGTGGGGGGAACAGGGTATCTCATAGGTAGGGAAGAGGGGGACGAACACCATGACCTTCTTCTCCTCCCGCTGATTTCTAGCCAACGTGCTCCCCTCTGGCCACATCTGAATGGCCACTGGAGGACCTAGGTCTTTGCTGTTGTAAGACAGTCAGATGGGGGAGGCTGGAGAGTGCACACAGCAGGTAACACACACACACACACACACCCCTAACTCAGAACCCCTGTTGGCTTCT
This sequence comes from Hipposideros armiger, assembly GCF_001890085.2. Lineage (NCBI taxonomy): Eukaryota > Metazoa > Chordata > Mammalia > Chiroptera > Hipposideridae > Hipposideros > Hipposideros armiger. The sequence continues at coordinate 2,140,819 of NW_017731665.1, read as the reverse complement.
GAACCATGCTTTTCCTGCTTTAACCCTTCAATCAATTTACTATTCTAACACTGTTAAAGATAAGAGCAAACGCAAACACAGTGCTTCAGATGTGCCAGCAACTCTTATGAGACCTTTATATGGATGAACTCATTTTGCTAAGTGCCTACCATGTGCTAGGAACGGGGTCCTGGGTGGAAACAGGGAAGAAAAGGGGAATGAAAGCGTGACTGAGACCTTAGCAATCGCATCTCGGACGGGGTTGGGTCAGGCTATCACATCTCAACCTACTTCAAATTTTATTCAAACTCATGGGCAAAGAAGACTTCCTGTTTTAAAGGAAAGGGAACCCAAGCGAGTTCAAAATGCAAAGGTACATCCCAGGCTGAATTTGAGTCCTGTTAACTAGTACACCTATCAATAGCCCCTCTCCTCTGGTTTCCATGTCAAAACTTACCCGAGTTACCCCTATGGTTATTAACGGTTAATTAGCCTACCAAACTAGGATAAAAAGGAGACACAGAAGGACACAGCGGTTGACAATGGCTTAAGAGCTACGTGCCTTCACGCTTTAAGGGAAGTAACCCTACAGTAAATATGGGGGCCAAGAAATGGAGGGGAGGGGTTGAGGAAGGACTTAGGGGTTCTGAGTCCCTTCGGATATTTCACTGGGCCACCCTCATGATTTTTGCCATATTTGTACTAGCTGCATTATTATATATTTTAATATTCTCCCCCAAATTGGAAATTTCTTCATTTAAATTAACAGATTTTCAAATGTAAATATCATTATCCTAAATTAGAAATGAGTATTGTTCCAATATCTACTTGAGCAAATGCATAACCACAAAAATTAATCATCTTGTCTGTGTAGTATCTAAAACCCATCTTGTATATTTTCTTTTTTTTTCAAACTGTATTGGGTACAGTGTGTTTTTCCAGGACCCATCAGCTCCAGGTCAAGTAGTTGTTTCAATCTAGTTGTGGAGGCGCAGCTCAGTGGCCCATGTGGGGATCGAACCAGCAACCTTGGTGTTATGAGCCTGCACTCTAACCACCTGAGCCAACCGGCCTCCCCACCATCTTGTATGTTTTCAATAAGACACACACATATACCTTGGGAAGTGCCGAATGCAGAGGGTAAGAGCATGTGCTCTGGAGTCAAGTCCCAAGTCCACCACTCGGGAGAATTTGGCATACACAGCTTTGCCAGGGATTACATAACGTGTGCGGGGTACTTAACACCCGGCCTGCTCCATGGAAGGCATTTGGGAAATACTATCTTTCAGAGCTCCACAAGCCACACCACTGAGTGTTTCCTAGATCGTTTAGACCCCGGCGTCTATATACCGATAACACTTACTTAAACCCTGAGAGGAAAGTGACAATCTAGAGAGAGGAAAAAAAATCTCAGTGGTGATTCTCAGAGTTCCAGGACCCACTCAGCAACTGGAAAGCTTGACTTCTACGTGGCAGAGCATAGGGTTTTCATGATATGCAAAGATGGCTCTCCAGTCCATCAGATATTGCTGCCACTAGCCAAGAAGAACTTAAGTGTGATTTCTAAGAAAGGGGACAGAAGCCGAGAGATTTCAACTTACACTGACCTATTTACTCATCCATCCTTCCATCTACCCGTCCAACCACCCATCCACCCATCCACCCATCCATTCATTCAACAAACATTTGAGTAACTCCACCTTCAGGCACTGTTCTGGGCGTGGTGGTGTGGGGAGGGGAGATCTATTATATTGAGCTGAGCAAAACAAAAGTACTCTAGTGCTTAGAAGATAGTGGAAGACACAGACAGTCATGCATGGGTTCCCATTTGTATCTCCCCAGGTTTTGTCAGCCCCGCCTATCCCCTGGGGCTGGGCCGTTTCCTCAATGGGAAGTCCAGCCTTCACAACAGGACATCTAACAACCCCGGCTGCTGCAGCCTACCCCGGTGAGGCTGCAGTTCAGCATGACCTTCATCCTGCCTACTGCGATTTCACAACCCGAGTCCAACCCAACCAGATTCATGAAGGCTGTGGTTCCTCCCGTTGCTTTCAGAACTATCATGCATGGGAGCAGGCTTCCCCAAGGGCTGCCCAAAGGGGCCCGGGAATACATCCCGGAAATGCAGACGAGTTCATTCTCCCATGGAGTGAATTCGACCAATGGAAAGACATTGAAAGATGATAGCAGACATATCCTCTCCCTTCCGACAAATTCTTCCAAGGGGTGGTGGTCCCGCACACAACCTGCTTGAAAGACCTTCCATGCAATGGAGCAGCTCACCCTTGTTTCCTATAAAGTTATGGTCAGCTCAGTCACACACTGTTTGGTATATGCTTGCTTTCTTCTCCTGCCTCATTCTCCTTCTTCCTTCATTCTAGCTGCCCTGGTGTTGTACCTCTCTATAAAGCCTTAGCATGGTAAGTGTTGTCACAGTCTCTACTTTCAAGGAAACTCGAACTTAAAAAAAAAAAATCAATCAAATAACCATACAACAAAGGAAATATTTAAAAGTTGCTAGGAGAGCCTTCAGTGGGGAAGAGTTTGACCTAGTCCAAGAGTTAGGGGAAACTTTGCTTGCAAAAATTATGTTTGAACTGAGATAGAGGAAGAATCAACATTGATTAGGTTGGGGAAGAGGCATGGAGGAGCATTCTAGGCAGTTAGAAAAGCATGTTCAAAGGTCCTGTGGTAGAAACAAAATGGAAGGGAGGAGATAAATAAATAGTGGAAGGGCGGTGCTGGCAGGAGGCTAGACAAAACTCTAAGGGATAAAGTCAAAGAGGACCATTCAGAATGATGCAGCTAACTAACGAATCGCCAACGATTCCTGAGCTTCCTTCTTCACTTAAGAACTCTGTCATGCTCCTTGAACACAGGGCTAAGACGGCCTGTGATTAACAGAGAGTTCAGATGATTCAGGATAAATGTTTTCCATGAAACGTTGCTCACATAGGTTTTCTGGACTTGAAAATTCAGATATGCAGGCATCTTCCATAGATAGAGAGATATTTCAGAGATCATAAATTCAGCAAAGTTCTAATGAACTCAAGGGGGTGTCAATTGAAATTAGTCAAAATCTGACTGCTATATGACGTATAAATTCTTATATACGTAGCAACATCCAACATGGGTGCTGAGCAAGACACTGACAGAGCAGAAGGGGTATATGAAAAATATCACTGCATATTAACAATGGACAAAAAAATATTTGATGAAGTTCTCGTGTGCTGTAAACAGAAAGTCATAAGGATGGGAGGCTATCTTTGCACTCTAGGACACAAGAGACGTGCCATGTGGGCTACTTTATCCCCAGGACAGAAGTGGAAAGGGTAAGAGGCGTCTGTGCACCCACCCCTCAGCTTTGATCTGTTTTATGTGTTCAGTACCCACATACATTTCACTCAAGGAAAGAGAATTCCATCGCCTGGAGATGCCAAAAGCCCAAACACTCAAAATTCCAGTTTGCCCACTCAGGCCCCAATAGCCTCTCCCCGATGTAATATCCAGTTTATACTATTGACTATTTGCTTTTGACAATTCTTCACTTTTTTCCCCCTTTTACTATTGACAATGCAAATATAAATGTTAGGGAAGTCTATTTTGATTTCCCCCAGATTTAAAAACTTGAAACAAGGTCCAACTGTTGAGACTATTAGAGACTTTCAAAGAGATCTAACTCCAAGAAGAAGCTTTCATATCTGAAGAATCTAGCATAGGAGAAGGTCTGACAATTAAGTTCACGAATTTTCCACCAGGCACTTACACATCAGAAAGTTCGTGAACTTAATTGTCCAACCTTTTCGGATGTCCCTAAATTTTCTTCAGAAAAAAACAAAAGAAACTGGGTTGAGACTATGCCCTCTCTGCAGGGACTTAGTTGTTTATAGAGACAGAAAACTCAGGTGTCTACTGATGTAGATGGTGATGGCCGGGAACACGGTGGGGGGGGGGGGGTTAAAAACCCCTTCTTAGCTCCAATGGATGTGGAATAAAAGCCCAATATTGTCAATTTTTCAGTTTTCAAGAGAAGTCAGAATTCAGATTTCATATGAAATATTCTAACGTTTGATATTAGTAAATGATTCATAGTAAGCAAAGAAAAAAAGAAGAAAAACCAAACTAAATTGACAGACAACACGATAAAAGGACATGAGAATCAAACAAAACCGGTTTGCACATTGAATCTGAGGCTCCAGCAAACTGAGTTAGATTCAGGGAAAAACGTTATGTAGATGAGTCTCATTTTGCTCCGGTTGGCTTGCCTTGGGGTCAATGTGGAAACCGTTTTTCTTCCATCTTTAAAAATAACATCAATATTTTGTTTTCCTTGGCATAATTCGCTGATCACCTGGGACCCAGAAGAAATGATTTGAATGTCCAGTGCGTCTCAAGATTTGGTGAATCTCCAAGGAGTTCTTGAAGCCCCTAGAAGGATGCTCTCAGATAGAGAACAGGTATGAGCCACTTCACCTGCCACATGCAATTCTCATGAAAACATCCCAGAGTTGGCAAGTGATTAGGCTCTGGCTTTCTGGGGTTTTTTTTTTAAAGGTTTTATTGGGGAATTGGGGGAGTGGGGGAGGGGAACAGACAAGTTGCTGTCTTTTTGTTCTTCAGTCTAGTTGTGGAGGACGTCGCTTCACTGGCCCATGTTGGTATTATCATTGCGCTCTTCCCGGGTGAGGCAGATGGGTCAGTGGACAGCCGCTCACGGCGGCTCTTGGCAGCTCACGCCACTGGCCGCTCACAGTAGCTTACGGCAGCCCACTGCTGCCTACACCATCGCCGGCGACTCACGGCAGCCCAGCTCCAGGTCGAGCTGTTGTTCACCATCTTAGCTGTACAGGGCACAGCGTCACTGGCCCCCATGTGGGATCCAAACCGGGGCCCTGCTGCTCAGAGCTGGCATCCCAAACCAACTCTTAACCAACATGCCACTCGGCCAGCCCTGGCTTTCTATTTTTTAAAATCATATCGCCAATTGTATCATGTGGCTACAAGTTCAAGATCTCCTCAGATTAAGGTCTACACTAAAGTGCACTGCCCTAGAAAACAGAGGAAGACTGAATAACCCACGCAGCCACGCTGGACACTTCCACTTACCCAGAGTTCCAAGCTCCACCCATCTCCATTCTGCTGGGCACCCAGGCCGCAGGCTGATCTGGGCAAGCTACTCAGAGGACTGACTCCCTTGCCTCTGGCTTCTGGGCGGGTTTGGTCAACAGGGAGCAGAGGCAGAGACAGAGGAGAGGGCGGTCAGGAGGTTGGCTCTCCAGACTCGCTCCCTACAGGGCAGCTGGGAGCTGACCGTGCTGACTGTTAAGTCCCACAGTTCTCTCTACCTGCAGGCCCCAGTCGGCGGCTTCCTCTCCTGCCTCTTCAATCCTGGAGGTCGGGATTGTCTCTCTATCACTGGCCCCAGGGTACAGAGTTATCTTTAGTGATTCTCCCATACTCCGCCCATGCTTTGCAAACAGTCTCTCACTTCAACTCATCCAATGGGTGTGTACCATCAGCTTCCTGCGGGGACCTCCACTATTCCAACACACCACAACTCTCATTGCTCATTGGGGGCAGAAAAACAAACAAACAAAAAACATATATATACCAGGGGTGCCAAAAAAATGTATACAAGTGGACACTTTGGTCAACGTTGCTCAAGCAGTAGTTTGCTGTAATCAGAAGTGTCTGGACGCTGATGGGAACCACTTTGAGCACCTCTTGTCATTGCAGAAGTCAAATGTGACTCGTATTCATCTGTTGTTATCAGTATATATGGAGTATTACAATTTTAATACCGTTTTCCTTTCTTAAAATGTGTATGCATTTCTTTGGCACCCTTTGAATATATATCTCAACCTCACACCTCCCTAAACTTCTACAACCTGACTACAAAGCCAATTCTGAGTATGACATTAAAGCAACCCAAGTCTTGTCCCTAATAATTGTCCTGACCTTGGTTCTCATGGTTTTCTACTCAGAAACATGGCTTTTGTGGGGTCTCTATCCTATGGTGTAACGGATGTCGTGTGAGGGTGCAGAGAAAGGTCCACGCCTGCAGAACGCCCAGAGCCCCTGGAAAAATGACCGCTGGCGTGGTTCTGTGTCTCCTTCCTTATAATGAAATGGCGAGACTGACTGGGCCCTCATCCCACTCCATTCCCATTACGATACTGCATAAATCAGTTTGATCTACAAGTCCAAGGACCCCTACTGTCCACGTAAAGACTGCCCACCAAGCGTCAACATCATCTGTGTTAACCTGGAGCCTCCGTTAACCTGGAGCTCCTCCAGGGGCTCTGTCCATCCTCCTATTTTAGAGAAATGAACTCTAAAGTTAAGGCTGCAGGGCGACAATTAGATGCAGGAAGATTTTTGACCCCCCCCTCCACACACACACACCCATTTGTGCATTCGCTATTCCACATGGCATAATAATCCCTAAAGAGATTTTATCTGTTTTTTTCTCTAAGTTCCTCCTCAAATTTTTTTTTTTTTTTAACAAAAGTAGGTACTATTATGCACTCTGGCAAGACTCTGAAATTCATGGAGGGCAGTCTGTCTCAAGATACCAACAACCTGGAAAATGCGTCCT
>NW_017731665.1:2129008-2129983 GCF_001890085.2 Hipposideros armiger | reverse complement strand
ATGTTACTAACCTTTTTTGATGTCAGAGGGATTATTCATTATGAATTTGTACCAACTGGACAAACAGTTAACCAAGTTTACTATTTGGAAGTGCTGAAAAGGCTGCGTGAAGAAGTTACACGACCTGAACTTTTCACCAACAGTTCATGGCTCTTGCATCATGACAATGCACCAGCTCACACGGCACTGTCTGTGAGGGAGTTTTTAGCCCGTAAACAAATAACTGTATTGGAACACCCTCCCTACTCACCTGATCTGGCCCCCAATAACTTCTTCCTTACCCTAAGATAAAGGCAATATTGAAAGGAAGACATTTTGATGGCATTCAGGACATCAAGGGCAATACGATGACAGCTCTGATGGCCATTCCAGGAAAAGAGTTCCAAAATTGCTTTGAAGGGTGGACTAGGTGCTGGCGTCAGTGCATAGCTTCCCAAGGGGAGTACTTTGAAGGTGACCATGGTGATATTCAGCAATGAGGTATGTAGCACTTTCTCTAGGATGAGCTTGCGAACTTAATTCTCCGACCTCGTAAGCCAATGGACGAGATCATTTTCTTCTTCCCCAAAGAAACTGAAAGTCATCTCTGGACGACACCATTATCTTCTATGGGTTGGAGGTGGAGAAGTTCAGAAAAGAATGGGAGATGACTTCCACCCACCAGCACCCACCTAAAGTGAGTGAAACTCTGTGGAATCAGGAGCCCACAGTCTCACCTACCTGTCCCCAAATCCCATCTCTCAGAGCAACTAAGTTTGAACAAAACATTTAAAATGGTCTCTGTTTCCTGTGACATTCAACATCCGGAGTTTGTTAAGCATCATTTAATGCTCAGTTCTTCATCCATATTCTCTCAATTCACAGGAAAAAAAAACCTTTACGTTATGGTTTGGCTTTCCGTCTCAAGAAAAGTCAACGGAAGCCCAGACAGGCTCAGTAACTCACAGAAGGTCACATAGCTGGTCCAAGACAGAG
>NW_017731665.1:2125538-2127208 GCF_001890085.2 Hipposideros armiger | reverse complement strand
TGGTGAGGATGTGGAGAAACTGCTCACTCATACATTGCTAGTGGGAATGTGTCATAATACAATCTCTCCAGAAAACAAGTTGGCGACGTCTTATAGACTAAACATGCAATTACCATATGATCCGTAATTGCACTGTTGGGTGCTTATTCCAGAGAGATGAAGACTTTACATTAACACAAAAGCCTGTACGTGAATGCCCACAGAAGCTCTACTCGTAAGACCCCCAGGCAGCCCAGATGTCCTTTAGCAGGTGACGGGTTGAACCCACGGTGGGTTCATTACCCACACCATGGAACACTACTCAGTGCTAAAAGGAATGAACTATTGACACACACAACTTGGATAAATCTGCAAGGAGTGAAAAAGGGCAATTCTGAAAGGTGCATACTATATGATTCCACTTATATGATATTTTTGAAACGACAATATTTTAGAATAGGAGAACAAATTAGAGGTCACAGGGGTTTTAGGGGTGGGGTGAGGGTGAGATAGAGGTGAATGTGGTGATAGAGGAGATCCTTATGGTGACAGAGCTGTTCAGTATCATATTTTGCAAAATGTTGCTCATCAGAGACAAGTGATAGAGTGTACACAGCCTCTCTCCCTCTCTCCCTCTCTCCCTCTCTCTCTCTCCCTCCCTCCCTCCCTCCCTCCCTCTTTCTCTCAAAACTGCATGTGACTCTACAGCCATCTCAAAAAGATCTCAGTTGAAAAATGGAGGGTCTTCTGGTGGGAAAAAAGCTATTATTTCTATGAAAAGGAATGTCTCTTGGATTCCATATTGGTGGACACTAATTTTTTCTTACGTCTGCATGAAATAGTAGCCCAGGCTACCTTGACCTCTTTCTTCCTAGATGTAAGCGCTTTTCTGAGCCATCCGGGTTCGGATCGTAAAGCATCTGGCCTGGTGAGGGAACCCCACAGGCAGCCAGGTGTTTCATGCTCCCCATGGAACCATCACAGCAGCTGCTGATGCACTGCATTCCTGCCTTGGGGGCCAGCTTGCACCCAGGTGCCAGGTGTGTGCAGCTGCCTACAAGTTACAAATAGCTTTCCAACTGGAGGGATAGAGGGAGGGCGCCACCGGGAAAGCAAGACAGCTAACTCCACCTGGGAGCCGGTGGGGTTGCCCTGGGCTCTGGCTGTGCAGCCAGGCTGCCTGGGTTGGGGCTTCAGCTCTGCCCCTCACCAGCCTTGGACACGATGCGTCTTCACACAGGCCAGGCGGTTACCCTGTGCTGGTCCACAGTCAGACGATAGGAAAAGGTGCTGCTTTATTATCTCCTAAGGTTGTCCCAAGGGCTGTCAGTGATTCGTGTGAATGAATCTTTAGCCCTAGAGGGAATGGTCAGCCTGTGATGGTTCATTAACTGTCATTAACGGCTGGATAGTAACTTGAGAAATGAATGGATGCTCTCCTCTTCTCCCTACAGTTTTCTTTTTTACTTCTACCCCCATTCAAGTGGCTCATTGCTTCAAGGAAGTCGAGGTTACTATACATACTTCCTTATCTGCCTTTTGTCTCTGAAAGTTTAAGGCCCAATATGCAGAGAGGCAACGTATTAGGGGGGAGGGCAGGAAAGAAACGGGGCTTCCATCCACTTCTCCACAAGAAAGATATCCCTGCTTTGGTGATTCTGGGGAAGGAGGTGGAGGGGGGAAGGATGAAG
>NW_017731665.1:2110052-2124073 GCF_001890085.2 Hipposideros armiger | reverse complement strand
CGCCCATTTACCAGACACTGTTACAACTTGGAATATACCAGTGAATAAACACTTGTGGTACTTACAGTCTAGCAGAAGGATAGGAAACAAACATATATTCTGATGGTAAGTTCTATAAGGAAAAATATGACAGGGAAAGGAGGAGAGAAAGATGAAGAAGGGGGTGCTTATTAAGAAAAGATGGTCCGAAAAGGCCTCCATGTGAGACGAGACTTGAGCACAGATCCTTTTGAAAAAATGGATAGAGCCATGTGGATAGAAGTTCTGGGCATAAATAAATATGTATCACGTGCAAAGGCCCTGAGGTGGGAACACACTTGTATGCTTGGACTATTCCAAAAACCAACTGGGAGATCAATGTGGCTGGAGCTGAGTGTGCGTGCCGGGCTGAAGGAAGTGGAACAAGGTGAGGTTAGAGGGGAGAATGGGGTCAGGGGATGGGGAAGCTTCCAGGCCACTGAAAGGCCCCTGGCTTTTATGCATGAGATGGACACCAAAGAATCTGAAGCAGAGGCATTTGGGACCTGGCATTTCATTGATCTGCACTCAGATACCTGGATAACAAAAAATCCTTTCAGATCAGAGTGTCTCATCTGTGACCCTATTGACATTTGGGGCTGGATAACTTCCTGTGGCGGGGGGCTGTTCTGTGCATTGTAGGACGCCTCCCTGACCTCCACCCACGAGACCCCAGTAGCAGCTCTCCGATTGTGACAACGAAAAATATCGTTGCACACTGTCAGATTCCCTTGGGGGGCTTCTCGTTGAGATCCAGTATTTTAGAACAACATGTGACTTTCAGAAAGAAGAAACAATCCGCTCCCGTAGTTTCCACACCTCGTTGCAATCTGGGGGCAGGTTTTTGTTTCTTTGTGGGGTTTTTTCTCCCCCCAATATAGACCAGATCTACAGAACCAGTCTCTCCAGGGCATAGAGCCCCAGGATCTGTAAAGATCACAGCGGTCCAGGCGTAGGCTCCAGTGATGTAACCCCATCCTCCTCCAATCCCTGTCTCCCCTGTGGGCCCCTCCAAATTGTTGCCACAACTATACTACCACTTAGTCATAGGTTGCCTTCACTGGCCCATTCGTTTCACTAAAATATTGATTCTAAAACGAGAACCTGTATCGGCAGTTTTCCAGCTGAGATCAGAGGCGCAGGTGCTGCGGGGCATCCTGTGAACGTGCACGTCGCTGGGCGGGGTCTGAGTCGCATCTCCCTGCGAGCTCCCAGGAGTGCTGCTGGCTCACAGACTGTGCTCTGACCTCTGAAGCTTACATCACTCCCAGAAATGGAAACGCTCCTGGGCGAACACAGAAGGCCGTTAGAAAAAGCAGCGACAGAGCCATGTTCAATTGCAGGGAGACGCTGTTGCCTCCAAAGCTCTGGGTCTCAGGCCTGTCCCCTCCAGTGCTAAAAGGGGACATTAGCAACCACCAAAGAGGCCTTACAGATGCATGTGAGTGTCCAACTGCTATTCCCTCCTTGGGGCCACCAGAAAACGGAAAGAGAATGAAACTTTCTCATTTTATTATTTAATGTTATTTAATGCCTGGTCTGTGTCCTGTCCAAAATTATCCCAAATACCATCTTAGAATAGCTTGCAGACCCTCACACTCTGAGAAACGCTGCTCTAGTCCAGTGCTCCCCATTAAAGAGCTGACACTACACAGGTGTCACTGCCCATTGCTGCCCCATGGGGAGCTGATGGACACAGCTCCAGGGTGTCCCGTCTGTCACTCCGAGACCAGGGTGGGTGCTGCCTCCTTCGGCGTCCTAGACACCTGCGGCTCACACCCCATCAATATGGCTGCTTTTCCAGCCGGTTTCACTGGGGCCGGGTCTTTCTGGCTGAAGTCATTACCCTCCATACTGGCCTGCAGAACCCCGCTCCTCCGCCATTGGTGGCCCGCTCACAGATCCCGCTGGAGGTAAGAAGTGGATTCGATGTCGAGACAGCAATCACTTAGCCAGAGAAGATGCAAACAGTGGTAGGCAGCATTAAAGCATTTTAACACTTGACCTTTATGTCCAAGCTAAATAAACACAATTGTTTACCATGGCTGAGATTGCAATTGCCTGCCTTTCAGAGAGGAATGTGTGTTGGAAGAAAGAAGTCAAAGTTCCTAGAGCGAGAAGGATGCGGATGGGGCTGATCGGACACTTTTCAGGAGTCCCAGTGCCATCTGCGTTCTAGTCCCAGCTCCACCACTGCCACCTGTGTATGTGACCATGGGCATAACCTAACCTCCCTGCACCTTAATCCCCTCATCCTAAAACTTCCCTGAAAGGATGTGAGGATTAAATGGCAGTGATACATATAAAGGACCTTCATATAGTAAATGCCCAGTTAACTAGCTATTATGGTGTTAGCCCTAAAACTGTCACTAGTCACACACTGACTGAGTTTCCTCTTTGGGAATAAAAAGGAAATAACAACAGAACAAACGTTGCTGTCGAGAGGGTCCCACTGACATCGGATGGTGGCCTGTCCATCTCCGCCGCTCATTGCTGAAGGCCCTGCTGGACCTCCTGCATTTTTGCAGTGGGGCTTGATTCTAACTTCCCTTGCAGTTCAGGATGGGCGGCTGAGCCTGTTTCTGAAACGGCAGTTGGTTTTCTCCTGTTTTCCTCTCCTATAATAAGCAGCAGCTTTGCACTTGTTCCCAGGAGCTGGAGACTGTTTCCAGGGCCAAAGGTGAGCTTACAGTCACCTGGTCGCCATGGAAACCAAAGCATTGTCATGCTCTCTCCGGAGTGACTTGGCAGGGCCCTGAGCACTGTCCCTCCGTTTCTGACTAATCTCCCCCGCACAGGTTTCCTGGACGAGCATTACCAGCGATCACAAGGACAGGGCTCTTGCACTGGGCCCTGAGGGCAGGACGGGGTCTGTGGAAGCACCTGGTGGGGGCTGGCCTGGGAAAACCCACAGGTGGCTCCAGCGCTCTCCTCAGACACAGGCCTTCTCCTGAGACACAGGGGCTGGCAGAGTGGCAGTCCAGGGGGTCCAGGCTCCAGCTTCCAAGATGTCCTGAGATACGCATTGCCGTTCAGATTCCTGACACTAAAGATTCTGATTCCCTGGTCCGAGGGGTCCAACAGGAGTCTGTGTCCCTGAGCACCCCCTCCCTGGGGTGATCCAATGGAGGCGATCACAGGTTGCACTTTGAGAAGCACAGGTGTAGGAAGAAGAAGTGAAAAGCCTGAGCTTCAGTAGTCCTGAGTTTGGGCCCCATTCTGCATCTAATTTGCTTTATCCTCTTGGCCAAGACCTCACCAGCCTTAATAAGAGAAGTGGATCACATTTGAATTTCACAATGGTATGCAGGGACAGCACTCCCCCTACTCTTAAAAAGAAGGTTCTAAACCCAAATAGTTTGGGAGGCAATGTTTACTCTAGTCCCCTCTAGGACAACCAGAAATTGCTTTAGCATATTAAAGGCTCTGGTAAGTCCTGCAGTGAAAAAGGCTGATTGTTTTTTCAACCCAATGTTTTCCTAACTCATGGGCCCACAGAAGTCGTTTTTTATACTACTTGTTGATAACCGTCTCCTGCAATACCTAATTTGGTAAATGGCCAGATAGAAGATATTAACAAAAATAGTTAATTTTAACTGCATTATTGCTATGTGTCAAGAGCTCTACATACATCATCTCACTGAATCACACAACTCTGTCCAAAACCACACAACTAGCAAACGGCAGAACCTGGACCCCAACCTAAGCATTCTGACATTGACCTCAAGTTATGCCAGGAGCAACTCACACACTGGCGAGAGCAGCGACTGTGACATTGGGGCTTCTACTCCGGCATCGATCCCAGGTAAAGCAGCTCTCTGGAGTCGGGGAACATGAGCAGACATGAGTTCGGGAAGAACAAACTTGGAGCATGAGAAAACTGATTGTGAAGGGGGGAAAGTCTGGACCCTGAAGTTTCAAGGGCCGCGTGTGAAAAACTACAAAACAAAGCCCCAAGTTTTGGAGTTATCAGTACACTGGGTTTTTCCCTTCCCTGTCGCATTAGCTTTTGAGGAACGGAGCGGCCAGGCACCCAGCCCCGTGATGTATTACATGAATGCATTATCAGAACCAGCTGTTGCTCTAATGATATGAAAGAAGGATGAAGGGCTTGGGTGATGTATGGCCCCCACGTACCGCGATGGAGGAGCCAGGCAGATCCTGTGCGGGATAGCGACGCGGTTAGGGAGGCGAGATTGATTTATCTGGGGCATCCCAAGCCAGCATCAGGAAAGAGAAGTCGGCAGGGCTGCAGGAATTTATCAACATAATTATGTGCCATGATTTATTAAGTACGAACCAGCAAAAGCATCAACGGCACTTTTTTATTCTTGTTTTGGCTTAGCTTATTAAAGAAGAAGGCAAGAGAACTCTTTTTGTAGTTTTGGTGTTTTACTTTTCAGTGATACAGTTCCTCTACACAAACACTTATGAATGATGGAGTCTTTAGGTAAGGGTAAGATGCCGGCTGAGGTGAACTGGCTTTAAACGGGTGTGTTTCTCCCCGGGAAGGAGAGTGAGGCCTTACCAAGTGACTCTCGACCCCTACTCTCCTCTCTGCAGTTTCCCTGTACCAGGGACAAGTGACGGAGTTGAGAGCTAAACGAATTACACATCAGCCAGCATATCAGAGGGAGGAGAATGCCCATCGGGAGAAAACGATGGGGCGTTCACTCTATTCCAGCCACTGGGCTAAGCCCTTCATGCCTGTCACCTCATTTCATCTGTATTATACCTCTGCGAGGTAGGTGCTGGTCCTGTCCCCATTATACAAGTGAGGAAATGAGGCATTAGCATAGCTTTTTTTTTTTTTAGCTGAGCCATCCTGCCACCTGTTGGCAGCTCAGCAGCTGCTCAGCTTGGGCCGGGACTCGAACTGCTGTTGCTCAGAGCTCAAACTCTTGAGCGAGCTCTTAACCAACTGAGCCACTCGGCCGGCCCATAGGCATTAGCAATATCCAATGAATTCCATCCAAGGTTTCATAGTCAGCAGTAGAACTGACGATGAAACTACAAGTGCACCTGATCCCAGAGTCCATGCTCTTAATTCATTTACTAATCCATCCATTCCATAAGTATTTATTGAGCCCTACTAAGTGCAACATATAAGAGATGCAGTGACGACGAACACTGCAAACTCCTTGTGTGCACGGAACATAGTTCTAGTGGGAACTCTTGGCTTAAATACTTTGGATGAGGAACTTATCCTGTGACCCCAGAGCTATTGCATTAGCAGCAAAGTCTAACTTAGGATGCTATTCAAGTTCATTGCTCTCCTTAAAACACATTGTTATGATTCTACATCATAATGTTAACACCCCCGAATGACAGATAATTTGGCACTAGAAGAAAAAGACTGAGTCATATTTTTTTTCATCCTTAAAACCTCTGAGATCGGGGTACCAAGCTTCTTCTGTAAGAACCCCAAAACTTCCTTTTGCTGATGATAACTTCCCAACATGGCATCATTTCCTGTCACGTGATGAGGCCTACTGTGTGCGCCTTAACTGCCTTGGCTCAGAATCAGTTCAGAGATATGTCCTGAGGTCTTTTCTCTGGCCATTATATAATTCCTTGAGGAAAGGTATTCAGGAAGTCTGATTCACTGCTTGATTCTCAGAGCCAGCGCTTTACCTAGCACATAGTAGGCCCTCAATAAATGTGCTGACTGGTGGGCAGCAGGACAGGGAAGTAGAGAAGATACAAACACAAAGGGGAAAGGCACATCGTCATGTCAACCTACACAGGGAACCTCCTTTTGTACAGACACTTAACGAGCCAGGATAAATGTCTCCTGTGGGACAAGATGACTCTGGAAACAACATCTGGTTCTAAACAGACTTGGACAAGGGGTGTAGCCATGAAAACATGGCTGATAACAGTGACTGTCCTTGTATATTCTAGTCCAACCAGTTCTGAGAAGGAAAAATGAATGTATGGCAATGTGAATACTGACTGCAGCTATATGGACCTTAAGTTTCTGCTGCCGTTGTTGTAATTTCCGTCCATTTGGTTGGGTCCTTTCCCTTAAAAAAAAGGCAAGAGCTGTACAACACAATGATTTTGTATGTGTGAGCCAGGTTCTAATTCTGCTTTTGCTCTTATTATAATCTCTTGGGCACTAATTTGACTCTGTTGGTTCCAGGTCTGTCTTCTCTACAGATTATAGATGTGCTCAGGGACAAGGTTCCTGTCTGATTTACACCTGAGCAGCACCTTGGTCAAGGCTGGAATGATGGCTAGTGAGCATAAGTGTCTGGGTTCAAACCCAGAAGGTTCCTTATCGTAGCAGCAACATACCGCGATAATTAAGAGAGCAGTTTGCCTCGGCCTTAATCCCAGATGAGTGGCAAGCTGGCCACCTGCCCTCTGGGGTTTCACATTCCCCGCCAGAAACATATAATTAACATGATTTGGGATTCTAGAAACATGGCGGCAGCAGTAGCATAGTTTCTGATTTTTCCAAAATCCCCACAGGAAAAAGAGATGGAGTCATGAATGAACGAAAGCAAAAAAAAAAAAAAAATTGACGATGTTTATGATAAATAATAAAGTGGCTATGTGAATGTCCAAATATAAGCAGGTGGGGAAAGACCACCCCCATCCTCAACACCTGTGTGTTGCCAGCATCTGTGTGGGAGAAAGCAGAGGGAAACAGGGCACGTGACAGACTTGACCAAAAAGAACCCCAATATGACCCACAGGCAATCATGGACTATGTGGGAACAGCAGCTGAAACTCAGGAGGGTATTTCCTAGTCCAATAGCGGCTGGGTAGAATGTATCCCCAGTAAGACATAAAGGAGCTGAATCAATCCAGGCCTTGCAAACCCCGTTTCTAGGACTCCCCCACCCTGAGAAGACACTGCTGCAGATAAGCCAAGAGATGAAGAAGACCAGATAAAAGTGAGAGAGAGAGGAAAACCAGGACTTCACTGAGATCGAGCCACAGTTTTTTAAAACTACATTAAAAAACAAACAAACAAAAAAAGCAGAAGAGGGAGGTCTGTGAAGTTAGGAAAGCTCCCTGAAACAAACTCTTTCTAAAATTTCATGACATACAATCGCACATAAAAATGAGCAACAGAAATGAAACACAGGCATATCACATACAAATTTATTAAAAGAAAAAAATGATAGGCTAAGGAGAATACAATCCTTAAAGGTAACAAAAGCATGCAAGACAGATATTGTCAAAAATAAGATCAACAATGTGACATCTGATTTCAAAACATGCCTGGAGGCATTGAGAAAATGACATAAGATACAGAAAACAACATAAATCAACATTAGAAAAGTTTAGGAATGAGGTGACAGAATTCAAGAATTAGAAATAAAAGAATCATTCAATAATGAAGGGTAAACTACAAAAAAACACAAGTGCAAATAAACATGAAAATAATGCCTCAGGAGAAAGGAAAAAGAAGAAAAATGTAAACACTACACTCACAATGGGTGAATTTTATGGTGTGTAAGTAAAGCTGCTAAAAAGAGAACCAAAAAAATGAGATAAAAATGGATTCAAGTGAAAGTGACAGATGGTAAAAATAGGCAAAAAAGACCAACAATATGGATAATAGAGTCCTCAAACAAGAAAAATAAGCAAGAGAAAAGAATACTAAAAATTCTATTTCAAGAAAACTTTCCTAAAATTAAAAAAAAATGAAGTCTCACGTTAAAAGAGTACATGATGTACATGAAAATATTGTCTAGATAGCCCATGCCAAGAAATATTTCAGTAAAATTACTAGACTTTAAAGAAAAAATAAAAATAATCCTTTAGACATTTATGCAAAAAGAACACATGATTTATAAGGGAAAGAAAACTAGATTATTTTCATACAGTTTGAGGAAACCACTTTAGATGAGAAGAAACGGGGTAATAATATTTATGATACTTAAAAGAAAGAGGAGGTGAACCAAGTACTGCATGTCAAACACAAGTGACCTTCACGTAAAAAGGTACAGCTGATGTAAGCAATATGTAATAACAACTCAGGAAATACAATCCTCCCAAAGGAGCCTACTGGGAAGTGAGCTTCAGATAATCAAGACCACCAGGCTGATACTGATATAAGGACTGGCAGTGAGCATTAATTAATTATACAGTAACTCGTAGAACGAAGACTAAATGAGGGTTAAAAGGGCACCCTTATCATATCTGACAGCTATAGGATCTGACAATGTAGATATAGTACAGCCATGAAAAACAGAGGGACAACTTGGATAACATAAGCAAGAAAAAAATTTTTAAAGCCTGTTTTCAGATACCAAAATTGATGGTGGTAATAATAGTATTGTGGGGCTGGTCCCGTGGCTCAGTTGGTTAAGAGCTCGCTCGAGAGTTTGAGCTCTGAGCAACAGCGGTTCGAGTCCCGGCCCGAGCTGAGCTGCCGCTGAGCTGCCAACAGGCGGCAGGATGGCTCAGCTAAAAAATATAATAATAATAGTATTGTGACCCTGAGATTGTAGTGTGTATATTGTGGAGCAAAGTAAATGGCTAATTTGGGAGTATCCTAATTATATAATATTATGGGTCCTTTATGATCAGGATTCTTGGTGTGGAAGCAAGGGAAGACAGGGAGGTGTAACAGAAAGGCGATTATTTAAAAATCCCTGTAGTACAGAATTTGAATGGGAAGTATCAGTGTGAACCTATGAGGTCGTTTATCCTTCCAGCTTTCAGTTTTGTTTGTGTTTCTGCATCCCTGTAAAGACCTAGACACAATGAGTAACCCAGTATTGATGACCGTCCCTAGTGCTTAGATTATAGTCTCACAGTATCATTCCTCACTCAAACAAGGGCTTCTTGGAAAAAGGACCGATTCCAATACCGGGCCAAGAAACATATACTCGTATATAATGAACCTGGTACATCGTCTCCTGTCAGCAAGGAAGCTACCAAGAACTACCTACCACAGTCCCATCAAAAGGAACGAGGAGTCGAGTTAATGTTATGTAATGCATACCTTGTATAAAGAAATATGGGTAGATTACGGTTTGCTCATTTTTATCAGTTAATAAATCCAAAAAGCTTTAAGACATCTGGTTAAGCGAGGGGTTGGCAAACATTTGGTGAGAAGGGCCAAATGGTACACATATTTGTGGCTTTGCGGGCCAGGCAGCCTCTGTCACAACAACTCAACTGGGCTGTTTTCGCACAAGGACACCACAGACGATGTATAAATGGGCGGCTTGGCTGCACTCCCATCCAACTTAATTCACAAAAACGGGGGGCAGCTGGGTTTGGACCAGGGCTGTAGTTGGTTGGCTCCTGATGTAGTGCAGAGAAACAATTCACAAAGTCATTTCCATCAGTATGAGGCTGGGGAAGATGACTCTTCCGTGATTTGAGTCGGAACTGTGGCTCCTTTTGGAGAGGAGATAGTGGGGGTTAGAAGGAAGCATGTGCTGGGCTTCTAGGGGCTGACAATGCACTATTTTCTGATCTGGTGGAAGCTTCATGAAAATTCATTGAGCTCCACACATGCAATGCGTGTACTTTTCCCGTAATATTAAACATCAGTAAAATAGGGTAAATTTCAGAAACCATAAAAATACTTTGTCAGGTGTGAACTTGCATATATTGCAATTAATGACACATAATGCAATTGTAAGTGAGGAAAATGTCCCTCTTTCTTAGTAACACTTTCTAAATTGAGGGCTAGAGTGGAGGCACTTGCGTCCCAAACATAAGGAGACTGACCTGAGCTTGGATTCCTGGCTGGATGCCCAAATATAAGCTCTATCAGGTAAAACAATTCCTATCAAAGGAACATACCCACCATTATCATTGTCACTAAATCCCTCGCTTCTCATATTTTAGGGTCTGGATAACTGAGAAGGAAATGATACAATTCCTAAACTGAAAGTTGAAAAACAGGACGTGCAAACTATGACCATTTATAATTACTATTTATAATAGCAGTCACCTTCTAGTCTCTGTTAGCCACTGCTCTGAGTGCTTTATATGTAGTAATGAACAGTGGTGAGTGAATGAATGAATGAATGAATGAATGAATGAATGAAGTTGGACTTGAAAAGGGTATTAAAGGAAACATAGGATTTAGACCAGTGGAGACAAAGGGGTGAAGGCATTGTAGTCACAGGGAATGATGTGACTAGAAGACAGGAGGTGGGAATACACATGCCACATAAAGAGAAAGTGAACAGGCATTTTTCGCAGGAAATGGAATTTAGACTTAATCTTATAGAGGATCCATGGAAGGCTTCAGATCAGGGGACTGGGATGACAAAGCACTGAAACTCAATGAAATTGTCCTAGCAGCAGTACAGAATGAAAATTAGAACAGAAAGAGGCTGGCATCAGGGTTACAATTGCCATAGCTCAGCCTTGATGGGATGTGGGTCTTGACAAAGATTTAGGTGTAAAGAGTGGGTGTGACTAAGTTTTGGCCCATGATATATGAGTGGAAGTGTGAAGCAAGACCTCTGGAAAATCTTATTAAAAGAGGAGGTGCATCCTTTTTTGCCCCTTCATTCATCTTACTGTCTGGAACATAGATGTGATGGCTGGATCTCCAAAGGCCATTTTGCTCCATGAGGACTAGAGAGACACACAAAAGGGACTTTGAGGCACAGAGCTGGGCCTCCCGTACATTCATGGAGTTGCCATATTAACCAAAGACTGCCTGTGTCTGGATCTCTCTTGCATCAGAGAAAGATAAATATTTACCTTCTTTAAGTTATTGTTATTTGCAGTTTCTACTGGAAGTAACTAATGCTACACGACAGGGGTGTGAGTCCCACATAATAGAGGAGGTCAGAGAACAAGGGGAGACTTAACAAGCCAAGCAAATATATTGGGTTGTTGGAAAAGTCATGACGTATTTTTTCTACATTTTCCGTTGCAAAAATGCTTCATGACTTTTCCGACAACCCAACAGTTTGAGGTAGGAGTTAAGGGTGTGTGTCCTGCCACCTGAGTTTAGATTCTGGCTCTGCCACTCAGTAACTTCAGAGGCTTAAACAATTACCTTAGTTTCAATGAGGGTTAACAGTGGAATAATAATAAACAGCACCTACCTAATGGAATCTTGGCATCCTACCTAACGATTAAATGTAATGACTAGTGTAAAATGCTCAGCATGCTCTTTGGTGCAAGTTTTATTAAGTAGTGCTAAATAAAAGTGGACTGTGATGTCCCCAAAGGGAAGGCACACAGTTCTTGGGGGGAGGGCATGAGCGAGAATGAGTTGGCCGCTTTGGCCAGAAGGTTGGGGGAAGTTAGGAAAGCTTCTTAGGAAAAGCATTTCTCCAGCTCCCCTCCCCACTTCCAGGACCACCCTAATGCTGTAAAAGTGAAAGGCACAGAGATGGTGGCTTTCTCTCCAGCCTGGCTTCGGGCCACCTCAGGACGGCGCCACTGACCACAAATCCAGTTCCACGTCCTGTTTAATGGGCTTATGGGCAACACTTTATCAACAGTCTATCAACACCATTGATCTTCATGTTCCAGGAAATGAATGCTGTGCTGTTGGGAAGAAGAGGCTCTTGGCTTCGTTTCTGCATAAAAGGGTCTGATTAAATCAAAGGGATGTTTGGCTTTTCAACACATCGGGGCTGATAAACAGCGACAGGTCCGTGGGGGAGGTGGGGCCGGAGCTCTGAAAACTCTTTCAGAGAAACCCGGCCACTTCTAAACTCCCCAAACACATCATGAGCAGCTAGAAGGTTCTGAGACAGAACTGCTCTATAGAAGTCATGAATCTCTGATTAACGCTAAAAAAGGCATGACCAAAAAAAGAAAAAAGGTGGCAACGCAAATAGTTTAGTTGCAAATGTAGTTATAGCTCCATCTGAGGACTATGTTTGAAGAAGACGCTGTCACAGCTCCGTATTTTCTGTTTTGATGTGATGGTTTTGGGGGAAAGGAGGCTGGCGTGGGAGACGCCTGGGGCTGGTCGTAATAGGACATCAGTAGACTTAAGTCACATCCTTCCACTCAGTATCAGTGTGTTTACTGAAAAAAAAATGAGTTGTGGTAAGGTTTAACTGAAACAATGTCGAAAAAGGGCTTAGCAAAGCCTGAGTCCCTCTCATTTGAAACCCCATGTTGATAGTCCGATGGAGCTAGAGAGAGAGGAGAGCAAGTCCCTGACGATTTCTTTAGGACCTGCGTGTGTCTTTCTGTTTTTGAGTGAAGTTTGCTAGTCCTTCCACATCCTTAATGCTCAACCTGGACACAGCTGTGTTTTTGCTCCAAATTTACCATGGGATTCCCCCCATCTCCTTCATCATAAGTTTAAATTAAAAACTCTGTTTGGAGGGCCAGCCGAGTGGCTCAGTTGGTAAAGAGCTTGCTCAAGAGTGTGAGCTCTGAGCAACAGCAGTTCGATGCCCGACCCGAGCTGAGCTGCCAACAGGTGGCAGGACGGCTCAGCTAAAAAACAAACAAACAAACTCCGTTTGGGACGTTTTGAGAAATGTCCTGATTTCTTATGTCCTATCCCCAAAACAAAGACTGTTCTGCTTGGGGAACACACCTGTAATTGTACCTGAACAAGGATGGCTGCTGGCTCCATGGAATGAGGCGTTGCTACAGACTGGATGTTCGTGGTCTCCCCCCCTCTAATTCATGTATGTAAACCCTCGCCCCCTATGTGATGGTGTTTGGAGATTGGGCCCTTGGGAGATAACTGGAGTGAGAGAAGGCCATGAAGGTAGGTCAGTAGGATAAGTTTTAGTCCTACAGCCGGTAGGCTTAAGACCCAAGACAAGTCAATTTTCCAGTTGAAGCCCAAAGGCAAGAAAAGACGGATGCCCCAGCTCACCCAGTCAAGCAGGTGGAGTTCCTTCTTATTCAGCCTGTTTGGTCTATTCAGGCCTTAAACTGATTGGATGAGGCCCACCCACCCTAGGGGAGTGCCATCCGCTTACCTCATTCTACCAGTTCAGATGTTCATCTCACCCAAAATGGCCTCTCTGACACACACGTACAGAATGGTGTCTGACCAAACATCTGGGCCCTCCTCCAGGGCCCAGCTGACACATAAAATTAACTATCACAATACCCACAGAGTGACTTATATATGTATTTCAATAGTGTTTACCCTAGGACAGGCATTCAATAACCTTAGCTATTGCTTTTTTTTAGTCATTATTATTATTATTTTCAGAAGCCTATTTCTTATTTCCTCCCCGGTTTCCAGGGTAGAACTGTCTGAGAGAATAAATGCAGTTAGTTCTCAGGCACCGAAGAAAGACTGGTGTTCTTAGGTTGCTGTTTCATCAAGACTTTGTTCCTTCCTCAAGAACCCACTGACCAAATGGGGCTATTTGTTTAGAAACAGTGAGATTCTACATTCTCAAGTAAGTGAGCCCCCTACCCGCACCTGGGAATGGCCTCTTCCTCCCCAACTTTCTGGAAACCTCGGCTAAGAAGCGAAGAGGCTGCATGAGGTGAATGAAGGAAGCATTTTAAACTCGGCCACTGCAGGTTGGCCGAGTTCCTGGTTGCGGAGATGAAATAATAGCTCGTGTGCCCCACAGTCAGGGCCTTGCCGGGAGTTAAGGGGTGTTACTGACTGCTCTGCTAACTGGTGAGTCCTCGTTATGTCTCTCAGAGCAGAAAAGCTCGGCTTACAACCACAAAAACCATGCCCTTTCTGGCCTGGCCCCTTTGAAGGTCATAAACCAGTTTAATTAAGAACAGCTTTAATAATGGAGGACCCGGGATGCCACCCAAGGGCACTGCAAGCAGCTATGAAATTAAGATGAAACAGCTCCCATTTTGTACCCTCCCCGAGATCATTGTCGGCTGGGTTAAATGCCTCCCTCCTGGCAGCCAGCGGTGCTGCTGAGCCAGGAGCCCTGGCACCACCTGCTCACACCACCTTGTTCCCTGCCCCCACCTGGCCGGAGTTCGGTCAGAGGATGTCCCACCCTTCCTGATGTGGGTTCAGCCCAAAGGGGTGGGGGGGCAGTGAGGGGGTGGAGGTGGTGGTGATGGTGGTGGTGATGGTGATGGTTGTGGTGGTGGTG
>NW_017731665.1:2094404-2107612 GCF_001890085.2 Hipposideros armiger | reverse complement strand
CTAATAAATATAGAAAGAATGAAAGAGTTTGCAAACCACCATTATGCAGCTACCAATGTTAAAATTAATTCAAGCAAAGATCACCCATGGAGGCTAAAATCCACCTGTTGGCAGGAACGGGATGTTGATGCCATTTCAGTATCACCGGGTGGCAGGCCCAGCTTTGTGGGTATTCTGCCCAGTTGCATGGGGGTCATGCCCAAAAGGAGTCCATGCTCAGCTTAATGCTCTGCTGTCTGTCTTGAAATTCTTATTCATTTTGAACAGGGGCTCCACCCTTGCTTTTCACTGGGTTTGCAAATTACATAGTCCTTCCTGCCCGTTACAGAAGAAAAAGTTTTTGCCCTGGAGAAGTCTGGAGACCACCATCCTCACACATGATTACACGTGTCATCACCAGTCCCTGGAGCCAATTGAAAGCAGGCACCTGCAGACGTGCTGGGCTAAGTGGTACCCACGTCACTGATGCGATGCTCTTGCCAAAATTCTTCACCTGAATCTCATCATGGGAACCAATCGGACAAGCCAGACTGTGAGACGCTCTATAGCAGTGGTACCCTAGCTTTCTCTTACGGCAGAATCCCTGGGAAGGTCTGTTTCATCACAGATTGCCGGCACCACTTCCAGAATTTCTGATTCAGGAGGTCTAAGGTAGGGCCCAAGAATGCATACCTCTACTGAGTTAGTTCCCAGGTGTGATGGTGAATTCTGCGTGTCAGCCTAGTCAATGGCAGGACCTGGGAAATAAGTGTCTGGCTCCCGGGACAACCCTGAGGAAGAAAGTGGTCGGAGCCTGGAGGCACGTGTCTCCTGCAAATCCCTGGGCACTGTCTCTCCTTGAAATCACGGAAGTCAGTGTCCAGCACCCAGGTGGGCAGCACCGAGCCTACTTTAGAGCTAAAACCCAGGCAGCCCAGCTTTGCATGCTCCGCTTATCAGGAGACACAACTCTCTCCCCGACACTGCAATCAGTGGCTTTTCCCTGACGGCAAATGCTGGAGTGGTCCCAGCTGTCTTCCCACTGGCCCATCCTGCCTTGGAAACTTGGGCGTCGCCAAGCCCGCCAGCACCTACCCATCACCCTTCCATACCTGCCCTTTCT
Source organism: Hipposideros armiger (assembly GCF_001890085.2). Classification (NCBI taxonomy): domain Eukaryota; kingdom Metazoa; phylum Chordata; class Mammalia; order Chiroptera; family Hipposideridae; genus Hipposideros; species Hipposideros armiger. The sequence continues at coordinate 2,106,510 of NW_017731665.1, read as the reverse complement.
GAGCAGCCGTGGTTCTTGCCAAAGATTTTCAGCCATGGAAATGTATGAACATACGTCCTCAACTTTGTAGTCAAAAGGGAATTCGATCAAGAATGTGGCACGCATTCACACATTAAAAATGTGTACCATAAGGAGCAGAGCCATTCGAACTAATAATTACATACAGTCCTGTTATGGCCACGGTAATTACAACAGGTACTTTCCACACGTTTAAAAAGCCACATAGGTTTCCATTTGCTTCATGAAAAATGCGTTTAGCAGGTGCGCCCCTGCACTGCCCGGTGGAGACGCGTCCTTAGAAACTGATGGAGAAAAACAAGGGCAGAAATCCTCATTCCCACTCTCCCAGGATGGCAGGAAATTTGTCAAGGAGAAGAAAGATGGCGAGAATGACAATGAAAATATCTGGACTCGTGATGTGTGGCACGTGTTTATAAGAGGAATTCCCATCAGGGGGGTATCTGACCTCAGCTTGTACCACCCTCCTCCCTGCACGCTGCTCTGGCCTCACTGGCCTCCCTCCCTTCTGCTTCGAGAACAGCCCACACGCATTCCTGCCCCCGGTCCTTTGCACCTGCCATTCCCTCCAACTGCAATGCACTAACCCCACATCTTCCTCAGTGCAGGTGTCGCCTCCCTGGAGAAGCTCTCCGACCACCTGAACCAGGTGCCATCACCACAGACAGATGTCTAATCATCTTCCTGTCCCTACTACCTGCTGACTGTACCTGTTCATTCATATTTTTAAAACGGCATTCAAAGTCTCCCACCTTAGAACGTAAGTGCATTGGAACAGAGACCTTGGCTGAGCTTTCGCGGCTCCATTCTGAGGCCCAGCAAGTGCACTTGGCGCTTGGTTGGCATCCAGTAAATGCCCGTGAGTGAATAAACACTATGAATGGAGGAGTAAGTCAATGAATACAAACTCACAGCTACTCTTCTATTTGGGCCTCATACAGTCTATGCGGGAGGTGCTATGATTGTGTCCCTTTTACAGAGGAGAAAGCTGAGACTTAGAGACATTCAGGCATTTGCCAGGGACACCAGCTCTGCTATGGAGAGCCTCCCCCAAGGCTTGGGTCCTCTGTGTGCTTTTCACTGCATCGTGCAATGCCAGGGTGTGAGGGCCCAGCTATTTCCAAGGTCTAAGGAAAGAGGGGAAAGGAACAGCTGATAAGTAAGCCGGCTAATCGGAATGCAGTCTCCTCTGCAACCCACTGGCAACCCCAGTGGGGACTCATCTATTCTCATGGACTAGACCTGAAGGCAGGGTGATGACATCTCCATCACCCCTGGCCCCTGGCGCAGAGTGGCCCAATGTCCCCCCCACCATAAGAGGGGCCCAGGAATACCGAGAGTCTGGACTTCTCACAGACTAGCTGTGAGGATCCCTGACATGTGGGAGTCAGAGTGTAAACTCTAGAGCATCGCTGGGTAGCCCCCTAAACCCAGCAAAATCTGCAGAAGCCGTGGGTGATGGTGGGGAGCTGAGGACTGTTCTGTGCTCTGCTCCCGGCTCCACCCCTGGCTTTGTGACCCCTCGGGCTTATTTCATATCTCTGACCCTCCGTTTCTCTCCTGTAAAGAGGGCATCAGAACCATTCTCATTTCAGAGGGTAGCGAGGACTGGAGTAAGTCACTCACATAAAGCTGTCAACCCAAAGCTTGGCACATGCTGAAAGCTCAAGAGATGTCATGGCCTTTAGCTCCGGATGATGCACAGACCTTGGCCATCATGCCAATGCTCCAAAGGCAGCGGAACCTCATTCATTCCTCAGAGCCCAGTGCTGCCCCATGTCCAGTTACAGTCATTCTAACCCTCATCCCGAGTGATTATGGGTGCAGACATACATCTAGCCACATTGGGTCCTCGTCTCTGCTGGCCAGCAGTGAAGCCAGGACCCCGGAAGGGTCTTTTTACCTGAGTGCTTCGCCCCCGGCCACGTGGTCAGCCTGGGGGTGACTCTGTAACAACTCAGTCAATACCCCTCCAGGGTGGCTGGCTGACCAGGGAGCACACACAGCCCATCCACCGCACTTGAACTCTGCACTTAAGCTCGAGTCTCCCTCCAAAAGAGTTCCAAGCAGGGCCGGAAGGAAGGAGGGACAGATGGACTTCCTCTTTGCCTCCATCTGACTTTACACCGAGGCTCAGCTCATGCAGCTCCCAAGGATCGAAGCAGAATTTGAATCCAGATCTACTTGAACCTAAAGCCCTGCTTTCTCCACGGAGAACAGCAGCCAAGTGTCACGGACACGCCTGAGAGAAGCGGCACCATCCTCAGATGTCTATTCCTACCCACCACGGCCTGGGCTGGAGCCGGGTCTCCTGCAGCCACGCCAACACACCTGGCGGAAAGACAAGGGCACAGTCCAAGAAGAGGGTGAAATAACTGTGTGCTTATGTTCACGCACTATTCCCTATCCCTCTTCCCAAAAGTCCTGAAGCCCCCATGTTTCTTCAGAACCCCCAACAGCTGCAGTCCCCAGTGACCATTGATTCCTGCACATGAGCAAGTGAAATTGAATGTACACAGTCCAAGGACAGAAGCCCATGCGAGCTGCTTTGTTACAGATACACGCCTACTGTGCCCAGTTCTTTCCTTCAGAACTCCGTCCCATTGCTCCTCATTGCTAGGACCACCTGAGAAATAGCTCTCTTGTACATCAGGAGCAATGCTAAGTCTTTCACCACTAGGTCCTTGTGTCTGGCGTGGAGTGGACACTCAGTACATGTTAGTGAATGGGTGGATGGATGGATGGATGGCAGATGGACAGAAGGAAGGACGGGGGGGAAGGAGGGAAGGAAGGAAAAAAGAAATGAAGGAAGGAAGGAAGGGAAGGAGGGCGGGAGGATAGATGGAGGGAGGGATAGATGGATGGATGTGAAACCCGGTCCCTGTTCAGGCACAGTTTGCAATGTGTCTGGCACAACGTTGCTGACAAATTCAGCTTCGCCAGATGAACTTCCTTGGAATCTTTCCCAGATTTCTGGGGATGCCTCATTAGCTCCATTTCCCAGATAAATAAACCAAGATGTAGAGAAGTTAAGAGCCTTGACCAAGGTGACCCAGCAGGTTAGTGACACGCGAGCCAGGAGACGTGGAGTCCCCCAGGGCTTGGTCTCAGCCTCTTTTTCCGACACCCGATGACCTGAATCTCAGTTAACCCTATGCCCAGACTGAGAACTTCTTTGTGTTTTACTTCCTTTTGACAAGGAAATGTTTCGCACCCTCTCCCCACTCAAGCAAGCACCGGTTTCTGAGTTCTACATGTGTGGATCCAGGGAGAGCCCACAAGCCTTGGAACCTAAGCCCACGGGTCTCAAACTAACGTGCAGAAAAACCAACTGGGTGCGTCCACTGTGCATTCCGGGGCCAAGTCCACAGTCCACAGAACAGTTTACTTAGTAAGTCTGCAGTGGAGTTGCGGAAACTGCGCTTTTCGATAACTGCCCCAGGTGACTGCCCAGGCAGGTGGTCCAGAGGCTACACCTGGAGAGCCCAGTTTAGGCTTCTGGAGGGACTGAGCTGATCTGCTGCGGGTGTGTGTCCTGGCATTGAGGTCTAGAGGCAGGACCCCAAGGGGTGACGAATCTCCAATGAGGGGATAGGAACAGAGGCTGGAGAACAGTGTCAGGGGCCTGCCCCCATATTGAGCTTGTGGTCAGGCCAAGTCCCTGGGGGGAGCTCGGCAGCCTCTCTGGAGCAATCAAGCCGCCCAGGCGGTGAAGGAACAGCACAAGAAGGGACACTGTGTGTCCCAAGGAACCATAGTAAACATGGCAGCCACAGTGAACAAGCCATCAGCCCCCCTGGGCTCCCTCCTGTTCTAGGGTCCTTCAGAAAACCAGTGGCCCGGAGGAGGGAACCCTAGTAATGATTGATTTCTGATTTTCCTCTACCCAGGATGCTAAAGTTTCGGTGTCTGATTCAATTTAGAAACATGCCAAAATAAGAGTGTTTCTGGTTCTCTGGTGTTGAGTTAGAAAATCCATATCAGGACATTTCCTTATTTTTCTGGGGCAGTCCCTGGCCTGAAAAGGGGATTCTCTGGCGTTTCCATAATAAGCTCCTGTGCACTGTTGTTCTGCAGAAGTGAGGCCCACGGAAAAGTTCTGAACTCCTGCAAAGGGCTCCTCGTCTCTCTGGGCTTTAGTTTCCACGAGAAAAAAGATAGAATAACTCCCGCCTGGTTCAATTAAAATGATGAAGTAGGATACCCCCATGAGGTCCCGCTTGTGTCATTTTTGAGTGAACACATACTATGTGCCAAGCATTTTACTGGAAACTGTGTGTAAAATATGCACAATTTTGCCTCTCACAGGACCCTTCGTAAATATTCACTTAACCCAATGCCCTTTGACTTTCTCCCATCACTGTTCTGACTTTCCCCGCACCACCGAGGAGAAAGTCCTATTCAAAGACCTTGTTTGTTTATGCTATTTCACTGAGGATGGCCGCATGCCAGGCCTTGGGCTCAAAGCCTTGCATATATCACTTCATTTAATTCTCACAACAATCCACCCAGGAGGCAAGTGTATCATTTCTCCTACTGTAAAGGTGAGGAAATAGGCTTGGAAGGTCGCTCGCTCAGGTTGGTAGCAGAATCAAGATTCGAACCCAGGCAGTCTGATACCAGGTCCGGACCCCGAACCCCTTTCACCAACTGTCCAATGTGTAAAGGGCAGGGATGGGACCCGGGCCTCCTACCCGGATCCAATGCCCAAACATGACACCGCTTAGCCTCCCGCCAAAGTGCTGTGGGTGCCAGCCCACCCAACTATGGCCTCAGCAGAGAGCTCACTTCTCCTCCCGTCCACTTGAATGATTTCATTTTCCCTCTGTTTCCTGGCCTAGAAGCCACTCTGCTGAAATGTTGATTTACCGCGGGTGCGCCCACCATGGGGCAGGCACTTTAATTGCTTCCTGAAGGGGCCTTTGGTGCTCTTCTGAGAGCCCTGATTGGAATTTTTAAAGAACTCTAATTCCCCAAAGCAAGCTGTTGTTAAATGTCTACAAACCTCACAGCTAGCATCTTAATCTCTCCACTGGTCTGGGTGCAGGCCAGCATCTCTCAGTGGCTTCCCAGGGGTTGGTCTTGGAAGGCCTCCTGGTTCTGAGAGCCTAGATTTCCCCCTCCCCTCCTCCGGCTTGGATTGGAGGGGCAGTTATGAGGCTCCAACGAGAAGGTGTGCATCAAGCTCTTAGGGCATGCCTGGAAAACTAGGTCCTTGATGTTAAACTAAATGAAGCCAAACACTGAAGTTCACTGCAATTCAGAAAGGGGGAAGTGACTTGCCCAAGGTCACACAACTGGAGGTGGTTTCTCAATGATTATTCTAGTATCTCCACAAGTTCAATATTTCATAAGGCTTCCTCCTCTCCCCCCAGGATCCCAAGTGACTGGAATCAGTATAGAAAATGGGGAAGACACGCAGGACACAAGAGGAAAAAGCAAAGGAATTTAAATTGAGGTAGCGTTCCCTTATGTTCTGGTCCCTCGATTCCATAATCCCATGAGGAAAGGGCATCTGCCCCATTTTTAAAATCAGGAAATTGAAGCTCAGAGACGGTGAGTAACCTGCCCATGGTCACACAGCGAATAGGTTCTCAAGCCAGAATTTCAACACAAGTCAGTCAGACTGTGAAGCCCACGCCCTGAGTCCACTGCACAGTGAACCTGGAGCTGTGCCTTTGTCCCCATGCTTGGGGTGTGGCTGGGGCTCTATGAAGAAGTCTACTTAAACATTCCAGTTCTCTGTGAGGCTCTGTTATCCACTGGTAGGCTCTGTTAGGTTTTAAAATACATCTGCAAATTCTTTTAAAAGGTGGGGCCAACCCCCCACCTCATCCCCCCCAAGTCTAGGTTGCACTCTCTTCTTGGGAACTTGGCAAACTATCATTTTAACAGCAGTTCTCTTCTGATCTGTTGGCCTTACTGTTCCTCCAATTTTCTGTCAAGACACTACTCATATATCTTAACACACTGAGGTGAGTCACGTCACACTGCAGGCCTCGGTCTCCTGATCCGGAAGAGAGTCACTCCACGGGTTCAATATTTCTTGATATTACTCTGAAGCCTTGTGATTCTCACCATATGTGATGTATCTCTTTAAACAAACTCGCTTTTCAAAAGGTAACGAAATGGATTTTATAAGGAAGCTTTACGTAAGTGCAAAATCAATATCACTTGCCATAAATAATAGGCAATCATAAAAATAAATACAACAGACGCAAACCATACAATCAGCCAAGTCCAGCTGTCTTTCCAAAGCTCTGTGGCCTGTCTGTAATAAAGGAAAGTTGGTGAGCTCCAGAGAGTCGTGAAAGCCACACTGGCACCAGTCTGGGCCTTTCTTCCCGATGGGATCAGAGTAAACGGAAGGAAAAATGGAAAGGGAGCATTTGCTTGCTGTGACTTCCTGTGGCCCATGTCACGTCATGTCTAGCGAAAACCAGTTTGTGGCCACCAGTGTTCCCAGACCTCATTATTGAAACACTGAGCCTCATTCATCCTCTACCCCAAGCTGCCACATGGCATTCCAGGGAAGGAAGACGAGAACAATCAAAGCCTAACTTCCTATGCATGTTACAAAAACACAAAAATGCCAGCTAGACCTAACACAACAGCATGGCCCCCTAAATGGTTTAGGCAATGGCTGTTTTTTTGTGTGGGGTTGTACCTAAGTCGTCACTTCCCTCCCTGGATCTATCCACCAGTGAAATGCGGAGGCCCTGATCCCGAGAAGCTGGCTGAGGACCAGGCTGAACTTCAGAGCTGCCCTTGCTCGGTTGCGCGTGTGCACACGCACAGGCATGTACACGCACGTACACGCACACACACATGCACATTCCCCCACTGGCCTCCATTTGCCTCCTAGACACCGAAGAGGAGCTGCATTTAGCAATCAATTGACTCCTGTTGACTTGGTTTGGTGCCTTTTCTAAATAACAAGGGGCCCGGCAACATCCGAACCTCACTACAGTCTTTATTAATGAAGCCCCGGGCACCGTGTGGAGAAGACACAGGCAGCATATGCAAACGTGCTAAGGAAATTATTTCCATCAGCTCCAGCTATTTGAAAGCAATTGAAAAGTTTCCATTTGAAGAAAAAGTAATTTTCCTGATGTGAGTTTCAAGAGCTGTTTGTCTGCCCCCACCTAATGCAGCCACAGTTACCCGAGCCTTCTACATTTTATTAAACCACAGCTAAGTGGCGTCATGCTGTTAAAATATTGTGTCGCTTTTTAAAGTGATATCATTACCTAATAATTTTGAGAGCTTTACTTTTTTTTTTCTTCTTTGTCGTGAAGGGAAATGGACCAAATGTCTTGGCAGCAATTCAGCAACATGGTGATGGGGAGTGGGGGGTCTGGGGAAATGGGGACAAAAAGCATGACCTGAGCTCCAGAGGTCAGGCGGGAAAGCATCTAGGAATTCTTCCCCATCTCGTATTTATAGAGAATCGGGAAAAACATGAAATGCAAGTAAACATGGCCAAAGCTGCCGCTGACCCCAGAGGAGAATTTTCCACGAAGCTAATGAAGCTTAAATTTCAGGACCCCACCCTTGAATGGGCCCTTGTACCTAATTTTATAATCATACTTTGCCTCTTTTAAAGAGGATACTTGTTTTCTGTTGCAGTGTAAGAAATTACCACAAATGTAGGGGCTCCAAACAGCACGCATTTATCAGCTCACCGTTCTATAGGGCAGAAGTCTGGCCTGGGGTGGCTGGGGTCTCCACTCAGGGCCTCACAAGGCTGAAATCAAAGTGTCCACCTGGCTGAGTTCCCATCTGGAGGCACTGGGGGAAAATCTGCCTCCAAGCTCATTCTCGTCTTGAGGTTATAGAACTGAAGTACCATTTCCCAGCCGGTTGTGAGCTAAGGGCAGCTGTCCACCCCACAGACCTCTCCCATTTTTACTACACAGCCTTACCGTCTTCAAGCCAGTAATGGTTCTGGCTGAATCTGCGTTCCTCTTTTCTAAACGGCTATCGAAAACTCTCTGCTTTTAATGGACTCATGATTAAGTCAGACCCAGCCATATTATCTTCCTATCTTAAGGTCAATTGTGCCATATAACAATCTAATCATGGCAGTAAAATCTATCATAGTCCCGGTCCCAGGAAATACACAGGGCGTGTACGCGAAAGGGGTGGGAAACCTGTCTACCACAAAGATAGGCACCAAGTTGGATCTACCCACAAAACTTGCATCTGCCTACAAAACTTGCATCTGCCTTTGCCTGATCCTTTTGATCTTAGAAGCTCCCATTTGGACCATTTGAATGGCCTTATGATCTTGAGACTTGAGTCTCTTTTTCAGACTCAACGGCTCAAAAATGTACCAGGCACTCCCTCCCAACCGCCTACATAGAAAGTAAAAATGGAGTTGGGTATACGAAACTATGGTGGTCACCTGTCGGTTTTTCTGGAAACCTCTGTCCTTTTTTAATAGCCCCCTGGTTTCCCTTTCCTGTCAAACTGTTGTTCAGAAAAGGGCCCTATCTCCAGTTCCAAGGATGAACAAGCGATGGTTATTTGGTCAATTCAAGAGCCCCTCTCCTTGTGATCTTAGTGCTTGGTGTCTAGATGGTTAAGGTAGATTGGTGTAAGCTGCCAGAAAGGAGCTGGTTTTTGTTTTTGTTTTTTTGAGGCTATAAGCAATAAGGATGATATACCTGGAATTGAAAGAGTAACCAGGTGGCGCCAAATAATGAACACAGTCCAAAAGAGCAGATCTGAGAGCACAGAGAAATGGGTTCTATTTATATCATTTGAGCCTTTTGATCATACTGAACCTGAAGTTAGACTACCCTTGGACAAATTATTTATTTCTTTTATCCACCTTTCCTTCAATCCATCCATCCATCCATCCATCCATCCATCCAGGCATTCATTCATCCTTTCATTCATTCTTATTTCTCTGAAGCTATTTGGTATTGAATTTCTGTCCCTTATAATCAAGAGTAACTTAGATGGTCCAATCAAATTCTTGCATTCTACTCTCTCACAGTGCAGCCCCACTCCTGCCCATTCTCCAGCCAGACCGAAATGCAAGCCATTCCTGGGCTTTCGCCTTCACTTATGATACCCCCATTGCCTGGCATGTCTGTCTCTCTCCCCTGCTCATCCACGTGCTGCTCAGATCAAATGATACCCTGTTCTCGACATCATACCATCCTCCTCCACCTTCATTAAGAGTTAATTTTGGGGCTGGCCGAGTGACACATTGGTTAAGAGCTGGCTTGGGACGCCAGAAGGCCCCGGTTCGGATCCCACATATGAGGGCCAGTAACACTGCCCTCCACAGCTAAGATGGTGAACAACAGCTCAACCTGGAGCTGGGCTGCCGTGAGTCACCGGCGACGGCGTGGGCTGCAGCCATTGCTGCAGTGGGTTGCCATGGGCTACCGTGTGTAGCCAGCAGCCAGCGTGAGCAGCCAGCAGCCGCAGTGAGCGGCCGTCCAGAAGCCGGCAACTGATGTGCCTCGCCCGGGAAGAGCGCAATGATGGTGCCAACTTGGGCCAGTGAAGCAACATCCTCCACAACTAGACTAAAGAACAAAAGGACAGCAACTTGTCTGTTCCCCTTCCCCCAATTCCCCAATAAAAATCTTAAAAAAAAAGAGTTAATTTTGTCCTTTTCTTGGCTCTCAGAAGACATTTGTATCAACCTACCTTCTAATCTGATCTATTCCCTTTTGCCTGCTCTTAGTCCTGTTCACGTCTCCTCTCCATGCAGTGACTGACTAGTTATATGTGAGTGTTGGGGGAATCTACCATCATTTTCATTTTAAGATAAATGAAACAGAGGTTCAGGGAGATAAATCAGACCAATCTGAAACCCAAATCTACATTCTTAACCACTATAAAGTCTTTCACTTCATTATCATATTACCATTAATACTGTTATTAATATTAATAGTAAGAATAACTAAACATTATCACCCACTGAGCCTCTGCCTTGCAATGTGGCAAGCAATAATTTAAATAGATTACCTCTTTTAATCTTCAAAAGACTCTTCTAAAACAAATGCTAATGTGACGCTGTTATTGGAGGAGAAACTGAGTCCCAGAGAGGCTAAATGATTGCCCAAGGTCACACAGCTAGAATTTGAACCCAATTCTCCTTTCAGAAGCATTGCTCTTGGCCACTAGCTTTGCAACAGAGAGAGGGAGAGATTTTCAAATTTGAACATGGGCGTGAACTTGAACATGCTGGGGAGACCTGTGGGTTCAACTTCGGAGACCCCCTAGAATAATGTCAAGAGGGGCTCAGAGGATGGGTGGAAAAGCCCAGGGGCACAGCTCCCCTCCTCAACCCCTTCCCCAAGAAGCAATGCCTGGGTCAAAAATCTCCATTTTCAATCACCCAAGCCAGTCAGTCTGGACTGTGTGTTTAAACAGAATTTTCTTTTTTTTTTTTTCTTTTTAATTGGAAGGAAGCTTTAAACACTTTGAAAGTGGCCTCAGGGACTAGCTCACAGCATGCTCTGCGTCTCCTCCTTTTGAGGCATGCATCCCCGCAGCCAGTTGCAAGCTCTGTTTTCAATTACAAAAGCTTGTTTGAACATGGGCTGTCACAGAGGCTGTTCAAACAGGCTTTTGTAATTGAAAAGGAGGAAAAACAAAAGATTTCTAACCTTCTGAAGCCAGGGTGGGAAAGGAACTGGTCAGACCATTGTGGAACCAAAATGGCGGTCCATAGTATGGGGACTGGGGCCAGCCAAGGAGGCTAGGCTGCTGGGCTGTTTTGATTGGCTGAGCCACGCTGGAATGAGAGCATAGCGCCTCATTCAGTGTCTGGTGTGATCGAGGGCTGGAATCTGATAGCTGGGAGGGACATGAATGGAGGTGGAAAAGTATAGTGATTCTCACCAATGGCACCTAAGGAACCGATTTTAGATCACTCACAGATGACCATGTATAGATGGCTTCAAGAGCTATTGGTATCTAGAATAAGAAAATCGCCCCATTTTTAATTTTTTGTCAATATTTTGAAACTCATTAAGCAAAACGTCTCAGTTTGCTCCAGGTGTATCTTGAAATAGTTGCTTTCCTCACACTTGGAGCCCTCCAGGAATCTGTATAGAATTTGGTAACATTGTTTTGTTTCCACTGTATTTTAGGAAAATGGATAATAGCTTCCAATTTAAGTACACTTCAGCTAAAATTAATTTTAAAATATTACAGAATAATAGAGCTATAGTATTAACATACAGCACAAAGTCATGCTGGTACCTGGATGCCGCAAAAAGAAAGAGGTTGAGGAAAATCAAATTTGGGGGCGCTGGTTTGGTGACTAAGAGTTTGGAATATAGAGTGACTGCATGTATTCACATCCAGCTTACTACATGCTTGTTTACCTAAGTTCTAGAAACCTCCATTCCTCCTCTGCAAAATGGGTGAACAAAAATATCTAACTTAAGAGGGTGTTCTGAGGATTTCTAAAAGAAGCAATCACTCGGTAACTGTTTTTCTATTACTGTTGTTAAAAATAAGATTACCATTTAGCTTAACGTTTCTCAAACTTAAATAATGCATGGACGCCCTTTACAGGGAAAAGCGATTCTCCTGAATCTGCAGGATGGATGAACATTTTTGCAGACCCCAAGTATCTGGCTAAGGAAGGATCTAATTGGTAAACCATGCGTCCCGGCACTGCAAAGCTAAAGCATAAAGAGATGGAGGTTTAAGTGCCTTATTCAAGGTCACACAAGTAGTGACTGAATCAGAGCTAGAATCCAGAGCTCCTTTATTATATGGGCTATGGACATTTTGGGCTGGGACAATTATTGTGTGGGTGTGTCCTGCACATGATAGTATGGTTACCATCCCTACTCCCTTCTCGCCTACATTACAATCCAAAAGCAGCCCCAGTCAATCCTAACGATCCCAAATGTCACCACACATTTCCAAAGACACTCCAGGGAGGTGGCACCTTGCTCTGGTTAAAAACCTCCAGGGGGCTGGCTGAGTGGCACGATGGTTAAGAACAGGCTTGGGACGCCAGAGGGCCCCGGTTCGGATCCCACATATGAGGGCCAGTGACACTGCCCTCCACAGCTAAGATGCTGAACAACAGCTCAACCTGGAG
>NW_017731665.1:2067653-2094214 GCF_001890085.2 Hipposideros armiger | reverse complement strand
ATACCAACTTGGGCCAGTGAAGCAACATCCTCCACAACTAGACTGAAGAACAAAAGGACAGCAACTTGTCTGTTTCCCTTCCCCCAATTCCCCAGCACTGTTCCCATCCCCCCAATTCCCCAATTAAAAAATCTTTAAAAAAACCCCCTCCAGATGCCCGTGTCCCACTCCCAAGCCTGTTCCCTCTACTGGCCATGAGCATTTTAGAAATTGGACTTCTAGTGAAAGACGGGGTGTTGGGGAGCCCAGGCAGCAGAGCTCTATGGACCTGGATCCTGCCGACGGGTCACAATTAATTAAATGCAGTTAATTATATTGTAGATTATGTATATTAATTATATGCAATTCATGTATAATTGACTGTCAAATAGCATCGGCTTTGGCTAGGACCACCCTGTTCTCATGTTTACGCTAAGAAAGAGAACACCATGGCTGGAATGGCCTGATATTGCATAATCGCTTACCTGTGTTCGTCTACTTCCCAGCTAATGAAGAATACCACCCCAAGTGGGCAGGGCCCCAGTCCTACTGCCCCGCACCCCAGGGAAACAGGACAACAGGAGGAAAAGGCACAGACTGCCTGATGCATATTCTATGAATGACCAAAGAAAACATGAGCTTGGCTCCTCAGACTCAGAATTTCCATTTGTGGACGTGGGCGCTGCCTGAGGGAGCTGAGGTGACAGGGGCAGAGACAGCCACGTGGAGGCCTGTTTGATGCAGCGCAAAGAAAGCTCTTTCAGGGAAGAGAGTGGGGCGGACTTGAGACTGATTTTCATGGGCCTGGCTCCCCGCCCTGCCACCCGCCCCCCATATATATGTAACATAAAATTCTGCATTTTAACCATTTTAAAGTGTGCAATTCGTTGGCATTTAGGACATTCAAGCCATTGAACATTTTGCCACCCCAAAAGGAACCCCCACACCCACTGGCACTCACTCCCCATTCCCACTTCCTTCCAGCCTCAGGCAACCACGAATCTATTTTCTGCCTATGAATTTGCCTATTCTGGACATTTTATATAAATGGATTCATACAATGTGTGACCTTTCATGTCTGGCTCTTTCACTTAGCATAATGATTTCAAGGTCCATCCGTGTTGTAACCTGTGTCAGTACTTCATTCCTTTCTATGACTGAATAATAGTCCACTGTACAGATGGACTATCACAGTTTTGTTTATTCATTCCTTAGTTGATGGGCACTTGGGCTGTTTCCACTGCTGGCTATTGTGAATAACGCTGCTGTGAACATTTGTATGCAGGTGATGGGGACAACAGGGGTGGGTACCCTTAACTTAGTGGAAGTTTGCCTTCCAAGGGGAGGGCTCTGAAGACTGCTACTTAGGAGAGGCGAGTTTGGATGTGCAGAGAGGGACAGCAGGATGGCACGAAAGTCCAGCTCTGGTGGGAGTCTGTGCCCGAGGGCATCAGATGGTAGGAGAGTCCCAGACTTCTAGCTGAAAGAGTAAAAGTATGTGAGGAGAAAGAGAAGGTCCTGGAACCAATTTAGGGTGCTCCGTTGTGGTTTTGCCTACAAAAAGCTCTCGACTTGACTGCACCCCCAGTCTCTGCAAAGGGTAGTCTGCAGCCAAACATTGCTCTCCAACCCCTGGAGCCCACAGAATCAGCTCAGACCCGGGGAAGGAGGCCAATATCTCAACTCACAAGCTGGTGGTGGAGCCCATGAAGACAGGCTCACATGGTCAGGATGTTCCTGGGATGGTGGGGAAGCCAGGGGGTTCTCTGAGGGTCCCTAAGGGAGATGCAGGAGGGTGCGATGGCCATGAGCTGGCTCTGGAGGCACAGTGTCAGGGTCTGAGTCGATGGGCAGCCACTTCAGGTAGGACTTGATGGCAGATGCTCCAATCCTGCATGTCCTCGACCCCAACCCCCCCCCCGAGCGTGTTGAGCTGAGAGCTATACAGAAAGACCCTGCAACTCAACAGCAACCCACAATTCCCTTCTCACTCAGTGGGGTCCCTCCCAGCCTTGTTTGGAAGGTCCCCCAAAGTCCCCCATTAGCCAAACTTGAGGCTCTGGGACCAGCTTAGTGACTTGTAGAAGGTGAGGTTCAGGGAGGAAGGCCCCTTTCCCTCACCACAGCCATAGCATTCCCCTCCCTTTCTGTTCATTTAGAGTTTATTATTTTTCTTATTTAAATTGTAAATTTCCCTTCCCTGGAAGTCTGGCCTAAACTGCCCCATTACGGCAACATGAGCAGCCATTTCCCCTCTAGTTACAGATTTTCTGATCGCTCCTATGCTTCATTGGGTACAGAGCAAAATTATCAGCTGCTCCAGCAAGCGGCTGGAAAGGTTAATGTGGAAAGTGTCCCAGGCCTCCCCGGGGGGCCTCCGGGAGGAGGCGAGGGGAGAGCGCAAGGCTAGGCCTGTTTCCCTCCCGGCTCCCCAGCCAGAACCAGCGAAGAAAGAGGAGCCCATCCCTTCCACCCAGCTCGGGAGCACATCCAGGAAAGGAGGCAACATGCGGGTGTCTGCCAAGCCCAGTGGTGGCCATCTTTCAAAGGCTTGAATATTTTACACCGCCTTCTGTGGCTGGGCTCACACGCAGAAGGGAGCACAACCGCCCCTGAATTCCAAATTTACTTTAAGTAATTAAACTCATTTATTTCCATCTGAATACACTATGGGTTTGGAGGGGTTTATGGAAATCTGGGTAAGGAGATTTCTGAATCGATAAATAAATTACATAGGGGTAGGGTGGTGCCTGATGGAGACGGGAGGAAACGGTCTAAGCCAGCAGCAGCTTTCTGTCAGCGTGGGCTGGGGGCCCTGCATGGTGGGCACCTCTCACCTGGGTCACCTATCCAGCAAGGAGGGGGCGGGCTCTCAGATGCACTTGTAGGGCCTGGTGGCCCAGGACTGTTCTGCCCTCAGCCAGGTAGAAACTTGTGTGTGTTTGCTTTGCTCCAGCCAGACCAGGAGTGGTCAAGGTCTCTCCTCAGCTGGGTCCCCTCTCCCTGCTGTATCTCCCTGTTTCCTTCCTTCTACCTTTCCTTTTCCATTTTCTCATCCCCTTGATTACCCAGAATAACAGCAACAGAAATACTTGTTACCAATAGTCTCATCCATATCAATGATTGGCTCCATTAAAGTCAATTTCATGCTGATGCCCTCAGTGTTTATTCTAAGTCACATAAGATTCTTTTCCCATCGGAATGCTCCCCTTACCCCCTCCTCCCTCTATCCCCCCCACCCCAAGGGCATTTCGCTTTAGGGACACAGGATCTGAACATCTGAGTCAGTGAAGAAAGATCTTCTCCTGGAGAAGGTGGATGAAACAAGTAATGATCCGCGTCACCTCAGAAACCACCAGAAAGTCAGTTAAGAACTGGAACACCAGCAGAGCGCCTGCTCGTCAGCTGGACCTCGAACCACGCTGTTTAAGACCTTGCTGCTCTCTGAGACGTGTGGCAGGAAACCCGTGTCCTCACAGGTGCTCGGTAATAGTTACAGAGCCACATGGACTCTGGAGAAATTAATTAAATTCCCGCTACCGCATCGGAGACGGACCATGGATCGGAAGTGATGAGTCCCGGTATCCACGGGGTCTCCTGCTCAGTAGCGCACGGGGAAAAGAGGAACAGATTCCTCGGGTACCCTTCCCTTCAGGCACTGTGCACATTCACACGCCACCATCACACAGATGACTGACTACACAACTCCACTGGGCAGGTAACATTTGTGCTTTTCCACTAAGGTCATTGTTTTGATGCATTTGTTTGGTTTTTTTACCCCCTTTCAATCAGTTTTGAAAATTGTAATGTTTAGCGGGAGCAATTTTCAACAAGGCTTTTTATTCTTGATCCCACACTGACCTAATTATCTACCAAAGGTCTATGTCCCAAGGACCAGGATCGTTCCTGAGCTTTCACCTTGTCTCCAGGCTTGCCTCCGTCTCAGACAAGGGTTTTCAGTTGCGCCTGGGAAGGTTACTTACTCCCTCCCTCCCACCCAGCGCCCAGCACAGAGCAGCCTGTCTGGCCATGGTGATGAGGACAAGGGAGCCAGGTAAACACCAGCATGGCAACACTCTGAAAGCTGTGGTTGGTTCCCCCAAAAGTTAAAGAATTATCGTATGACCTAGCAATAGCCAAAGAATTGAAAACATGTACTCAAAGAAATCCTTGTACACAGACGTTCATAGCAACTCTCTCCCTAACAGCCAAAGAGTAGGAACAGCCCACATGTCTATGAACTGATGAACGGAGAAACAAAATGTGGCCTCTTCATATAATGGAATATTATGACTCTGTGAAAAAGCATGAAGCACTGATACCAGCTCCAACACGGGGGAACCTTGAAAACATGACGCTCAGTGAAAGAAGCCAGACAGAAAGGGACAAATATGATTGGTTGGTTCCAGTTAGTTGAAATAGGCAGCACAGGCAAACCTACACAGACAGACGTAAATCAGCGATTGCCAGAGGCTGGGGAAAAGGGGGAACAGCGAGTCCTTCAGTGGGTATGGGGCTTCCCTTGGGGTGACGACAGGTTTGGGAACTAGATAAAGATGGTGGCTGGACCACCTTGTGAATGTATTACCGCTGAATTGCACCCTGTAAGAGGTCATTTTACATTCTGTGGGTTTCATCAATTAAAAAGAAAAGCTGTGATCTTTGCTTTGGGCTTTTGACAGGGGGTCCCCATAATTTATTATCCAATCTGGGCTATTTTAGAGGGGTTTTAATTATTAAACCTGGGCAACAAGCATTAACCACGTTTCGCCACAATGTCAGCGATGTTCACCTTGTTTCTGCACATCCCGAGGACAGGTATGGATGTCTCAATGAGCTTTCTAGGTGCCTACACGGTATCAGGTGAGAGGCAATTGGTTCAAAGTGCCCCAGCTCTCTGGCCCTTGAAATGAGGTGCATGGGTTTTTGCCTCCACTGTTGGCTCTGCCTGGAATGCCTACCTTCCTTGGGCGCCTGTGGAAGCACCTGAAGTCCGAACTAGACACACCTGCCCCGAGAAGCCACCCCCAACATCCCAGGCAGAGCCAGATGTTTCTTCTTACCTCGTTCCCATTTATTGCACTTTATCACTGTAACTGCACATCTGCTTCACCCGCTTGACTGTCATCAAGTTGAGGACAGGAAGGACATTTTATTCAATTTGCAATCATCACGAATACACTGACACTTTTGAGTACATCCGGTAAACTGAGTGTATTCATCTTAATTGAGATGGGGAATGCATGTGGCCCATTCATTCATTTAACCGCCATTAGCTGACCACCTACTACATGCCAGGCACTGGTGATATTCTACACGGGATGACATGAGCGCGGTCTCTGATTTAAGTTTCCCTTGGTCCCGTGTTGGAGGAAATAAAAGGCAAAATTGCAATTGTGGTAAGAGATACAGAGCCCTGAGGGCTGCTGCTGACTGTCCCAAGGACTTGGAATATGGGATTTCACCTGGCCAAGGAGGGGCTCCTTGAGCAGCGGTCGGGCTAAGCTCTCAAGCCTGAGGAGGAGAATCTGTGAGGAAGGGAGAGTAGAACGGGCAGGAAGAACAGACAATGCAAGGAAGAGGGTCATAGCCAAGCAACTGAATAAAAGTGAGTGCAGCTGGGACAGAGGGAGGGAGAGAGAAGAGAAGCAGGAGGAAAGGAGGGTTGAGGGGAGGCGGGCGAGGCAGAGCTGGAGAGAACCAAGGGCTGGACCACGCAATGGGAAGTCATTTTAAATAGGGACATGTCACTCCAGTTTGCATTTTGTAAAGATCATTTTGGCTACACTTTCAAAATGGATTAGAAAATACATTTGAGGGACCTGGTGGGGAAGCAAGGGGGAGGCTATGTCAGGTATCCAGGTGAGAGCCGATGGCAGCATGATCATTTCTGTACTGATGCTATTTCTCAGGTCCCAGGAGAAAGAAGGCAGGACTCACCTATGTGTGCCCAGTGCCGTCCAGAGGTGACCTTGGACCTCCTCGCGTTCCTACTGTCACAGCCGAATTTCACTGCCAGGCAGGAGTTACCTTCCCCCCATCAGGGAGAGAGTTTTCTCTCTCAGCTAAGAGGATGTGATTTCCCACTCTCTGCCAGCTCAGTCTTTCCAGAAGTTAAGCTAATAAAGCAGCCATGGAGGCAGCGATAAGCGGCTTAACATGGGGGGCTGGTGCTGACCTGGCCGCTTTCTCACCTGACAACCACTTGTGGAGCTCATGAGAAGGGAAAATGAGAATTATCTCTCCCTCCTGGGAGATTGTCCTCTTGTTTCCTCGGAAATTAGTTCCAAGGCCAGGAGGCAGTGGGGGACCCAGCACTGCTGAATTATAAAGGGGAAATGCTGGGTGGGGGGCACCCCAGGCCCCTACAAAAGCATAAGTCTGATGATAAATGGCCTAATTTAGATAGAAGTCACGGTCAAGTAGAGTCCTCGCCTAAGATTTTTCTCTGAGCTTATTCTTGTGAGTGAAGAGCTGAGAAAAGGAGGAAGGGAAAGAAACAAGAGAGAAAATGAGCCAGGAAGATAGAAGCTAAGAGAATACCATCCCCCAAAAAGCGAAAGGGGAAATCAGAAATGATCAGCGTTGTTATGGATAAAGTCACCTAACCTGCGATGGTGATGAAGAAAAAGCAGTCCTTTCATCTGTGCCGATTGCCCAAGGATCAGAAAGCCAGTTCAGACATGGCACCGATGATCAGACACAGACTCCTGTTTCCGGCTGTCCAATGCCTTCCACGGGCACTTGAGATAGAGCGTAAAACCCTGAACATCGTCTGCAGACACCTGCACGATCTAATCTCACATCTACCAGAGAACAGGCATTATCAGCTGCTTTGAAGGCTAGTGACAGGGGTCAGCCAGCGCCTGCCAAGGAATGCTATGTCCAGTTCACAGGGCAGTGCACTGAACAACTCTAAGGAGCACCATTCCCAATGTGGTCATCATGGATTTGAATACGATACTTTTGGGGGGCCCATGACAGTAACATTTTGTATTTGTTGTCTTTCTAAAACTTCTCTGACCACCTACTAAAAGTAGTTCTTCCCTGTGGTTCTTTTATTACATCCTATTTCTTTCCTTTATAGCACTTAGTGTATCCAGATTCATATTGCTTATTTAATTGTTTATATTTTTGTCAGTCTTCACAACTAGAGTGTGAGCTCCATGCAGGCAGGGGCCTTGTTGATCTGCACTCTCTCTTCTCACCCCTAAGGAACAAGTAGGAATTCAATTGTTTGTTGCAGGAACAAATGAGCATCACTAAAGTACGACTACTGAGTGGTATTTTAATCTCTGGAGGACTTCAGCCAGCTCTAGCACCCCAAAACATGGAAAGGATTCAACAGCCAGTTGACTCAGTTCAAACCGTGTGTAAGCAAATGGACGGAAAAGGAAAGTCAAGCCAAATCAGTGACGATCTTGTCCTCGTAGGGTCTATAAACTCAGAGGATGCAATAAAATGGCCCATTCTCCATTCTAGAGACTTAGAAGAAAGAGAGAGGGCAGTAAAAAGTGGTGTTGTGGGCAACCTCCAAGAAAGCCGCCAATGAGCCCCACCTCCTGGTGTCCATGGTCTTAAATAATGACCTCCCCTTACGTGTGGACTCAACCTAATGCCTCATTTGTAATGAATGGAACACAGCAAATGTGATGGCATGTCACTTCCAATATTAGGTTATAAAAAGGCTGTGGCTTCCAACCTGGGATCTCTCTCTCTCTCTCTCTCTCTCTCTCTCTCTCTCTCTCTCTCTCTCTCTCTCTCTCTCTCTCTAGCTGCCATGTTGTAAAGACACCCAAGTGGTCTATAGAGAAGTCCAGATTGTGAGGCTGACAGCAAGCATGTGGGTGAGCTCGGAGGCAGATCTTCTGATGTCTGCCAGCAACTACGTGACTGAGCCTGGAAGCAGTCCTCCCGCTGCAGTCCTACCTCCAGATGACACTGCATCCCTGGCTGACAGCTGGGCTGCAACCTCGTGAGAAATCCCGAGCTATGGCCATGCAGCTAAACCACTCCCTGAATCCTGACCCACAAAGTTTGTAGGATAATAAACATCTGATGTTTTAAGCCACCAAACTTTGGGATCATTTGTTATGGCCACAACACTAATGCATATGGGAGGACATTTTCCAGGCGCTGCTAACTCAGAATGAAGATAGCTTCCCCCATTCTTCTTGGATTGTTTCCGGTTCATGGCTTCCTTTCCTCCTGGCCATGATCACCAAATGAGGAGACAACAGGGACCTCATTACAACTGGGAGTGAATGCCTCCACCTCTGAGTCAAACAGACCTGGGTTTGATCCCTGACGCTGCCCAATGCAAGGTCAGTTGCAAGGAACTACTAACTAAGCTTCTTACCATCTCTTAACCTTGGTGTCCTCATAAGGGGGTAGTGGGGGCAGACAGAATCTACCTTGTCCACCTCTTAGCGTTGGTATACAAGGAGAGTTAACACATTCAAAGTGCTTAGCAAGGTGTGCAGCACATGGTACGTGCTAACACAATGTTAGCTGTTTTTATTTTTTACTGGGCCATTAACAAAGGTCAGGTGCAGAATCCTTGGAATTTCAGCCAAGTTACCAGAACATTCAAAACATTGTGGCTCTTGGGCAAGGACCTGATCATACACCTATGTAAGTTCAAACAACCTCATATGTGGGGTAAAGGGGGCAGTAGATAAATAACTGTGGGACACACAAGATGGTGAGCACATGCATGCGTGTGGCTTTCTACTTATTAAGCCAGGTCACTCTCCTTTTGTCCTTCTAATGCCTCCATGAAGCTCATTTCTAGACAAAGAAAGAGGAGCCCAAACATAGCTACTAAATGTAGCTCAGAAATGTCAAGGACCTTGTCGAAGGTCACACTCTTGGCAATGAACTTAGACTTGGGTCTTCTGGCACCAAGGAGAGTGCTTTGCCTGAAGGGTTTACTTCCTTTCTGAAGCTGGCCACTGAGCCAGCCATCCTGCTTCCCGTCTGCCTGTTGAGTTCCGAGGCCAGAACGGGACACGCTCCTGACACTTTCCCCACAGACCTATCCTTTTGCTAAACTTTTTCCTCATTAGAACTTCACTTTCATTGCCAAGCCAGCTCTCCTAATCTCATGTCAACTCTGCCGCCTCTAATTATTTCACTGTAATTATTTTTCCTTAACAAAGGAGATAAAACTAATCATAACATCTTTTTGTAAGCCTCCAAGAGTCATGCTTAAATTACTGCACTGATTTGAAAACCCCAGCAAGCAAATAGGAAATAATTATACTTTTATCTGGTTTGTGGCTGATGTGTTGCCAGATACCTACAAAGTCCTTGTACAAAAACAAGAGGTCAGCGGCAGAAAATGACTTTGTCATGAAAACCCTTCAATGTGTGACGATCTTCCTCCTGCAAATTTGGGGACATGGAGGGGGCTGGGGTGTGTGGGAGGAGTTGGAGAATCAGTGATGTCTCCAACGTGTCCCCAAACTACACTGTTGTCAGAGACTCCCAATTTCTGATTAGTGCAAAGTTGCCATCTGGTCAACTCCTCCCTAGGAAGGGCTAAATATGTGTGTTCCAACGGGGCGCAAAGTGAAAGCAATGGCTAATGTTTAATGCGTGCTTACCATAGGCTAAGCACTGCTATAGGAAATGAATGTGGCTTGCCTCATTCAACCACTATAATAACCTAAGAGCATGCCCATTACACAGATGAGAAAACTGAGGCTAAATAACTTAGCTAAAGCCAGGAAGTTAGCACATGGCAGACATGGGCCTGGAGCTCAGGTCTGTCTTACCTGAAATGCTGGTTCTTTCCACTCATCTCTACTCCAGGCAGCACTTGGGTGCAGAGGTGAGGGTGGAGAAATAGGTGGGCCCTTAGTTTAGAGGTTCCCCTTGCATTCAAGCCTCTCTCCCCATGAGGATGCCTCAGCACCTCCCTCCAAAGATTAAAATGGGATTAAACACATAATGCAGTGACTCATGCATTGAGGACTCTAGATGCACGCCAGCCCCTTTGCTGTCTAACCTTCTTAGGGAAGAAAATAAACATGTACTCAGAGGCTGGAAAGTGAGAGGCTAAGATGGTGCCCCAGGGAAGCCGCACTTATCACAGCAGCAGAGGTCTCTGAAGATATGGCTGTGGCACAAGATAAGGGCAACAGCAACTTTAGTGCTTCGCTACTCCCACAAGTATCCTCTGAAAATCCCCATCAGTGATAACTCTGGAGCCAAAACAGAGGATGAAAGTGCTTCTGGGGTGGAAACAGATAGTGGAGGCTAAGTGTGGGGCCTTAGAGAACAGCATGGCTCCATCCAGCACAAATGATAAGACCCCTTTCTGCCAACTCCCTCCACGCTAACAGAGTCAATCAAATAATGGGCGTCTTAACTTTTGTTCCCCTAGAAGCAGATGCTGAGTCAAAGATCTAAGCACAAGTAGCCTATTTAGGAGGTGACTGCAGGTAAGGGAGGTGGGAAAAAAGACATGCATTATTAAGCAGATTACCACTGTGGGTAACTGGAGATTGACCCCCATCCCACCCCCAGAAACCCTGGGAGCCAAGATCAGAGTTATCCTACCCAAAGGGCGGGGAATCTGGGGTATTTGTAAACCAACTTTCATCTGTCATAGAAAGGGGAGCTCTTCCCAGGGGAGTTACTTTGCCAGCACTTCCAGCCTGCTCTGCACACAGAGGAACTCAAATGGTTCCAAGAAAGACAAAAAAAATTCTCAGGCAGAGATGTAGATACTGCCAGCTGGAAGTTGGGTCACTGTGCAGCCCAGTGGTGAGGTTAGGGGCAGGGCACTGGTGAAGGGACAAGCTCAGAGGCTGGCAACCCCGCTCCTCTGACCAGCAGGTACCATGGACAGCTCCTCTCCCGCCTCTGCCAGCCCCACCCTGGCGCAAGGTGGTTGTCTCCCTCCAGCCCATTCACCAGCCTCCAGGGCCCCTGAATCTATCTACCTACCCTGTCCTCCTGGTGCTCAGAAAGACTCGCGTGGCTGCCACTGTCACAACTGTCTTCTGCTCGAAGGCTAAGGGATGGACAAACTGACCCCAAGTTAAGTGTTCTGAACTGAAGAGGGGACAACTTCCAGCCAAGAATTTGGCTCCTCTTAGCATTGAGTTGGGGGTGCTGTGTAGCTGGGCGGTGGAAAGGGGGCCCTTCTCTATGTGATGCTAAGTGGAACTTCTCCCTGGAGAGTATTTATGTCCAGGCTGTATAGAGGTCTCCACCAGCTCTACCTCCCTGTAATTCTAGGTGCCTCTGGTGACCATTCTAGACTGCTGGTAGAAAAGATTTCGTGAACCTCCTGTGGCCAAGTTGCTTTTCACAGGGTCAGTGGAGGATCCAAACACGTCACAGGTAATGTCCTTGCTCTGACGTCTTACCAGGGCTGGATTTTCTCCCTACCTGTATCACATCCTTGGTGAACGAGCCACCCAGAGCAGCTACCCTCCAGTGACTGAACTGCTAAACAGACCTCAGATGGTAGAGATGCCTGGAGTTGGGGGAGGCAGTTGCAGAGTTGGACTCTCTGGCAATTTCACTTATGTGATATGCAGAAGAGAAATCTCTTTTCTTGGCGAGAGTGGGGCATTTTGGCATCCACTCCCACAAACTGAGCAGCTCTCCTTTCATCTGTGGAATCCTGAGCATCGCTGAGATTTTCTTAAAGAAAGTGGCCTACTGGTGTTCATTCATATATGCATCACATGGGAACGAAGATTCTGTGATGTTCTGTCATGCTCTGGGGTCCTGGGACGGAATATCATATGTTAATTAAGAATAAGTCCCCCCGGGGCTGGCTGAGTGGCACGTTGGTTAAGAAGTGGCTTGGAATGCCAGCTCTGAGCAGTAGGGCCCCGGTTCAGATCCCACATGAGGACCAGTGATGCCCTCTACAGCTAAGATGGTGAACAGCAGCTCGACCTGGAGCTGGGCTGCCGTGAGTGGCTGGTGACGGCGTAGGCTGCAGTGGAGCTGCAGTGGGCTGCCATGAGCTACCTGAGTGGCCTGCAGCTGGCGTGAGCTGCTGTGAGCTGCCGTGAGCGGCCATCCAATGGCTGATGAGTGACTGCCTCAGCCGGGAAGAGCACAATGATACCAACATGGGCCAGTGAAGCGACGTCCTCCACAACTAGACTGAAGAACAAAAGCACAGCAACTTGTCTGTTCCCCTTCCCTGATTCCTCAACGTTGTTCCCCTCCTCCAATTCCCCAATAAAATCTTAAAAAAAAAAGAAGTCCCCCAGAGTTCACTTCTGAGTTAACCACTTACTGGGCGTGGCCTCATGGCAGTTCCCCAACTGTAATGAGTCCTCCCAGATGGGCCTGTTGTAAGAATTGAACGAGTCCTCATGCGCTGGACTTGGGTGTGGTGCTCACTAAACGGCAGCTTGCAAAATCACGTAGTATAAACAGGGCGAGTCCCTATGTTTCATAAACCCTAGCTCACCAAAGGAGACGATACAGACTACAGGGTCATAAAAATGACTACATAACCACAAAGGTGCAGTGGTCACTGAAGGAAAGCAGCGTGGCTCCACACGAACTGCCTCAGACATAGAAAAGTGCTTGTGTCGTTCAAGCTCCTCTCCTGACACTTGGGGAGATTGAGACATTTCATCTGGAAGGTCCTGGCTCAAGGTCATGCACAGAGTACCAGGCAGGAAGGGACCCATAGTGTCTCAATTCCAAAACTCATCTGCTTTCATTTGATAGGGTGTTTTCTCACATAAATCACTGGGTCTGTTCCTGTCGCCCTGAAGCCACAGTAGGCTGATGATCTGGAAAGTCTCCAAGTTTCGAGGGATTACAAAAATTATCCACCAGAGAAAGGCAAGCACCTCCTGTTGGAATACCTCCAAAGGGTGGTGCTTCCACCCCTATGGAGTGACTCAAATAACTGCAAATTAGAAAATCATCCTTTGGATAGATAGAATTCAACAATGCACCTTCCTGCACACCTATCAAGTTGCAGCTGACAAAGCGTTTTCTCATCCAGAGATCCGACCCCCTTCAGGAACCAAGGATTCGTTCCCCCAGTTATGGGAGTGTGGGCAGCAGACGGCCCTCACCTCTCAGCCTGGTCAGGATTTGGATGCTCAAGCCTTCTTGCTGAGCAGCTCAGCTATAAAGATCTGGCTCTCCTGCCCCATGTGGAGCAATTCTGAATGGCCATTCAATCTCCCAGGCGCTCCTGGGCCCAGCTTAGATTCCTGCTGAGACAGCACTGCAGCCCAGTTTCTCCTTTATCCTAATTCCTGTTTGCTCTCTTCCCTTCCGCAGGTGGCAACCCCAGAGACCTTTCTGACAAGCCTCTGTATACAGTAACCATCTCAGCCTACTCCCTCAGAAACCCAGCCTGCCACACACGCCTCCCTCAGAGGTGGGGTATCCACCGGGACCCTGGTGGCCACACTCCCTGTCTATGGCTGTCCCCAGGAAAACGAGCCTTCATCCTGTGTTAGTTTCCTAGGGCTGTCCTGACAAGTACCGCAGACCAGATGGCATAAACCACAGAGATGGATCACATCGTGGTTCTGGAGCCCAGCGTCTGAGGCTAAGGGGTCGGCAGGGCTGGGGTTGGTGCCTTCTGAGGGCTGGGAGGGGTGGACCTGCTCCTGGAGTCTCTCCTGGCTCCTGCTGGTTTACATCTCAACACTCCTTGCAGAAACGCCACCCTGATGTCTGCCTCCATCTTCCCATGACACTCCCCCTGGGTGCATGTCTGTCTCCACATTTCCCCTTTTTATAAGGACACCAGTCGTACTGGGTGAGAAGTCCACTCGACATCTTA
This sequence comes from Hipposideros armiger, assembly GCF_001890085.2. NCBI lineage: Eukaryota > Metazoa > Chordata > Mammalia > Chiroptera > Hipposideridae > Hipposideros > Hipposideros armiger. Next base: position 2,080,443 of record NW_017731665.1, on the reverse strand, counting down.
ACTGGTTGTAGCTAACGTGTTTCCCCGAAAATAAGACCGGGTCTTGTATTAATTTTTGCTCCAACAATCTACATTTATTCATGTACAAACATCTACATTTATTCAAATAGTCATGTCTGGCTGATGATCTTAACTGGGGCTTACTTTGGGGTAGGGCTTATGTTACAAGCATCCTGAAAAATCATGCTAGGGCTTATTTTCCAGTTAGGTCTTATTTTCGGGAAAACATGGTACCAATGACCCTAGTCCCAAACAAGGTCACAAGCTGAAGTCCTGGAGGCAAAGACTTCAACATACGGCTCTGGGTGGGACATGATTCAACCCATATCTCTCTTCTTAAAAAAAGTACTAATTTAGTGTGAGGTGTTGGCTAGGACACATCACACAGGGCCTGTGGTGGCCTCTACCCCCATCTCCAGCCAAAGCAGACCTTCCGGTGGCCACTTCCCCCTGAAAGAGCTGACACAGAGACAAAATCTATTTATCTTTGATATGGGGGGCGGGGAGAAGGTGATTAATTCCGAGCAGGGAACTTAGGAAGGCTTCTGGAAGAGGCGTTTCAGGAGAGTATAAATTCGTTGGGGCTGCCATAACACGGTACCACACACGCGGCGGCTTAAACAACAGAAATGTATTTTCTCTGTTCTGGAGGCTGGAACTCTGAGATCAAAGGGCCATCAGGGTTGGTTCCTTCCAAGGCCTCTCTCCTTGGCTTGTACACGGCCCTCTTCTCCCTGTGCCTTCACATGGTCTCCCTCTGTGTCTGTGTCCTAATCTCTTCTCATAAGGACACCAGTCCTATTGGACTAGGGTCACCCTAAGAGCTTTATTTTAACTCAGTGACCTCTTTAAAGACCTTATCTCCAAATACAGTCACATTTGAAGGTGCCGGAGTTTAGGATTTCAACATGTGAATTTTTTATTTTGGGGGAGAGCTACACAATTTAGTCCCTAACAGAACAGAGGACATGCCATGGTGTGAACACAAGGCCTGGCTTTTCACACCCATCCCACCCCCACCGTACACTCTGCTTGTCCCCACTGTTTCCTCTCATCACAGTCTTTCAGTTGGGGGGTGGGGGGGTCCCCATATTTCCTGCCCTGAGAACACCGTGACAAATACACACGCCCTGAAACAAAACGACCTCCTAAGCAGCTCTCCCCGAGTGTTGAAGAATCCTCAGCTAGGAACACGCATCAAAGTCGAGGGGACTCTTTGTATTCCGCTGGCCGGGCTTATAAGGTAAAGTGGCATGCAGATTTCTTATTTAATAAATTCCCACAGAAAATTAGTTTTTCACAGTGGGAAGAATTTCAAGGCTTGCCGAGATGAGCGGGCAGGATCTAATCACTGTGGAGGCTTTGTACGTTCGGCAGGCACTGCCGATCTCCGAATGATCCAATTACTCTGCAGAGGCCCCTTTGCCTTACCTGCATGCCAATCACAAGACAGAGATGCAGGAAGCACCCGGGCCTTTTCAGGAAGCTCCAGACGCACGTGGCTCCCTTGCTGACCTTCTGCCAATTACATTCATCTCAATTCTATTAGCTCATCTTTTGCCCGAAGGTGACATACGTCCAGCTTAGAGGGAAATGTGCCTCCACCAGCATCCCTCAACAAGGGCAGAGAGTGCCAGCGTGGTCTGCACCACGCAAGGCCCCAGGTTTGCTTCCCTACGGTCTCTGGCAATGAGGACTGGTGCATCCTTCCTGGGGGACAGGGCTAACTTAGATCTGATGGGTAGTGGGGGCTTTTTTGGGGGGGAGGGGATAACACTTTCACTGTTGAAATAGACAGTATTTTTGTCTGCCTGCCCCTCGCCCCCCCACGCCTCATTTCCATCTGCTTATCTTCCGCCTCTGTCCAGATGAGCTTGGGTTGTTTCATGGACTAGAAGAGACAGAGGAGCATATAGTAAATGTGTCGAATAAATGCCCCCTTAGGCAAATGAGCATCTAACCAGCCACTAACTGGTTCTGAATGCCATAGAAACACCAGGAGGGGCCAAGTAGGCTGGGATGACTTCTCAGAAGAAGATACAGCGGCGCTGGGCCATGGGCACAGATAGGAGGTAGAAAATGAAAGGCCTCTGGAGACAATAAGAACACAGACGTGGAGTGGAGGGCATGATGTCATATGCTGACAGGGGGAACTTGGATAAAATTCAGTGGGGTTTGCCTACATTTTCCAGTAAAGAACATAACCCACCCTCTGCCAAATACACATATACTATACACACACACACACATACACACCCCTGATAGAGGAAGTCAGCTCAGGCAAGTCCAAGAGAAGGTGGGGGGCCCAAAGTCCAACCACAGGGGCTGGCAAGGGGGGCACATGTGTGTTCAGGGTGGGGGAGTTTAGGACGATGCACTGGAGATGGCAGCTGTAACGGCCAAGGGCAAGACCAACTCCAAAGGCGTAAAAGTCCATTTGGGCAAGGCCTGGAGGTGATCCCCAGGTCCTGGGGTCTCTATGTGATTTATAAGCTTGCCATTCAGTGCTTAGAGAGTGACAACTGCATGTCAGACCCTGGGTTTGGGGTAGAGGAGAAGAGGAATGGGCAGAAGTAAGAGAGAGATTTTTTTTTAACATCTGTGTCTCCACCGGGAGAGAGATTTTATGAATAATAATATGAAAGAACCTTGTTTCAAGGAAAGGCAGCATAGCATCACTCTGTAGGAAAACAGAGGCTCAGAGTCATTCAGACTTGGGTTTAAACTCTGGCTCTGCTATTTGTCAACTGTGGGCTTTGGGACAGGGTGCTGAATATCTGAGCCTCAGTTCACTCATCTATAAAGTGGGAATATTAATTCTTACTGCTTCTGTTGTAAGGGACAAAGATACTTTGAATAGACTTCCCAGAATGATGCCTGACTCCAGGTGGGTGAACAATAATGGCTATTTGTCAGTATTTAGAGCTTATCGTGCAACAGAGGGAGTGTCATTCACTCATTCAACAAATATTCACCGAGCTCCACACATGTGACGTGCATAATGATAAATAACAATGAGAAGTTACAAGAACCATCAGAAGTACTAGGGGCTATGAGAGTTGAAAGGTAGGACAAGTCATTTCTAGGTGGAGAAGAAAGGAAGTCTTCCTAGAAGAACATGGAAGGATCGGGAATGCTTGGGCATGGGGAGATCAATGGAGGGCATTTCCGGTAGAGTGAACAAAAGCACGAAGGTGGGAAAGCTGAGGATATGAACACAGGATGGCAAAAAGTTTCATTTGGGTGGGCTTCTGAGTGAAACACCACTGCCCATCAAAAATTTCTGTGGTGATGCAAATGTCCTGTGTCCTCCTGTCCAATATGGCTGCCATGAGCTCCGTGCGGTCATTGAGTACCTGGAACAGGCTGTTATGGCTGAGAAACTGAACTTCTAATCTTATTTCATTTGAATTATTTTAAATTTAAATGTAATGGCCACATGTGGTTGATGGCTACCATACTGACCGATACAGGTATGGAGGGCAATTAGGAAGAAGCCATCTGAACAAAGGAATTGAGATCAGACTGTTCCATGCTAAGAGTTACATTTTGTCATACACCATCGTGGTTTAGCTCTGCAAAGCCATTCCAGTTGCAGAGTGCACAGTGAATTCTAAAACGGGGCCCCCGAGGTGAGAGAATCAGATTGCCAGAGTCGAAAATTGTTCAGAAGAGCGAGAATTAGGATCCTGCCTAAAACAATGAGAATGGAGGGGAGAAGGCGGATGTGGGAATAGCCCCCATGTACGGCCATCAGGAGATGGTAGGTCGAGAGGTCAAGCGAGGCAAATGTGACTGAGGGGATGCCGAGATAGGAAACGTAATCATTGTGCATCTCGGTGTCTTGTGACACCAGGCACAGGAGACAGAAGGAGGACTTATCTGCAAGACGGAGAGGAGGCAGATACTTCTGAGCCAAAGGCTGTGATTACTGAAGAAAAATAGCTTCTCTGCAGCTCACGTGCCTCCTTATAGAATCATGGCACTGTCCTATTCTCCTAGAGGACAGATTTCTTTCTCATTAATTTCCCCAGGTCATCAGAGCCATGTAGACGTGGCTTTTGGGGGCTGGGGCCCCAGGGGCGTGGGAAGGTTCTCCTGCAGCTTCCTGGAGGCCTTGATGGTGGCCGTGATTGCTTCCAGGGAGAGGAGGCTGATTTTGCATTCCTGGCACTGTCCTCTCTTTTCATGTCCTTCTCGGAGCTGGCCTCCGGGTCCCCAAGAACCCTGCATGACTTGTTGGAGAGCGGTGATTTGTTTTTGTCCTATTAACTTCTTGAAAGGACAGAAACGGATTGCTGGTCTGGAGGGATGGCCTGGGAAGCATACGGATGAGAAGCTGGCTGCGTGAGGCCAGAGCCGAGAGGCTGTGAAGAGCGGGACAAGTGGCTGAGGAGGAAACAGAATCTCCATCGCTTTACTCCCATCTACTGAAATAAATCTCTGCAGAAATGCAGTTGTTTAGAGCATTCTCATATTCTCTCTCTCTCTCTCTGTGTCTCTCTTCTCCCCTCCACTCTGTCCCTCCCCCACCCCCTAATTGGCACATGCTATTCTCTCTGCCTGGGACATATTCTATCATCTCCTCCACTCTCTGCATTCACAATTAAATGCATTCATTCATGAATCAATGAATATGTGGAGCATCTACCATATGACTATCATCATATTAGAGTCTGAGTATACCAGCGACAAAAACGAGATAGAACTCCACCACCCCCCCTCCACAAAACCTGGATATCAGGGGAAAAGCTTAGATACTAATCAATGCACTACCCAAAAAAGGATTGATTATAAACTTAGGCGATATTGAAGGAACTCTTGTTAAGCTTTAAGCATGTCCATTCAGAGGCCTCTGTGGAATGGCCTCTCTGCCTCGATATATCCATCTGCAAAATGGTATTGAGAATGGCATCTACATACATTACTGAGAGGATGACATACAATTTAATGTGCAGGTGCCCTAAAGAGTGCTGTTGGCTATTATTTTCATCACTCTTCCATGAAGGCCAAACAGGACAATGGACTCTGGCCACAGGACCATTCTCTAGGCCATGATGCATCAGAGGTTTGACTGGTTTTGTGTCTAAGGAAGAGGTCCCCCGGATCTTTTAGAAACACCCTCCCAGTCAGCCTCTCCCTGCCTGTCAGGTAGCATCGTTAGAACCTTGCTCTCTCATACACAGATGCTGTTTCCTAAATCCCTGGCTCCCTGGGGAACTATGAAAACATAGCTGGAGCTGCAAAGCTCAAGCCTGGAACATTCCAGAGTGAAACCAGTCTGCTCAAAGAGAAAGGAGTTAAACCAATTGCAATAAAGGACATGATTTATTGGCTGCCTGGTGATATGCTCTCACATACTGCCATGAGCAGCCTGAAAAAACACAACAAAGTTGGGGGGCACCCGCTGGGTCTCCCAAGCCGAATAGCCTCCTCAGAAACTTGCAGTGGACATGAAAAGGTTTGTTCCCCTTTTCCCAGCCCAAAGGGGCCCACCCTGAGGCTGCTTGCTTGCCTAGGTGCTAACGTATGTCTTTCTAACACCAAGCTTCTCCTTTCAATTAAGTGGAACAAACCACGGGGGTAGCGACTCTACATTTTGCCATGCGTTCTTGCAGATTCAAAGCCGATTTTTGAGAATAACACTGATCCTACCCACATGTTTCCCAGGGGATAGTAATGACAGAAAGGCGAAATACCAAAGCATCCACATCTAAGAGCCTTTAAGGAGACTGGACGAGGACGCAAAGGCGAGAAGGAAGAATGGAGTCCGTGTTCTATGTTGAAAGGAGGATGGCTAGGTTTAAGTGGAGAAGGAAAGAAGAGGTTTTTGACTTCAAAGGAGTAAGGTAGGTTGCAGAGGAGGATTGTGGGGAGAAAGGAGAGGGGTTTGGGCAGCTGGCGAGCAGGAGAGGAGATTGGGAATGAACAGGTGATGTTTAGGAAATGTAGTGGATGCTGTTGGTCCCTCACCTGGGCCCCTTACCTGCCAGAGCATCAGCCCCCAGGTGCTGGAGTGTCGGCTCACGCATCCCCTTCTCCAAATGGAAACCCCGTCACCTGGGAGTCTATGCCTACCCTCCCCCACCTTGGGAGGCAAACCTCAGCCAATGGCACAGTGGGGGGGGGGGGTACAAGAAGCCTGACCCCCTCGCCTCCCGATGGGATCAACTTCATGGTAATATTCATGCTCTAGAGCAGCGGTTCTCGACCTGTGGGTCGCGACCTCTTTGGGGGTTGAACGACCCTTTCACAGGGGTCGCCTAAGACCATCGGAAAACAAAAAGATATTTACATGACGATTCATAACAGTAGCAAAGTTATAGTTATAGAGTAGCAACGAAAATAATTTTATGGTTGGGGGGTCACCACAACATGAGGAACTGTATTAAGGGGTTGGGGCATTAGGAAGGTTGAGAACCACTGCTCTAGAGCCTCTAGAAATCAGCCTGAGACTAGATTGCAGCTGAACCCACATCCGTGTTCCGTCTTTCATTTCCCTTACACTTCTCTTACTCCCCTTCTCCAGAAACTACTCTCCCAATACGTCTCCTAACAAGAATCGCCTCTCAGGCTCTGTTTCGAGGGTCCCTGAGCCAAGACAGGAAGTTTGCATGGTGGTCTGTGATGCCATCCCCTCCTCCATGCCCCTCTTCCCAGGAGACCTCAGGAATACAGACCTAATTCTTGTATCCTTTTGGATTTTGAAATGTGCCAAATCTTGGGCTGTGACAATATTCTGAGATTGGTTTTAAGGTTCAGAAAAAAAGCAGTGAAATCACTTCCAGTTTACCATGAAACTGGCAATATCTCTAATATATTGAATGCTTCTGCTCCAAGCCCTGTCCTAGGTGCTTGATGGGACTTAAATGTTAGATTTAAGCCTCCCAATAGCCCTATCAGATACCGACTTTTACCCAATGTTAGAAATGAGAAAATTGAATCTACAAGACATAAAACCTTGCCCCTAATCACATAACGTGTTAGAGGCAGAAATGGGTCAGACCACGTTTTTACGATTCCAACACCTGCTTTCTTATATAAATGGACTACACTGGCCCTTTCTCCAGCTCGGTAAGAATAAAGAACATGCCGCCAATGTCTCAGTTTAGAATGGAAATGCAGGCCCCCTGAGCCTTGCTGTTTCCAGCATATACATTTTCAAACACATGCATTTCAGTCAGTGACACAGAGGTTGGCATTCACTAGGGTCCAGCCATGAGTTGACTGAAATCCAGCTCTTACTTCCAGAAGCTCATCGGGGAAATCTAATATCTGAGACAGATAATTGTAAATGGGCATGTGAGTCATCCATTTCTTGGGATTCTCTGAGCTCTAGTTTTGTATTAAGTTAGAAAGACAGGCACCTGGACCGTATTACGTTATCTCCCCCCATGAAACTAAGTTAAGACTTAACACCATGACCTCAGCATTTATAGCAGAAGAGGGCAAAAAAACGTCAGCGTGAACAATCTTTTTGTTGAAAACGTTGCTTTTCTATTATTGAAACACACCCCTTACATATGGATGCAAGTGACTGACTCCCTCTCAGAGTTCAATGCTTGCAATGTTTCCTCCTTCAAATGAGCTGTGGGTTCCTTCCCACCGTGCGATATGGATTATATGACCCAATATGTTTCTCCTTTTGCCTTTGCTGCCAGGAAGCTCAGAGAGAAATTCAGTCAGCTCGGACGGATAAGATCTATCTCGAATGTCTACTCTTACAATGTTTTTGAATTACTTCTAAGTGTTTAATTTTCATTATGTCTATCGGCCTACCTCAAATTTTTAAATATATGTAGTAAAAGACTAAAAGTAAATCAATGTGTTGGTAATAGGGAACCCCTGCGACAATGGACCACTAAGGCCATATTCAGATCTGGTATCACATTTTCAAGAAATATCCCCAGTGGGCATCTATTCCCCCCACCCCACCCCCACTGTCATGACCACAACCCAAGCCTCCATCATCTCCCATTGGATGGCTGCACACACCTCCCATCACTTCTGAGCCTATTTAACAGGTTGGACTAGATGCTCTGTGGAGCTCTCACGAGATCTCGGGCTACATTCCACCCCTGATTGCATCACATAACAAATGCTCCGTGCCTTTCTGCTTCTCTCTCACCTCTCAACCCTCACTGGTTTACGAGCGCTGCCTTCCTCCTCTTCCTCATCCCCGTCGTCATTATCATCATAGTTCTCACTCTAGGCCAGGCACGTTACAAGCATTAAGTCACTTAACCATTTCCAGTATATTCATCCCCACTATAGAGATGAAGAGACTGAGGCAGGAAGAGGTACAGTCATGGGCAGAGGGCCCTCTGTCCAGGCAGGAAGTGATGAAACATGGATTCCAACTCAAGTCTGCTCCAGCGACCGAGGCAGAGCTTTCAATCACTTAACCACCAAGATCCTGTTTAGCTAACGCCCTCACTTCTATCAAGTCTTGGCTCAGACCTCTTTCCCAGGGGAGACCCCAGACCAGCCATTAACACTGCAGCAGCACTCAGCACTCCAATCCCCCGTTCTCTACTCCACTTTTTCTTTTCTGTCGACATCCCATGTAACCCATTATTCTTCTCCTTCATGGTCTGTTTCCCCTGCTAGAATATAAGCTCCATGAGGAAGAGAACTAGCACATTCACGGATGTATCAAAGAAGAATGCAATACATATTTGTTGCACGGTTGAATAAGTGAACTATGCTATCTGCCATTTGGATCAGCTGGACTCCTGGGCTTTGCACACACCTGGCCCAGAGAAGGAGGTAAGCAAAAATTTGTCATTGGATGACCAAGTCACGCCTCCTTATCAATTTCACTAAGGAAGTGGGTTCCAGGGCCACGTGTTTTGTTGCTATTGTTTCCAGAATCCCTCCCAACACGATGGAGGGCCTCCAGGCCTCCATCCAAGGTCATGTCAGAATTCCCAAGCCCTGCGGTTCGCTTCAGCTCTGCCTCAGGCGCTGTGTCCCCCTGTGGCCCTTCCATGCCTCACTCCCCCCAACCCCCACTGGCCTCTCCATTAGTCCAGACCCTCCCCTTCCTAGGCTCACAGCCAGGACCAGGTAGGTTTTCTTGGGTGCCTCATGGTGGCTCCCCCACCTGGCCGGAGGGTGGGAAGGACCCCACTGCCATTTTGTCACCTCACGCACCCAATTAGACGGGCTCTGGGCGGTGGGGGAAAGCTGGCTGTTTCCTTGACAGCAAATACCCAAACTGACTGAAACAATTAGTTTGTCTATTTTAAAACTGAATTCCAAGGCTTCCATGGCAACCGAAGTTATTAAAAGATGTAAATTAAAGTGTTGTGCAGGAAAGATGGCTTGGCATGGAAGATGCTTGTTTTGGGGAAAGAACATGAAGAACTTCAAACCAAGGGCATCCCCGAGCCCAGGGGCACCTGACAGTCAACTGGAAGGAAAACAGCTCAGCTGGGTCCTCCCCGCGCCCCGGCTGCTGGTTCTGCCTCAAAGCAGAGACACCCTGGTCTCTCACATGCACGAGAGAGATGAGAGGTTTCGCACTTTCTGAAACCCCCTGTGCTAAGAAGGAAACCTGGGGAGAGTAGGGGGAGAGCTGACACCAATGCAGCACCTACTATGTACCTAATAACGACATGTGTGGAGCACCTACTATGCCCCGGGCATCGTGCTAAGAGGTTTGCATGCATTAACTCACTGAATGCTGCTCTCAGGTGAGAGAGAACGTCAGTGCATCCCCATTTCACAGACGGGGAAGGTGAGGCCCAGACCCATGACGCCACTGAAGGAGTCACACAGCCAGTCAGAGACTAAACAGGCTGGAGTCCACATCTGTCCAACCACATTACATGTCATCGACTTTGTGCCAAAGTGCTGGGAGAACGGGCTGTTCTACTTAATCTTCTTTTGAATCTGAATGGCAGTGTGTATGGTGTAGAGGGAACAGCCCAGGCTCCCGAGGCCAATGGATGTGGGGTGAACAGCAGCACCCTGTTTATGAGTTCTGGGACCACGAGACAAGGTCACTAACCCTGTCAGCACCTCAGTTTACTTGCTGTCAAATGAGTGCTGTTGGGGGAGAGGAGAAAGTGGGCAGCTGCTGGAAAGGCACCTCGCCTGATGACTGATAAACAGTAAGCGAATGCTCCCTGCATTGCTATTGGGCCATCGGAAAAGTCATGACGTATTTTCCTATGTCTTTCATTGCAAAAATGAGTCATGATTTTTCCGACGACCCAATAATACACTTCTCTTCACAGCTCAGGAAAAGAGGCTTAGGGAGGTAAAGAAGCTTGCTCAGGTGGGATTTAGGGCCAGGTCCCCAAGCTTGTGTTCCCTCCCTCGGGTCTGACGGAACCATAGCGTTTACTCAAAATCTGTTGTTCAGTCTTTTCCGGGCAGAGCCCTGAACCCCGAGTCAGCAGGCCCCTGTCTCATGTCCTGGGAGCCCTGCCGCGTCTGAAAGGTGGCGGGGCAAGGAGAAGCGGTATCTACCATCATGCTAACTGTATTGGCTTCCCTTTGTCGGGCTGTGTTCGCCTCCAGGTACCTGCTCTGGGCTGCGTCCTGGCCCTCTGCTTCCTGCCCTCTGGGAAATGGGTTCAGGTCTTGAACACACACGTTAGCTTTGACACAGGCTGCTGCTTCTGCCTTTGACCAGCACACGCTCGCCTCTCAGGGTTCAGCTCAAACACGAATTCCTCTGAGGAGCTTTTCCCACCTAGATGGCAACATCCCTCTATGATCGGCCCCCCTCCCCCGCCAGCACCTGGGCCTCCTCTGTGCTTGTTCTCAGCTAGTTGTCATTCTGTGCCTGCTGGGGACCTGATGGATGTTTGTGCTGTTTCCTCCATGCCTAGAATGGTGTCTGGTACAAAGTAGGTACTTCGTAGACGTTTCACGATGAACGAATGAATGCAAGCATGCATGATGGCATTTTTTAGTGGAGAGTATGTAAGGATCAACATACTATTCAGCCAAATCTTGACCAATCCAGAGCCTTGGTTAATACTCCCCAAAAAGGAGACATTCACATCCCAAAGCGAGAGGTGAAAGGACCCTCCCCTTAGCTAGAGAGAGCCATGAAGCTAGAACTCTCAGCCACACCCACTTTCTAGGCAAGGTTGTATAAGTGCACTCATTTATTTATTTATCATTCAATTTTCTATTAATTCAGTTTTTAAAATTAGTTTCAGGTGTACAACACAGTGCAATAGTTATACTTTTTTTATAAGATTTTTATTGGGGAATTGGGGGGATAGGAACAGCGGTGGGGAATTGGGGGAAGGGGAACAGACAAGTTGCTGTCATTTTGTTCTTCAGTCTAGTTGCGGAGGACGTTGCTTCACTGGCCCAAGTTGGCACCATCATTGCGCTCTTCCTGGGTGAGGCACATCAGTCGCTGGCTTCTGGACGGCCACTCACTGCAGCTGCTGGCTGCTCACGCTGGCTGCTGGCTACACACGGTAGCCCATGGCAACCCACTGCCACAGGGGCTGCAGCCTACACCGTCGCCAGCGACTCACGGCAGTCCAGCTCCAGGTTGAGCTGTTGTTCAGCATCTTAGCTGTGGAGGGCAGTGTCACTGGCCCTCATATGTGGGATCCGAACCGGGGCCCTCTGGCATCCCAAGCCAGCTCTTAACCATCGCGCTACTCGGCCAGCCCCGCAATAGTTATACTTTTTACCCCTCAAAGTGACAACCCCTCCCCCAACCCATCGCTCCCCCACCCCCAACAGCATACATATCTATTACAATTCCATTGACTCACTCCCACACTATACTCCACATCCCATGACTATATATATATATATATATATATATATATATATATATATATATTCAATTATAGTTGACATAAAATATTATACAACATCAGCTTCAGGTGTATAGTGCAGTGATCAAGCCTCTATCCCATCCATGAAGTGATCTCCCTAACAATACATGTGACCATCTGACACCCTAAAACGTATTTACATTATTAATTATATTCCCCGAACTGTCTTTCATATCCCTGTGGCAATACTGTGGTTAACTATTTATGCTGTCTAATCCCTTCCCCTTCTCCCTCATCCTCACCCGCCTCCCAACTAGCAACCATCAGTTGTTCCTCTATATCTCTGAGACTATTTCTGTTTCCTTTGCTCATTCATTCAGTTTTTTAGATTCCACATATAAGTGAGAGCATATGGTATTTATCTTTCTCCGACTGAATTATTTCACTTAACATAATAGTCTCTAGGTCCATCCGTATCATTGCAAATGGTACGATTTCATTCTTCTTTATAGTGGAACAATACTCCATTGTATAAATGTACCGCAGTTTCTTAATCCAGTCGTCTACCGATGGGCATTTCAGTTGTTTCCCAGTCTTGGTTATTGTAAAAAGCACTACAATAAATATAGGGGTGCATATATTTTTTCGAATTAGCGTCTTGGGTTTCTCTGGATAGATATCCAAGAGTGGAAATGCTGGGTCATACGATAGTTCCATTTCCAGTTTTTTTAGATACCTCCATACTGATTTCCGTAGTGGCTGCACCAATCTGCAGTCCCACTAACAGTGCACCAGGGTTCCCTTTTCTCCACAGCCTTGCCAGCACTTGTTGTTTGTTGATTTATTGATGATAGCCATCCTGACCGGAGTGAAGGGGTATCTCATTGTGTTTTTATTTGCATTTCTCTAATGATTAGTGAGGTTGAACATTTTTTCACATGCCTGTTGGCCATCTGTATGTCCTCTTTAGAGAAATGTCTCTTTGTATCCTCTGCCCATTTTTTAATTGGGTTGTTTGTTTTTTTGGT
>NW_017731665.1:2061150-2063779 GCF_001890085.2 Hipposideros armiger | reverse complement strand
GTAGTATTTTCTTACAATTTCCTGTATTTCTGTGGCATCTGTTGTCACTTCCCCTCTTTCATTTCTGATTTTATTAATTTGGGTCATCTCTCTCTTTTTCTTGGTGAGCCTGGCTAAGGGTTTGTCAATTTTGTTTATCATTTCAAAAAACACCTCTTGGTTTCATTGATCTATTGTATTTTTTGGGGGCCTCTATTTCATTTATTTCTGCTCTGGTCTTTATTATTTCCTTCCTTGTACTCCCTGTGGGCTTGTTTTGCTGTTCTTTTTCCAGTTCCCTTAGGTTTAAAGATAGTCTTTTGATATGAGATTGTTCTTGTTTCTTTAGATAGGCCTGCATTGCTATGCATTTTCCTCTTAGGACTACTTTCGCTGCATCCCATAGATTTTGAGCTGTTGTGTTTTCATTGTCGTTTGTCTTGAGATAGCTTTTGATTTCCTCCTTGATCTCAGTTTTGACCCACTCGCTATTTAGTAGCATGTTATTCAGCCTCCATGTATTTGTGTGCTTTCCGGATTTCTTTTTATAATTGATTTCTAGTTTCATAGCATTGTGGTCAGAGAAGATGCTTGATATGATTTCAATCTTCTTAAATATATTGAGCCTTGTTTTGTGGCCTAACATGTGGCCTATCTTGGAAAATGTTCCATGTGCACTTGAGAAGAATGTATATTCTGTTGCTTTGGGGTAAACGGTTCTAAAAATATCAATTAAATCCAGCTGGTCTAAAGTGTCATTTAAGGCCACTGTTTCCATGTTGATTTTCTGTCTGGAGGATCTGTCCATTGTGACAACGGGGTGTTGAAGTCCCCTACTATGACAGTGTTACTGTTGACCTCTGTCTTTATGTCAGTCAAAATCTGTTTTATGTATTTAGGGGCTCCTATGTTGGGTACATAGATGTTTACTAGGGTTATGTCCTCTTGTTGATTAGATCCCTTTATTATTATGTAATGCCCTTCTTTGCCTTTTATTGTAGTCTTCATTTTAAAGTCTATTTTGTCTGAAATAAGTATTGCATTCCAACTTTTTCTCATTTCTATTTGTGTAAAATATCTTATTCCATCCCTTTACTTTCAGTCTGTGTGTGTCTTTTGATCTGAGATGAGTCTCTTGTAAACAGCATATGCAGGGGTCCTGTTTTCTTATCCACTCAGCCACTCTATGTCTTTTAATTGGGGCACTTAGCCAATTCACAGTTAAAGCAATTATAGATAGGTGCATATTTATTGCCATTTTGTTATTTGTATTTCTGGTCTTCCTTGGTTACCTTGTTTTCCCCTTTCTTCTGTTTAAAAAAGCCCTGCAATGCTGGCTTGGTGGTAATGAATTATTTATGCTTATTCTTTTCTGAGAAGCTCTTTATCTCTTCTTCAATTTTAAGCGATAGCCGTGCTGGGTAGAGCAATCTTGGTTGTAGGCCTTTATTTTACGTCACTTTGAATATTTCTTGCCACTCCCTTCTGGTCTGCAGAGTTTCTGTAGAAAAGTAAGCTGTTAGTCTTATAGCAGTTCCTTTGTATGTAGACTGCTGTCTTTCTCTTGCTGCTTTTAGGATTCTGTCTTTGTCTTTAACTTTTGCCATTTTAACTATGATGTGTCTTGGTGTGGACCTGTTTGGGTTCAGCTTGTTTGGAACTCTCTGCACTTCCTGGGCTTGTATGTCAATTTCTTTCACCAGGGTAGGGATGTTCTCAGTCATTATTTCTTCAAATACATTCTCGATCCCTTGCTGCTTCTCTTCTCCTTCTGGTATTCCTATGATGCGAATGTTTTGCGCTTGATGTTGTCCCACAGGTCCCTTNTTAATTTTGTATCCTGATACCCTACTAAATTCATTTATCAGTTCTAACAGTTTTTTGGTGGTCTTTGGGATTCTCTATCTATAGTATCATGTCATCTGCATATAATGACAATTTTACTACCTCCTTTCCAATGTGGATGCCTTTTATTTCATTTTCTTGTCTGAGTGCTGTGGCTATTACTTCCAGAACTATGTTGAATAGAAGTGGTGAAAGTGGGCAGCCTTGTTTTGTTCCTGATCTTAAGGGGAAAGCTTTTAGCCTTTCCCCATTGAGTATGATGTTTGCTATGGGTTGGTCATAAATGGCCTTTATTATGTTGAGATATGATCCCACTATTCCCACTTTGCTAACAGTTTTTATCATAAATGGCTACTGGATTTTGTCAAATGTTTTTTCTGCATCGATTGATATGATCATATGATTTTTATTTTTCATTTTGTTAATGTGATGTATTATGTTAATTGATTTGTGGATATTGAACCAACCTTGCATACCAGGAATGAATCTCACTTGATCGTGGTATATGATCTTTTTAATGTGATGCTGAATTTGTTTTGCTAGTATTTTGTTGAGAGTTTTTGCATCTATGTCCATTAGGGATATCGGCCTGTCGTTTTCTTTTTTTGTAATATCTTTGTCTGATTTTGAGATCAGAGTAATAGTGGCCTCATAAAATGTGCTTGGGAGCCTTCCCTCCTTCATTTTTTGGAATAGTTTGAAGAGAATAGGTATTAATTCTTCTTTGAATGTTTTGTAAAATTCACCTGTGAAGCTATCTGGTCCAGGACTTTTGTTTGTTGGAAGCTTGTTGATTACTGACTCA
>NW_017731665.1:2044537-2059211 GCF_001890085.2 Hipposideros armiger | reverse complement strand
ATCCTCTGCTTCATCTAATCTACTGGTGATTCCTTCGAGTGTGTTCTTCATTTCAGTTATTGTATTCTTTAGTTTAACTGATTGTTTTTTATGATTTCTCTATCCTTCTTTATGTCCTCCCTAAGTTCCTTAAACATTCTTATTATCAGTGTTCTAAACTCTGTCTCTGAAAGGTTGGATACCTCTGTTTCATTTAGTTCCATTTCTAGAGGCTTCTTCTGATCTTTTACTTGGGACATGTTTCTTTATTTCTTCATTTTGGCTGTCGCTCTGTGATTTCTTTGATGTATTAGATAGATGACCTATGCTTCTCAGTTGTTGCTGGGTGTTCTTGTAGTATGAAAAATCCTTCATATTTGGATTGCACAGTCTCTGTATTCTTCTGTCCTGTGTGTTCCAGAGGTGTCGCTGTTGAAGTTGCTCTTTAATAGATTTTGGCTTGTCAGAGGGTGGGATTGACCCTCAGACTGATTCGCTGGGAGAATAAACTCTATTCACAGTGTATGAGATGCTGTGTGGAGGTTGACCCTTTCAGAGGAGGCTTGACCACTGTGGGTTCTTATGCCTGTGGAAAATGTCCTTTGAGAGTGCCACTAGTAGGTTCAACCAGGTAATACTCTGGTTTTCTCTAACATTGGCCTGTAGGTGTATTGGTTCTGATTTCTCTTGGGCAGGGCCCCCAGTCAGAGTCATTTCAGACCTGCCTGTTCCCAGTCTGTAGCTTCCTGGTAGGTGCCTCAAGGCTGTACGCAGTTGGCTACTGCCTGTGCTGGACCCGGGGTATTTGGGGATGTTCTCTGTGTGAACTGAAGCTGGCTGCCCCCTATATTGGTTCTGAGGCAGTTTAGAAAAAGGCCCAGTGCACCCTAGGCCTGTTGCCACCTGTCACATGCCAGTAAGACCCACCTATTGGAAGAGGCTCTTTAGGGGCGTATGTCTGGCTATTTGACCTGGTGTTGAGGATGCCTCTGCGATGTGGCACTAGCTTGGCAGGATGGAGTTCAAGTGAATTATGCGACGTATTGGTAGTTTCTAAGACGTTAATGCAAATTCAGGTCCTACACCAATACCTTGCCTGTGACACCCTTGCATAGCATCCTAAGGACACTACACTCAGCCTCCACCTCGTGATCACAGAATCACAAAAACTGCTCCTGAGTGGCTGTGGTGCAGGTTTGTGGTCACTGAACACCACGAAGATGACCCCAGGGCTCTGCAGTCCACCTCCTGTTGTAAAAAACCTTTTCCACAGTTTGTGTGGGTAGGGCCAGTCACCCTGGTACTCCGATTGCCCCTGGCAATGCAGCTGTAGGTGGGTGAGGTGGTGTTACAAGTGCGTAAAAGCTGTGGTCAGTGGTTTCTACAAATTCAGTGTAGTCTCAGCTCCTGGACCAGTGCTAGGCCCACGTCCACTTCATAAAACAAAAACAAAGCAAGGCAACCCAACAACACCAGAAAAGAAATACACTCCCACAGAAACTCGATAAGCAATGATCAGACAGGAGAAACAAAAGCATATAAAAGAGACACAAACACAAACACAAAAACAGGAGAATAAGACAGAAAAACAGTGACCAAAGCAATATCCAGATAAACAAGTCTGAGAAACAACAACAAAAACAAAACAGATGAAAGAAAAGGAGGAAAAGGAACAAAAAGATGAAAGAGAAAGAAAAGAAAAAATAATAATAATAAAGAAAAAAAAGGGGGGAAGAAAAAGAAAGGAAAAAAGAAATTTAAAAAAAAAGGCTCTCTGCCCGCTTTAATCTGCAGACCACTTGCTCAGCAATAGAGAGTCTCTGGGCGACTCAGCACCAGCTGTGTTGGCGGGTAGGGCTCAACACGTCATGCACCGGCCTCCCTCTCAGGCTTGCAGTGAGCTTCCCGCAATTAGCTGCTGTGAGCTCTGAAACCGTGCTCACCACCAAAAACCCTCATAGGTTGTTGCGGGCTGTCTGCTACTGCTGCAAAAATCCTTCTGTGGCCTGCGGAGGTGGGGGCCACTCACCAGGGGCTCAGGGTGCCCCCCCCCAGCAAAACAACTCTGGGGTGGGCGGAGCAAGCCCCCAAGGCACCACGTGGTGTGGTCAGTGGCCCCCACCAAGTCAGAGCAGCATGCACTCCTGCACTGGCAACCAGCCCACACAAACGCGTCAGGAATGCCCCAGTCAGATCACACAGGTGCACAGCTCACCGCCCAACTCTCTCAGGAAAACTCCCAGTCTCAGCCTGTCCCAATCAGCCGCTCACAGATCAGGCCGAGCAGCCAGACAGCCAGTCTTACACGCGCAGTGCGGAGGGTGGGGATCCAAGGCCGCATGTGGGCGCACACACACACACTCCTGCGCCAATTCCACCAGACCAATGCGGTCCCGGACCTGAGCCTCTGTGGGAGGGCCCAACCCTCCAACCCTCCAACCCTGAAAAAATGGCGCCCTCCTGTGCACTACTTGTGTGCAAGCTCCACACCAGGGTAACAATGGTCCCAAAACCTCCAGCTCCCGCACCAGATGTGCTCAGTTCAGTCCTTCCCGGAGGCTCCTGGGTCCCGCTCACAAAGCCACTCCCTCCACCAGGAACCGGGTGAGTGCTCACCAGCGAGCGAGTCCATGTGCAGGATCCACTGTTTCTCCAGCTGCCCTCAGCCTCACCGAGCCGAGCAAAAAGAGTCCTCACTATTTTCTACTGCCAGCTATCGTAGAACTCCTCTTCCCGGCAAAGTAACTCTGGGCTGGTGAGCGCGGTGTGGGGTCGGAGGGTCTCGCCCCCAACTGGAGAAGCCTCCCCACCGCTGAGGTGTCCCTCCCGGGTTATGCCCTCTCTCATCTCCGCCCCTCCTACCAGACTTGACGTGGCCTCCTCTTTAAGTCCTTCGTTTAGAGCTTCTGCTCATCTAGGGTCTAGGGAAATTCCGAGGTTGAATATCTTATAAATTATTTGTAATTTTGTTGTGATCCTGTGAGGTAGTCGGCACAGCATCTGTCTATTCCACCATCTTACTGGAAGTCCCTAATTCAGTTTTTTTAATTCAATAAAATAACTGCTAAGTGTTTACCAATGATGGGCTAAAGGATGGAGGCAGGAACACATGACACTGACCATAGGGCTTACACTTTCAGGGGACAGCCATGGAATAAAATAGCAGACATACAAGAGACATAGTTCTAAATTGTAATAAGTCATACTTTTTTAAAGCTTCATTTATAAAATAATGGAAAGCATTTACTTTGGAATGAATTACTAGGGAAGGCCTCTCGGAAAGGATGAGGAGAAGTTAACCAAGTAGAAAGCCAGTTAGGGGTCATTCTGGGCAGAGAAAACAAATTATGCAAAGGCCCTGAGGCAGAAAGCACTTGGTACAATAGACAGTCTGAGAGGGTCAGTGAAGCTGGGGAATGACCAAGCAGGGGGTGGTCTGAGGTGAGGTTGCTGAGGGCAGCAGGGGTTCAGTCCTGTAAGGGGGGGAGGGGGAAAGGACGGGAAGGGAGAGAAGGAGAGAGGGAGAGAAGGAGAGAGGGAGAGAGGGAGAGAGAGAGAAAGAGAGAAAGAGAAAGAGAAAGAGAAAGAGAGAGATTTGCTCTGTTCAGAAAACCAGAATTCTTAATGCATCATTTTTTTTTGCACTCATGTCACTGGCCATGCGCCCCTCCAACTTTGTCCTAACATAGCTGGTGTGTAAAAAAAGTATCTTCAGTGAGAAGAGAAAGCACTGGACACAGAATTCTGGCACAACCATTCAGTGGCACCGTCTGCCTGGGTTCCAGGGTAGCCTGATCCCCTTCTCCGGGCCTCTGTTTTTACTTGTTCAGAAACAGGGGAGAGGAATGCAAGGTGGAAATCCAACCCAGGCAGAGGCAGTGTGATGGCCTACAGGGCATCTGGGAAGTGCGGCATCGTTTGGGGTGGTTGCCCTAACTGGGCTGCGGGGCCGGGCACTAGGATTGTGATGGTGCTGCCACTCATGGGGGACTCCTACAAAGCCAACACTCTCTGAATGGGATCATCTCTCCAGTCCTTTTAGGGCTCTAACTATCCAGGAAGGGATGCTACTGGCATCTATCTAGTGCAGTGGTTCTCAACCTTTCACAGGGGTTGCCTAAGACCATCGGAAAACACATATTTTCAATGGTCTTAAGAACCAAGACACCACTCCTCTATCCGTCTCCAGGCCCACATGCAGATACGCCCACATATGAGTACCTGGCGACCCCTGTGAAGGGTCGTTTGACCCCCAAAGGGGTCGCGACCTACAGGTTGAGAACCACTGATCTAGTGGGTGGAGGCCAGGAATGCTGCTAAATAGCCTACAATCCACAGGACAGCCCCTCACATCCAAATTATCTGGTCCCGAATGTCACCAATGCCAAGGTTGAGAAACCCTGCAATAAGGAAACAACTGGTTATATGAATGAATAAATGAATGAATGAACGAATGAATGGATAGGTGGTTTCAAAAATGCATCACCCTTCAGGTAACCCAGTGGTTTTCATTTGCACGATGTGACCAAATGTTAGGTGTTTTAATTAAAAACAGCCACTGGGAACCTGAATGATCCACAGGAAAACAGAGCTCCCCACAATTCCAGGAGCATGTGTGAATTAAATGTGATTTCTGGCTCTTTTTACACAACTCCTGTCCTGACTGGTAATCACCAACATTTTTGTAAACTGTACTCTGCCAGGCACGGGGCTAAGCACTTTACATGTATTAATTTCTTTAATCCTCAAAAACACCCATCCTCTCAATTTTACAGATGGGGAAAGAGACAGGCAGAAACTTGAGTTAACTCATCTAAGGTAACACAGCTAGTAAGTGGAGAAGTAGGGGCGTGAACACAGGGGTTATAATCTGGGACTCTGGGCGCTAAACCATTACCCTTTATTGTATTATATGGTGCTGAGCAGGGGACTGTGATACTGTGACTTATTATAAGAAATATATATATATTTAGTCTTTCATTCCTGGCACACTGCCCCTAACACCCTTGGAATTGCCTAAGTGTTGAGAACAATCAAGGCATCCTTTGTTATGTTAATGAGGTGGCTTCTGAAAGGCCCCTGGGTCATCTAAGGATGGAGGCTGGTTGCCTGAGGAGCCAACCCTGTAATTAGAGGGTTTGAACTTCCAAGCCTACCCTCCAGACCCTCCTGGGAGGAGAAAGAGGGTGGAGATTGAATCAATTTCCAATAGCCAGTGGTTTAGTCAACCATGCCTGGGTAATGAGCCCTCCATAAGTGCCCAAAAGGACCCGGTTTGAAGAGCTTCCGGTTTGGTGAACACCTGGAGATTTAGGGAGAGTGGCTGGGAAGCTCTTCGCCCCTTCCCACACACCTTGCCCTGTGCAACTCTCCCATCTGACTGTTTCTGAGTTATATCCTTTTATAAAAAGCCTGTGATTTAGTAAGTAAAACGTGTCCCTGAGTTCTGTGAGCTGCTCTAGCAAATTAATCGAACCCAAAGAGGGGGTCACGAGAACCTCCAATCTATAGGCAGTCGGTCAGAAGGACAGGTGACAGCATTGACTTGTGACTGGCATCTGAATCGGGACAGTCTTGTGGGACCGAGCCCTTAACCTGTGGGACCTGATATTACCTCTGAGAAGACAGTGTCACAACAGAGGTGAACTGCAGGACACCCCGCTGGTGTCAGAGAACTGCTTGGTGTGTGTGTGGGGGGGGGGGCGGGGGAACCCTCCCAAGTGGGAATAGTTGGAACAGCATTGGAGGGTCACTGCCTCTGCTGGTGGGCTCCCAGCAGGCACTGTCCACGCATGCATCAGAGCACTTTCCTCAATGGCTGTCCCCGGCAAGTCACTTGTGAGCCAGAACCGTGGTTCAGAGCAGAAGCCCCAGGACCCATCAGAGCGTCTGGTACCACGCAGATGCCATGCAGAGTAAATGCCAGTGAGCACATAGGTAACAGAGCCACCTCCTGCCTCCAAACTCCGTGAGTTAAGTAGATGTATTTCTTTATTTTGGCTTCAAAGCAAATTTCTCTGGGAAACATTAGCACCATGAGGGACATTCTGAAAGGGAACACAGAGTAGGGAACGCAAATCAAGCCAGGGCCTTTTGGGGACATTAGCCCCATCCAATCACTCTGCCCACCGCCTGGAGGAGGAAAAGGAGCTTCAGGCCAGACGTGTCTGTCGGGGTCCCCCTGACTCCATTCCCTAAGCGCAGGTTGCGAAAGTTCACATTTTTAGCTAACATTTGGTGTGATGCTTTTCTTAACTTTGCAAGTTGCTATTTTACTAGCAGCTTCCTTTTGGGGCATCAGATGGCAGATTGAATGATTTAAGAGGGAAAAAAAATGTGGTTGTATTTGAAGTTTTTTTAAAAGCCTCCAGGAGTCTAATGTGACATTCTGGGTAAGAACATAGCATTATGTTGACGCATATGACATCTCTCTTAATGATGTATGAAATCTTTTTATGGCAGCAGATCACCGAGGGGGTGGAGAAGGACCTGGCAGGGGACTTCCAGCAGCCTGGTAAACTGTAACTGCTACCCCTGCCTCAGAAGGAGCAGGAAAGGTTAAGAGGTCTGGCAGCGTCTCCGTTTGGAAAACACTTATCCACAAGAGATCCGATAAGCATCTGGCTTCAACGACCAGACCTTACAAAACAGGGCATCATTTCACACACGCCCGCAAAGTAACAGTTCTGAGCTCCCCCACCTCTGGACCCATGTGAGAAATGGGCTCCCCTGACAGGACCGCCAGCTATTTATGGAAGAGACGATAGGGACTCGGGGAGCACGGCGAAATGGGAAAAAGGCTTTCTCCCCAAGCCAGTGCCACCTTTTGTCTCCCGGGCACCCTAGTCCCCTCACAGAGCCTCTTGAGAGTATCTTCTAGACCTCAGCCAACATCCGCCAAGGTCGTTCAGGATAACGATTTGTTGCTGTGACCATTAGGACTCAGGTTGATAGATCAAGCAACTGAGACAGAAAGGTAAAGACACTTGCCTCGGCGTCAGCTTAATTCCGCTCAAAGTCGGAGCAAGGGAGAGTAGGATGATCAGCCCATGGGACCGTTTAGGGGCTATGTGTGGAAAAGACATACATCACCACCACCCATTGGCCAGAACTCAGTCACATGGTCGCACTGAGCTGCAAGGAAGTCTGGGAAATATAGTCTAGCCATGAACTCAAGGGGAGAAAGGAAAGAGGCTGTGGTGAATTCAGAGTTCTCTCTACTGCAGGTGCTAAGCAGAGCCCTGGAGAGCCCAAATTAGTCTGCGAAGCCAGATTCAAAATCACGTTTTTATCAGATCTTTCCATCATCCATCCATCCCATACCCAGAGTTATAATGAAAGCTTTCAAACATACCACTGGACAGTAGCACTCAAGGGCGAATGGGTAGATGTGAAAGTTATCTATTGGGAATCTGGACTCATCTGGGGTGCTAGTTCAATGTAAAATTGAGGAACTATTTATCGACAACGTATGTGCCAGGAACTGTACCCTGTGCTGTAATTAATTGCCTCATGTCATTTAATCCTTACCTTAAAAGTATTGGGTACTGACAGTGATTGTCCTCATCTTCTAGAGGAAAAGTTGATATTTTGAGAGAACTGGAAATCATACACCATTAATCCAATCCCAGGGTTCAAGTGCCTAACCCAATGGCTCTTACATACCTATGCTTATTTCTTCCCATCAAAAAGATTGTGTGTTGTCCCTCAAGGGAGAAATACCAGGGTTTCTACCTTCCAGTCATATTATTTAAACCACAGCATTAACTCACTTGGAAAAAGAAATATTTTCATAAAATATTCAGAGTGTGAAGTATGAAAGAAAAGAAATATATCCGGAGGAAAGTCACTAATCAAAGTGATTTTCTTACCTAGTTGCCTTACGTGACTGGTGTTCTACTCAGAACAAGAAGGCAGCAAAAAGTAGATGTCCAAAACACCACGCTTATCACACAGAGCTGCCCGACTTGCTCTCAGCCTCAGGCAAACAGGCTGCGGATCCCAGAAGGACAGAGAGGAGCCCAGTGGCCAAATTCGTCACTCAGAGCAATTAGCAGCGTCCTACGCTGGGACCGGAGGTTTGTCCTCCACACCTGGTGTTGCACATTCCTTTAAGGTGGTCTGTTTCCCTATGTGGCGAGATGGACCGCTCAGAGATGGGCAGCTGTCAAGTAGCCTGGTCTCATACTTGGAGGATGTAAAGAAAAGAATCATCAGGGACAGAAACACATTGCGTTACTGTCATTTACTGGTTTGTTTCCTCTGTGGGGGCGTGAGGGGATTTTTCCAATTTTAATATGCATATCATTTTATTAACACCCCCGAAATTCAAGTGTGTTTTTAAATCGGTGCTATGTTGCTTCTGTTCCTCCTCCAAAAAAAAAAAACATTATGAAAGTCAGCCTGCGATTTATAACCCATAATACCTGAGCATTGAGGGGACAGAGCACATAGTACTAAATGGTACAGGACTGATGGACCCATTTCTCTCGCTTGCCCTGTGGGCCTGATCCTGTGACAGCAAGTTGGCCGCCTGTGGAGGCTTTGAGCGAAAGACCCTAAGGACTGGAGCAGAATTGTTCAAATTAAAAATACAAACCAAACTAAAGTGGGGGAAAGCCAACAACCATTTTCCTTTCAATAAAAAAAAAAAAGGCTACCTTTTAAATATTCATTTAAATGTATAGTAATAAATTATGATACATTTTAATCTGTTTTCTATTTGACAATACTTCATTTGCAAACTCTTCATGGCTTTTAAAAATAGACCCAGAGTCCAAATCCCCACAGCATGGGATTTTTCACGTTCTCTAATTTGCAGTAACGTTTTTGTATCAAATTTCGTTTACAAGCCACCTTAGCGACAGCATGGGCACTTTGGTGCCTCTGGAAAGGCAGCCTGAAGCACAGTACAGGCACCACAGGGGGCTGTGGCTCAGCCATGGGACTAGGGGTTCATGCGTGAGGCCCCCTAGATGCCTCAGTTGCCTCACCCTAATTCTGCTCCTCTGTGGACGAACTTTCCCCATGAGGCATGAGCTCCTGGAGTTTTGCTTAGCGCCTGTGGTTAGAGATGGCTCTGAGTTCAACAAAATCCATTCCCTTTTCCCCTTGGGTTCATAAGTAAACTACATTTCCCAGCTTCCTTTGCAGCTCAGTGGGACCACGTGACTGACTTCTGGCCAATGGAAGGTGGGCAGAAATGATGTATAACTCTTCTAAACATAGCCCATATCAAGTTTCCTGACTTGTCACCTACACTCTCTCTTATTCTATTTTTTAAGGGAGATGACGTCAACACCAATGCGACTTTCTTAACCTCTCTGTTCCTCAACTGCCTGATCTATAAAAAGGGGACAAACACAGCTTCCACCTCTGGAGTTGTTCTGAGGAACATGTAGTCAAGTACAAACAAGACAGTAGAACTTAGTGGTTAACTTTATGGACTGTGATAGCAGATTGTCTGAGTTTAACGCTTTGCTTCATAGTTATGTGACTTTGGGAAAGTTTTGTTTTTTTTTCAACCTCCCTGCCCTTATTTCTCATTCTGTAAAATGGGAAAACCCAATACTCACCTGAGAGGAATGTGGTAGGAAGTAACTCAAAATTAAATATATAAAATGCTTAGGACATAATAAGCCTGGCATTCAATGAGTGCTGTGTAAGTCTGTGCTACTCTTACGACCACTGCTAATAGTTATTGTTTCAAGTATCTAGAATGTGCTTAGGAGAGTACCTGGTACATAGTAGGATTCATAAATGTCAACTACCATTATTACTTACTGTAAAATATATGTAACAATAGAACCTACCAGAACGAAGTGAAATAATGGGTATAAAATAATGGGTATAGTACCTTGTATTGAAAAAAATATATATATATATGTCTTTAGTAACCTCTGGTCCTTTGAAATGCCACATGTACCTTGGTAGAAAAGAAAGAACTGAGGGTTAAGACCAGGCACTGGGCATGAATGACATGGCAAAAGTGGATGAAAACTAGTAGATAAACAGACCCAAATCAAACTTCACCTTTTCCACAATTTGACCCTGAGCCATCCCATTCTAGGCTTTGCTTCTGAGATCCACAGCCAAGGATGAACCAGGCTTTGAACTCGGGACCTGAGACCCATAAAGGGTCCCTACATAGAAATCAGTGGGTCCATGAACTTGGATACAAAAAAAAAACTTTATTTCCACTAGATTCTCACTGGAATCTAGTATTCCATTTAATTATAAATGTAAGCCACAAATCACAGTAGTATTACGAGTACCTGTGACTCTGTCACCAACAGAAATCACAGAATTTTTTAGTCACATTACATCATAATTATCACCGATATCTCAAAATATCGTAATGCTTATCACGATTTCCAAATTATGGTAATTACTAGACTTTTGTTATTTAATGTATTAATGAAGAAAGCAATGGTTTTTCTAGGTTGCATTATTTTAGTAAATGCATTTCAATGTAAATGGCTTCCTTCGTGATCTTAAGTATTTTATATTATGTATTTTAAGACTTGATTCTGCAAAGAGGCCTATAGTTCTCCCCAGATGCCAAAGGGGCTCATGGGACAGAAAAGGTAACCCGGTCTGTGGTCTTGAGAGTGCTCAGTCGCCTACACACAGAGGCCAGGTCAGGACTCCAGGAGCCTGTTGGTGGTTACCCCGGTGTCTCCTGGCAGGTGTCCTCCTGAGTCTTCTGCTATCGCATCTGTAAAGAGGAGCTAAAGATAGTCTTCCGAAATCCTCCATGTGGTTATTGTGACTCAGGTGCAATGCAGAATAGGAGTCCACTGGCTGAGAGCAATGGGCTCTTCCTGGTGTCAATCATACCATGCGCGGGAAATGTAATAGCCCCTCACCTGATTCTTCCTGAGTGTTCTGAGTATGGCTCCCAGTTCCTCCTCCGAGATGGTCACAAAAGGAAAGTTGCCAAACACTTTGGGAGGCAAAGGCCACTGGAGGCTAGATAGTCAGCATTGGGTTTGGATCCTGGCTGTACCCCTTACTAACTGTGTGACTGTGGACGAATAGGTTCACCCCTCTGAGTCCTTGTTCCCTCTTCTTTAACAGTGAAAAAGAATCAGTGAACTGAGATGAACTGTACAAAGCACATGATAGAGTGCCTGGCAAGAAACCACAGGGCAGGGCTTGGGGCAGCACAATGGTTTAGATGATAAGAGATGACAGCCATCATCATATCACACTGTGGCAGGTATGTAATGCTCACGGAATATCCTTGGGCTCCGCACACTTCTCAGACCCCTTGCAGTGGGGGCCATGGGCCAAGTTCTAGCTGGCAGACTGTGGGAGAAAATGCTGTGCATCATTTCTGCCCTGAGACAATGAATAACACAAGAGAGATCCACCATTGTCTCCTTCCGCCCCCGCCCGTTGATGGTGGAGGTGTATGTTGACACAGTGGCACCATGTGATAGAAGCACCTGTAATGGTCAATCGCTACAGGGGAGAGCTACCCTGGAGAGTTACCCAGTGCTCACTGGATATGCTCACTGGACATGTAGCATGAGCAAGAAATAAACCTCTGTTAGGTGAGCCACTGAGATTTCACGATTAGCCTGTTACTAAGAAAAACAAAAAGAAGCAGACGACTTCCTGTAATGATGACAACCATGAAACACACCTGGAATTCAGCACCTTCCTTCTAGGACATGAGTATATGATCCATTTGGAAGATCTGAGCAGAGTCTAGTCCAAAGACTGAAAGCAGCCCAAGGAAAGACACTCAGCAGTCACTCACTCCACCTTGCACTCATCATCTGAAAACCTCACTGACCAGGCACAGCAGTAACTCACTGGAATCCAGGAAGCTTTCCTGAGATGCTGGGTCTGCAGTCAGAGTTCACACTGGCTGAAACCACCAACGGGCTGTTTCCATACTGAATTCACGCTCTTTCCAAAGGTACAAGCAGCTCTAGACACTGCCAAGAGCTCTGAGTACTCACTGGCTGCCAGTCTGTAAGGAGGGCTGGTATACAGGACCCTTATTTCCACCTATGCTGCTGCTGAGGATGGTACCAGAGCAGAGTATAAAACGTAATTAACACATTTTAAATCAACGCGTAAAACGTTTCAGATGTTCGAGTATTAATTAATATTTTTGCAAACTAATTACATTAGGATGACAAGGCCAGGAAGAGACTCAAAGAGTTGACTGATTTGGTTCTACTCTTCTTGTTTAAATGGCCGCATGGTTTCCTTCCTTCCATGTTTATTTATTTTTTTTTAATTTACCAGAAACTACTGAAACACCACACAATTTCACAGCTATCATCATTTATTCATAGCTCAATAGAGGGAGCTGGAACAACAATAACTCTCCCCCACCCCCACCCCGATTGTCATTCTGGTGCGATAAGTGGGATATCATCCCTGAGTCAAGCTACATTAGTGCTGAGAATCAGGCACAGTCACGAAGTTTCTCCAAAGTGTGTCAGCATCATTTGTCATGAGAGGTTTGTGCTGAGCCAGGCAGACTTTAACCCGAGCGTTTTCAAGCCTGCTTTCCCCATCTTAGCTGGGCTGCTGGTCCACAAGGCAAATTGCCTAGAATCAAATACGAACTCTGCCTACTAGCCATATGGCCTTGGATGGATGCCATCAACTTGTCTGAACCTTGGTTTTCTCACCCATTCGATGAAGGTTATATTAGTACGCATCTGCCCAAGTTTGTGGGAAGGAATAAAAGAGGTAATCCATATAAAATGCTTAATGCTGTGCCTCATATACAGTGGGCATTCAGTAAATGTTGCTGCCCTCACGCCCCCACCGCCACCACCGCCATCAACGCCATCACCGCCATCACCATCACTGCCATCATCAAGAGTCGCCTTCAGTGCCCTTCAGTGTCAGGTGCCAATCCATATGTCCAGCTGATTTTAGTCCTCCTCTTCCATCCCTCACTCACATACACAGTCACCCCAAAGCAGTCTCTGTGCTGTTTGTCAAGTTTGTTCCAGATTATTAAAAATGCCACGGAATGTGGTATCCAGGTACATGGCCCCCAGTGACGCTTACTGATCTTAGAGCGAGGGCACAGGGGTGCGTGGGGAAGGAAGACTCACATCATTTGAAGTCTCCTGTGACTTCCCAGGAGGCTTCAGCACGCCCTCTAAGGTGCTCACTCTCTTCCTCAAACCCACCTCTGCTTCAGAACTTGGCTAAAAGCATCCATTCACCCTTCTGCCTATTTTACTAGATCCTTTACAGGTTCCTTGAAAGCATGTGTCTAACTCATTTTAAGTGACCAGGATCTAAAAGAGTAGCTATCGTGAAATCAATGCCTGCTCCCCCAAAGAGGTCCATCTGCAAGTACGCCTGTAGTCTGCCTGTTTCCAGAACCCCTGAGCCCAGCTTGGACACCGGCCACAGCCCCTCTCCCTTCTTCTTCACTAGACCTAGGAGTTCCATGATTCTCTCAGGGGTGCCCACAGTTTCCTGCATAGACCTCCTTTTTTTTTTTTCTGACCCTTTATAAACCTTTGCCCTTGGCCTTGGTTTCCACAATCAGCCATTTTACCTCCCGACCCCCAGGCCGATTCTGAACATCCCAAATCTTCCCTTCCACTGCCATCTCCCATCTCCTCCCTGGAAACCCTACCTTGTGGACGAGTCCATGTCTCCTTTGCCATTGATAAAACATGCTGAACCCTTGTAATTATGCAACATTACCGGCTACGACAGGCGGGAGCCTCCTCTGCTCAGTCTAATTTGGTGCATTGAGTCTGAGAGCTAGAGTGAAATATGAGCCCGGAGCACATCTTTTGATCTTAAACAGTCAGAAAGTTGGAATGTATAATGCTATGGAAATAAATGGTGTCAAAACTGTAGGAAATAATTTATGGTGTGGGAATGGGTTTTGTGATCACAGAGCAGTCGCGAAATCTTAAAAGAGAGAGTCAATGAGGTTGGTTGAGCTGTAGGAGGGGAAGGCTTGGAAGAAGAGAGGATTTGCAGGGGAGACTAGATTTTTCTCTCGAGGGTTGAAAGGCCCAGCCTGTGCCTCTGAGAGATGGGAGGTGACTCCTGATTGGCGTCCTCAGTCACCTCAGCTGGCTTTAGGATCTAACAGTCCTGATTAGATATCAGCGATTCCTAATCCCCCTCTTATCACCTCCAAGACTCGTTTTAATCAACTACCTTGAGGCTCAGTTTGTTCTTCTATAAAATAGGATATTTTAGTAAATAGTGCTTACTTTATAGGGTTCTTGTAACGGTGAAATTAAATAAGGTAAGGTATATAAAATAACTTGTGCCTGGCATATAGTCAGATGCTAATTAAAAGTGAGCTTTTCGGGGTGGGGGGGGTTACTTGTTTTCGTTAACTCCATTGCAATGTACGAATAATGAGGTCCTTCTAACATCCTCAAAAACCTCAGTGTAACAGAAACCCTTTTTTTTTCTGATAGGAGCAGTAGGAAGAGAAACTTTAAAAATGCTCCCCTTTTCTGAGGTCCCTAACTACTTTCCACAGAGAAAGGTGCTTCTGAGAAACTAGGACGGATGCTTCCATTTGGTTTAGATCAGCGGTTCTCAACCTGTGGGTCGCGACCCTTTTGGGGGTCGAACGACCCTTTCGTAGGGGTCGCCTAAGACCATCAGAAAACAAAAAGATATTTACATTATGATTCATAACAGTAGCAAAATTACAGTTATAGAGTAGCAACGA
>NW_017731665.1:2033135-2043422 GCF_001890085.2 Hipposideros armiger | reverse complement strand
TTTTTTTAGCTGAGCCATCCTGCCACCTGTTGGCAGCTCAGCGGCTGCTCAGCTCGGGCCAGGACTCGAACCGCTGTTGCTCAGAGCTCAAACTCTCCATGGATTCCTTAAACCACCACATCTAACTTCTGATTCTACCACCTGCCTTGGAAAGGCAGTTGTTGAGAACATGGATTGTAGACTTGACAAACCCAGCGCCATCAACATGGCGCTAGTTTTCCTCGACCCCACTGAGTCATTCCCTCCCCTCCCCTCTTCCTCCAAACCCCCTTCCTTTTTGCTTTCCTTGAGGATACCTGGGTTGTTCTCTCCCTATTAACTCCCATCTCTTTCATTTCCCTTCACTGTTTCCATTCCTCTTTTAAAGTTTGGTCCCCGGACAATGCGAGCTCTCTCCCATTTGTGCCTTTTCTCCACTTTTCTTCACTTGATGACAATGGGACTCATCCTTCAAGGCATATTATTGCCTCTGGGAAGCCTACATAGATGCTCTACTCCAAAATTAGGCTCAATGATATTTGAACCCAGATCCAAAACTTACCGAATATGGGAATACAGAACAGGAATGGTGGAGAGGGCTCTGCTCCTATGAGAATTCTCATGAAATAAATGATACTACAGCATTTATGACATAACCCCCCCAATCTTGGACCGTATGTTCTTTGAGGGTATGATTGTGTGTCAAACTTGTAATATGGGCCCCCGTGCCTAGTGCTTTGCCCAGAATATAGCTGCTGTCTCTTAAACACCCATCAAATTTAAAAAACACCAACCAAACCTCCAACTGAGAATTCTGGGTCCTTGAACTAAGTAAGACCTGATGATTGTTTAAGGTTCTTTAAATATTCTTTTACGCCGGCTTCAAGGACAGAGAAGACTATCCAAGTGTAATTAGGTAAAATTAAACAAAGCCAAGGATATTGGTTGGGAAGTATTGCTGCTCTTGAAGGGGATCTTGTACTTGGATGGATCAAAGGGGGCCATTAACTTCAACGTGAATTAAGCCATGGAAGTGACCACCTGCCTGTTTAGGGTCTGGGTCAGCCATAATGCAAAATCATCAAAGCAAGTTTTCTTTTCTCTTTCTTTTTTAAAAGATTTTCTTGGGGAATCGGGGGGAGGAGAACAGTGCTGGGGAATTGGGGAAGGGGAACAGACAAGTTGCTGTCCTTTTGTTCTTCAGTCTAGTTGTGGAGGACGTTGCTTCACTGGCCCATGTTGGTATTATCATTGCTCTCTTCCTGGCTTAGGCAGTCGCTCGCTGGCCATTGGATGGCCACTCACGGTGGCTCACGGCAGCTCACACCAACTGCCGACCAGCCCCACTGCAGCCTATGCCGTCGCCGGCGACTCACGGCAGCCCAGCTCCAGGTCGAGCTGTTGTTCACCATCTTAGCTGTAGAGGACAGTGTCACTGGCCCTCATGTGGGATCTGAACCAGGGCCCTGCTGCTCAGAGCTGGCGTCCCAAGCCAACTCATAACCAATGCGCCACCCAGCCGGCCCCAAAGCAAGTTTTCAAAGCCACAGGTCTCAAAATAAGTTGCTAAGTAGGTTATTTATTTATCGTCTCATGTTACACAAGAGATAAAGGATGGGGGTTGCGTGAGGGAACCAAATAACAATTGTCAGAAACCAAATAACGATTGTCAAACATCTGCTTTGTGACAGGTACTGTCTTAGGCACTGCATATAGGCTATCAAATTTGAAATGCAAACCAATCTTTTGGGATGGG
Source organism: Hipposideros armiger (assembly GCF_001890085.2). NCBI lineage: Eukaryota > Metazoa > Chordata > Mammalia > Chiroptera > Hipposideridae > Hipposideros > Hipposideros armiger. The sequence goes on along the minus strand of NW_017731665.1, from coordinate 2,041,687 downwards.
TTTCATTTTTCCTATTTTACTGATGAGAGGCTATTTGGCAGTCAAGTGACTTGCCCACAGGCCCATAACCTGCACACAGTGGACCCATGATTCAGTACCTCATCTATAAGACTCCAAAGCTCACGCTCTATCCACTGTAACCCTCTTGGTGCAAGAGTCCGCGCTGCCTTGTAAAATGTTCTGGTTTCTCACATGACTTGGAATGCTCAGGCCTGGTCTTTTGTTCACAGCAAAAGAAACTCAGGCCCTTCTCAAAAGCCCTGGTTTCCCTCCAAATGGCCCGACTTCTAAGAGGCTCTGTAGCCCTGCCTCTGGTTTTCTGAGAACCAAGATTCAAACAGGAAAAATAAATGATTCCTTGGCCTGGGATAAATTTTCCTTTTGGCAGAAAAAAAGGGAATTGGTGGGAGGGAGATTCTACCTATATTTCCTGAAGGCCACTGGGTTTTGCCACCTGCGTAGTTTGCCGCTGCAATTATTTGGGATAGCAAAACAGTAATATCAATCAATCTCAGTTCGATTGCTTTGCCATGGAATAGGAGCAGGCCCATCTATCAAAACTGAAGCCCTCCACTGGGTTTCTATCGCCATTAAACTATCAACAGGAAATCATTAAGGTGAGGCAAGAAACCAACTGGTAACTGAAAAGAAATGATGTTTTTTTTGCTTTCTCAAACATACCGAAGCAACCTCCTTTGTTTGGCTGTCAGCACAGCCAACATGGGGCTGGGTCTCAGATCTTTGTGTTCCTGTGTGGTTGGTGGTGGAGAGAACTCAGACGTAGGCATTTGCAATGCAGCGGCTGTGCCCTGGTTACTTGGTTCTCTCTCAGCAGGGCAAGCTGCGTGACGATAAATAGGGGGAAAATGTGCATGCATTTGTGCGATAAAGCAGGCTTAATGATTTTGAAGGGGAAGGAGTTCACGAGACATACAGTAGCAACTTAGGAACAAAATGGAACCATGCAGGGCCAATTAATGTGCAAATACGTGTGTGCTGAACTTGCATTCCATTCATCATGTGGACATGGAAATTGGGCCATTTATCTGTTATATTATGTATGTGACATCTTAGTTTGGTTCTTACAGGCTGCTCGGGGACAAAGGGCCGTGTGCTTCGCGGCTAGCAGAGGGAATTTAAGATAAATTCCTCAGCTGTCATAAACATCACTGGGCAGAATTTGGTCAGAAGATAAAGCTCTTCTCTCTGCAGGGTTTTAACATTTCTGAATCGTCCATGTGCCGTCTTATTAAAACTGTGTGTGGTGCAGGGAAGGGGTGGCATATGCCATGAAAAATTATTGGCACAAACAGCTTGCTGTCATGTTTTCAAAGTCCAGATTTAGCAAACCTTATTCACATATTCCCTGTCAATCTGCAGAGAGCACAAGAACTGGCAAAGCCATTCACTCTCACTGAGTCTGTGGGTTTGTAATTCTTCTTGTCTCCCTTTAACCAATGTCTCCTCCACAGGTGGGGTTTGTTCTGCCTAAAATTACAACGGTTTGTACTTAGGGGGGAAAAAAGAAAAAGTCATTTGAGAAGGAAAAGGGCCTCACAGAAGAAGCATTTCTGTGGAGCCATTATTATTTACCTAACAGAACATGCCATGAATATGGATCATGTATTAAATAACGGTGATCACCTGTGTTGATGAATTGCCATTAGAAATTCAATTAATAAAAGGTTACCTTCCCTGCAGTAGCGCAAAAAAAAAAAAAATATGGTCTGGCTGCAGCAATTACAATTAAACAACGGTTAGGAGAAAGAAAAAATTTTGTTTTGTTTTTTAACTTGTTCTATCTGGGAAATCGGAGTCTGCAGGAAGAATGAATCAATAAATTTAGGCTACTTTCTATTTCTTTTTTTTATGTGTGTGTGTAGGCTACTTTTGGTCTGCAGTTCTGTCTATATGATGAGCATTCCTTCACGTCCTCATTGCCTCCAAACCACTTCCCCTAGCTGATCATTTTTTCCCATATATCCTGTTTTATAATTTTTATGTTTGTTTTGTCTTTTCATTTTTCTTTTTTTTTTTTGCCAAGCAGCGTCATTTTTTTCTTTTATACAAATTACATACGGTAAAGCACTCACACCTTAAATGTAGAGCCCTATACATTTTGCATATGATGGTTACCGACTTAAACACATCCGGAGGTGGGTGCTACCTTCCCATCCCCCCAACAGGCTCTCCTGTGCCCCACCCAGAGTAACCACCACTGTCACTCTTATCACCAGAAATGAGCGCTGTTTTCATATGTATAGAAATAAAACAAGAGAGGGTGTGTTCTTTTATTCTGACATTTTTTTCCCACTCAACATTATATCTCTGAGATTCACAGAGGCTGTGCATATATTTGTAGGGAATTCTTTTTGATTGCTGTCCTGTATGGCATGAATAGATCACCATTTATTTATCTGTTATCCTCTTAATGGATGTTTGGTTTGTCTCCAGTTTGGGGCTGTAGTAAATAAAGCTGCTACAAAATTCTAGTATACTTTTTTTTTTTTTTGGTAGATATAAGCACTCACTTCTGGATGTACCAGTAGGAGTGGGATTGCTAGATCCTTAAGTATTATCTCACCAATGGCTCAAGTACTGCAAGTCTCCAAAAGTCCATTTTGAAACTTGTAAAATGGTGATAAATATCCCGCCATATGTGATTTCTGTGAAATTGAAAAGGGGCAACATACGTAAAGGTGTCTTATTGTTGATTGTTTCAAACTGCCAAATGGGGCACAGAAGTACGTGCTGCCTAGGGGACAGGAAGGCGGAAGATCACAGGAACCAGCTGTGATCTGTCCATGCTGCTGACGACAGAGGACAGAGACACGATCAGGTATGATCTAGAAAGCACAACCAGCCCTTAAGAACTGGCGGCGCTAACATTTACCGCACACCCTCTGAGCACCAGGCCATGATCTGGGCAGCTTACATGCTGTTACACACTGACTGTTGAAATCCTAACCCCGATGTGACGGTATTAGGAGGCCGGGCCTTTGGGAGGGGATTGGGTCATGAGGGTGGGGCCCTGAGGAACAGGGTTAGTGCCCTTTATCAGAAGAGACTGGAGACCTTGCCCCCTCTCTCTCCTTTCTCCCCATGTGAGGACCCAGTGAGAAGACAGCTGTCTGCAAACCAGGGAGAGTTCTTACCAGACATCGTTTCTGCCAGCACTTTGATCTTCCCAACCCTCAGAAATAAATTTCTGTTGTTTAAGCCGCCCACTCCATGCTATCTTGTTATAGCAGCCTGAGTGAAGACACAGGGATGGCCGTCAAGAGCCGGCACTTTGTACCCCAGCAGATGTGGCTATGAACCCCAGATCTATCACTCCTTAGTTGAATGGCTCTAGGAAGCTTTCTGAGTCTTTCTGGGCCTCAGTTTATTCTTCTGTAAAGTGGGGGTTCTTATCACAAGATTTTGGTGAGGATTTTATAAGATGGTTCAGGTAAAGCCCTTTTTCATAGGAAATGGGACAGAATAGCTGCTGAATACATGAAAACTGGTGTGCTGGTTACAGCAAACCCAAAGAGTAAACACTGCCATGGCCATTTTAATGCTCTCTACAGTCTCATGTGATGTGATAAATGATTGGCTCAAGGAATTTGTCACAAGACCCCTGGGAAGCAGATGATACGAGTGGCTCCTTACCTGCACCGATCCTTCTGTTTCCTGCCCTTCCGCCTCCCACTGATCTCCTTCCCAAATACCTGCCTCACTAAGCATCTAAAATGACATTTACACTGTTAACGCATCCCCATTCTGGGAAACCTTTTGTGCAGCAAGCTGTAATATCCAAGGATGTAGGCATTCCAGCTGGAGTTTCCACCTCTGATGATGGTCTCCCCTACGTGTCATGGAAGCTGCCAGAATCTGCCTCCATAGCTTATCTCATGTTACCGTCCCAACAACCACGGGATTGGCTCAAAAGAAAGTGTAACAATTCTCACTGGGTCCATGAGGAAAATGAGTCCCAGCCGTGAAGATGCTATATGACGTCGCACAGAACCCAGGGGACCTGAGGCCCAGGTCCACGTTCCATGCTCCACCCACATTGTACCTTGGGAGCGGGAGGGTGACCGGGTCCATGGCGCTGGACCTATTGTGGGGTGCCCAGTAAATGACAAGCATCATTCTCAGGGGGTGTTCACCTTGCTGGTGACCTCTGAGCAACACCTTCGGGTTTTTTATTCTTTACCTGTATTGTCAGCATCAGCCGCTGTTCCCTTCATGCCCCAGAGGCAGATCAGGGAGAGGAAAAAGTGGGGAGTGGGAAAACACCACACACAGAGGGAGGGCTTACTGCCGAAGCAAGGGTTTATCTCAACGGAGCAAGAATCGCAACACGTCTTTACAGAGACAGACTCTAAAGTTACCAAGACAGAAGCAAGCAGAAGATCCAACTTTTAAGTTAACCATCTTTCCCAGGCGACTCAGTACACACTCCACGAAGACGAGCATGGGTGACCAGGTTAGCGCCAAACCCAGCACCACAGAAGCCACGCAACTGACAACTCAGCATCCAAACCACTAAGAGACGGCAGATTGGAGTCATTTCACTGAATCTCCAAACAAAACCATTTCAAAATGTCTTCCAAAGAGACAGTAAAACCATGTTTCCTACCTCAATTTTGCTGCCAGCCAGATTTGACGAAAACTGCAAGTTAAAGGAAAAAAAAAAAGACATTAGTATTGATCCAACAAGAAGGTAATTGGATTAATTGTCTTTTTAAAGCAACTGGCATCAATAATTTGTTATGACCTGAGGGGACAATGGGTGCGATACACACACACTTTCTTCTACCAAGCACAGCAACAAGATTTGCTTCTCCAGTCTTATGTTTAAGGTGAAGAGGATAATTAAAATTTTTAACATATTATAACAATCTTTCCAGGGGGAAAAAGGAGGGGGAGGGGGGCTGTGTGCAATGCCTGTGTACGGATAATAATCAAATGAACACTGAAAAAGCAAAGGCATGGAAGACATTTTTGAGGGTTTTTTTTTTCTTCCCTGAAAGTTTCGAGTCCATGTTATGAGAAGGTAGAATGACAAACTGCAACAGCCTTCTGTTTTCAAAATTCCTCAAAATGTTGTGCAATCAAGACTCACGCCAGGCACTGTGCCAAGCTCTTTGCATGTCTTGTCTCACTGAGTCCCCGGGATGACATTCTTGCCCCCATTTCATAGATGAGAGCATGAGGCTGAGAAAACTTGAATTTTTCCAAGCCCCCAGAAAGTTATTCAGTAGAGAAAAGCAGGCTTATATTCCAGATAAAGTCATGTAACCTTTCAGGCTCCTACTCACAGCCTACTCTGTATCAAAGGACGTAATGTGGGTGCCACCCACCACTGCTCATACGCGCCTAGAAGAGGTCTCCTGTGGAGCAGCAGGTCACATTCCGTCTTCCGGCTTTCTATCTTACACCTGAGGCTGGCCAACCTCAGCCATATTTTCCTACCAGACTGCTATAGATTGAATGCCCCCCCTGCCCACCCCCAAAATTTATGAAGCTCTCATCCCCTAAGTGATGGTATTTAGCGATGGGGACTTCCGGGAGGTAATTACATTTAGATGAAGTCAAGCGGATGGAACACTCACGATGGGATTAGTGTTCTTATAAGCAGAGATACCAAAGAATTTGCTTTCTTGAACTCTCCACCTGGTGCACTGAGGAAAGGCCATATGAAGACACAGCAAGGAGGCAGCTACCTGCGACCAAGGACAGAGCAATCACCAGACACCAACCCTGCGGCCTCCTTGATTTGGACTTCCAGCCTCCAGAACTGTGAGGAATAAATTCCTGTTCCTTAATCTGCCCAGTCTGTGGTCCTTGGTGCCTGAGCAGACAGAGACCCAGCCCGACACCAGCTCACAGCTGTGCGTTCGACAGAGGCCTTAGGGACGCACGGCTTCCTGAGCTCGCTGACCTGTAGCTCTCACTGGCCCAGCTCAGCACAGCCTCTGTTATGCTCACCTCCACGGTGTTAGACCAGCCCTCAGCAAAGCCGCCAGCCCCAGAAGTAGCTCAGACAGAGCTTGTTGCCCACTGGGCAGCTTTCATGCATCATTAGCCTCCTAAACAGGAGGCCTGCCTTCAGACTGACCTCAGCCAAGCAAGTCCATTAGCTGTGGCCCGAGGCTTGCCAAGCCACGCATCCAGGGGCCAGCCCTGGAGAAACACTCTAAGGCGTGATGAATGTCAGAGTCCAGAGCCTCCCCTCCCCTCCTTCTCTCCTCTCAAGCCCTTTCAGAACTGGGACTGGGAGAGCAAGCAGCTGATTCCCAGGCAATCCTAGGTGTGCGAGCATTCCCCGGGTGAAAACCACCAGGAATATGGGAGGGGCGATGAGATAGTCAACAGCTACAGGTCATGCGCAGTGGGGCTCTCCCCGCCTCCCAGGGCATGTGGGCGGCACAGCTCTCAGCGGACTTCCCTGATCTCCTCCACGTCATCACATTAGTGTGTGTCTCCTAACTGTGTGCATTTTAGGTTGTATGAGCTTTCATTCCCCGTTAAGCAAGCCTAATGCTTACGTCTACCTTAAATACAAACAGAGGCACAGACATGACTATTCATTGCAGCATCGTTCGTAATAACAATGCATTTCTAAAAAAAAAAATTCAAACTTGTAATATCCATGGAAAAACAGACAAGCTAAAATGCAGGGTATGAATACCTACAGGGGCCAGGAAAGTAATAAAAGTGTATAAAGCAGGCTGCCTGTGAGACAACAGGGAATGGTGGAGCCTGTGGCAAGTTAGAGATTGCCTCCTCTACCTAAAGCCACTTGCATTCAGTTTCTAACAGGCAAAATACAGTTCTGCCAAACAAAACACATAAGAAGTCTGACAATTAAGTTCGTGAACTTCTTACAATGATGTTGCTGACCTTTCTTTGTTGATATCAGAGGGATTATTCATTATGAATTTGTATCAACTGGACAGGTAACCAAGTTTACTATTTGGAACTGCTGAAAAGGCTACATGAAAGTTAGATGACCTGAACTTTTCGCCAACAATTCACGGCTCTTGCGTCACCTCACATGGCACTGTCTGGGAGGGAGTTTTTAGCCAGTAGACAAATAACTGTATTGGACCACCCTCCTTACTCACCTGATCTGGCCCCCAATGACTTTATTTTTTTAAAGATTTTATTGGGGAATTGGGGGAGGGGAACAGAGTTGGGGAATCGGGGAAGGAGAACAGACAAGTTACTGTCCTTTTGTTTTTCAGTCTACTTCTAGAGAATGCCGCTTCACTGTCGCATGATGGTATTGTTATCATTGCACTCTTTCCAGCAGAGGCAGTTGCTCACCGGCCATTGGACAGCCGCTCACAGCAGCTCACGTTGGCTGCCGGCCACTCATGGTAGCTCATGGCAGCCCACGCTGTTGCCGAAGACTCACGGCAGCCTAGCTCCAGGTCGAGCTGTTGTTCAGCATCTTAGCTGTAGAGGGCAGTGTCACTGGCCCTCATATGTGGGATCCGAACTGGTGGCCCTGCTGCTCAGAACTCGTGCTCCCAAGCCAACTCTTAATGAACAAGCAACCCGGCCGGCCACCCAATAACTTTTTCTTTACCCGAAGATAAAGGAAATATTGAAGACATTTTGGTAACATTCGGGACATCAAGGATAACACAACAGCTCTGATGGCCATTCCACAAAAAGAGTTCCAAAATTGCTTTGAAGGGTGCATGAGGCACTGGCACTGGTGCATAACTTCCTAAGGGGAGTACTTCAAAGGTGACTATAGTGATATTCAGCAATGAGGTATGTAGCACTTTTTCTAGGATGAGTTCGCAAACTGAATTGTCCAACCTCGTGCATGTATCCAGTAATATAGAGCAGAAAGTGACACAGAATATATGATAATACAATAGGGAGAGGTGGGGCTTATGGCCAACTGGAGATAAATATTTCATTTACGATTTATAGCTCCACATATTAAATAGATGAAAAGCAAATGGCGCAAGTTACTGGAACTCTCCATACACTGCATTTGAGGTTGGCTGTAGAGTCATGATTATGTCAGATCCACTTCCAATAAGCTCAGGGCTCATTCAGGAATGCACCCCACAGGCCTCAGGGCCTGTCTGTAATCTGTAGCGGTATGTCAGGCAGCGAGCACGGACTGCCGAGGCCAGCTGGATGAGCGAGGGTTCTTTATGGCCTGCAGGTGCCAGGCGACAGCGTTGAGCTTTTATCTTGTCAGCAGCAGCAGCCATCAGAGACTTTCCAGCGGGAGCTGATATGATTAGAGCCACGTCTGAGGTGGGCCATTCTGTGGACCAGCGCAGGGCACAGAAGGATGCAGGAAATGCCTGGCAGGACGCCCCTTAGAGCTTTATTCCAGCGATTTCCCTTCCCTTTAATCATTCCCCTTCCTCTTCTTCCGTTTATCTACATGTGATTGAAATCGCAAGGACCGACATTAAGGGTTTCCTCCTCGCTTGTGCTTGGAACTGGATGGATGTGACTTCCTTTCAATCCCAGCCTCAGCCCTTGGAGCTGACTCTCCTGTCACCTTTTCAGATGGGGAAACTGAG
>NW_017731665.1:2026987-2029710 GCF_001890085.2 Hipposideros armiger | reverse complement strand
CAATAGGGACTCAACTTAGCGAGCTCAGTCATCCCCTTTTCATGGATTACTATGTGAGTACTACAGTGATGGTCAAGCAAAGTTTGAAATACCAGGAGAGGTGCTTATATTAAGGAAAAAAGCAACAAGATAAATGGCATGTGCTACACAACCTCAATTATGTTAAAACACAAATAGGAAAAAAGAAGGGAAGGAAATTTAAAAAGTGTTTTTCTTTGGGAGGCAAAACTGGATATTTCATGCTCATCTCTTCTTTATATTTTCCAAGTTGTCTTGAGTCAAGTATTTAGATACCACCTAGTTCCTGCCAGTCTTTTCAAATATTTCTACCTGTTTTCCTGATGACACTGTCCCCAGGGAATGGTGCACCCCCCAGAGCAAAGCTGGGCTGTGGCTCCAAATGGCACAGAGAGATGAGGGACCCAAAGTTAGTTTTGTGCATTTCGTGTGTCAGGCACTGTGATGTGAGTTTTATTGACACTTGCTCAATCCCCAAAGCCTGCCAGGTGGGAGTTATTGTCACCGTTTTGTCACCACTGTGGGAACTAAGAGCCTGGCTAGGTTAGAGAAATTTCTAGGACAACGTATCAAGAGCCAAGGTGAGGATATAAGCTCACGCTGGCCTGACCCAAAGCCTGCTCCTTTCCACCCTTCCTCCTCGGCCACAGGTGGAGAGAAGCACAGGTGGGCACTCCGCCCTCCCCCGACTGTAAGAGTCCTTCCTTCCCAGACCCATGGTGGTAACACAAGTTGCTATGGAAACATCCCTGGACAACCATCCCCTTTCCCCCACTGTCTCCTTTCTTCATGGTCCAGCACCTGGAACCCCCTATTTGGACATGCTTCCCCTTAGGTTAAAAAGCCCTAACGCCCGCCTCTACATGGCTTCCCTGAAAATGCATATAAAGCGGGAGAGGTAACAGGGCTTAACGCCTGGACGAGATCGGAGGTTGGGGCAAGCGCTGACCTGGGGGGTTCTGATGATGGGGAGGCCCCGCTTCAGCCGAACCACATCTTTGTGTCATTCTACTTCCCTCACCTCCTGGCAGGTTCGTTCCGATGGCATTCCCTCAATACCCACTTGCAAGAGCATCATACCTCAGCTCTGCAGGGAGGAAGGGAGCTCTAGGCAGAAGGGATGGCACGGGCAAAGGTTTGGAGGCGGGCACTGACACGCTTTTGGATGGCCAGGAAGCTTCCAATACAGTATTATTAATCACGGGGAGAAAAAAGGTAACATGTCCTAAGGAGTATCCTGTGGGGTCTGAAAAAAACTCTGTTCTCAGTATTTTTAAACCTCAGCTCAGTCCTCATTACAACTCCATGATGTAGATTCTTATTAAAAGGTCAGAGAGGTCAAGCAATTAGCCCCAAGTGGTACAGCTAACAAGTGGCGGAACGGGGGGTGTGAATCCAGGGGGGTCTGGTTACGCAGCCCTGCTCTGCTAACACAGTGTTCGAAGTATTCACAGGGGCTACACCGGAGCAAGACACCCTGCTTCCTTGACTCCCCCGTCTGCCCAGCAACCATTCGTTCACGTACAACCCGCACACGGAACCCTGAGCTTGTGGATTCTGGGTCACGTCTGACTACACACGTTCAATGGCTCTTTTTGAAAGGACATGGCACTTGCGGAGCCGAAATGAAAAGGACAGCATGAAGGAATGCTCAGGACCTCTGGTGGCACCAGGACGACATAATTTATGTTCCGACACCCCTGCCATCTCCGCTCGCCCCACTGCAAATCTCGAAATTGCGGAGGAACTCGGTAATTGCCCCAAGTGGGCTGGGCCGGCTATTGACCGCTGGCTTCTCTTATTACCGTGTCCTGCTTGGCCAGCCCTGAGTATTTCATCTTCTTTGGCAGGGCTGGCAGATCTTAGGACATCCCTGGCAGAGTGGAGAATGCCTCCAGAAACACACAGAGGAAAACTGAGGAGATGGGGGGCCTGAAGGGGGAGCCTTGGGGGGAAGGTCCGNCCTGAGAGAGCTGACTTCTCTGTGAAGAGGGAATGGGGAAACCCTCCCCAGGGAGGTGCTGATTCCACGTTACCTCCTGAATAGTAAACCCCAGCATCTCCAGTGTCCTACCTGTGACAGCTCCCTCCCTGAACACTTGAGACTCTAAGCTGTGGAGCTCTGGGTTCAAAACCTGCCTCTACCACTTTCTAGACATGTAACCTTGGGCATTGGTGGTGATTGAAAGTGGCCACGCCTGCTTCCAGCACTTCTCCCATTGAGAGATGGGGTGTATGTGCCCAATCCTTGAACCTAGGCGAGCTCTAAAACATTGACCAATGGATTACAAGAGAAGGGGTGCTGTGCTGGTCCTGGGCCCAGACTTACAAGACGGGCAGCTTGCGCTACTGTCCAGCGAAGCCCTCTTTGGATGCCCTCAGCTGCCACATCAGAGGGCTGGCTACCCTGAGACCGCCACACTGGAAAGGCCACCTTGGCGTGTTTTAATGGATAGTCCCAGCTGAGCCCAAACTGCCAGCCTTCCTGACCAATATGCCAGTCATCTCGGACTCTCCAGCCCATCCACAAGCTGAATGCCACCAAGAAACCTCAGCCAAGCCGAGCCCAGCGCACCCTGCCCTGAATCCTCACCCACAAAATCTAGAGCTATAATAACTGGTTGCTGTTTGGAGCCACTGAGTTTGGGGGTACTTTGCTACACAGCAGTAGAGGATCACAATGAAAGGCACTTAGCCTCTCCAAG
>NW_017731665.1:2005430-2023217 GCF_001890085.2 Hipposideros armiger | reverse complement strand
TCACCTGGTGAGGAACACAACTTAGAATCGCAGTAATGACTATCAGGGGAGAGTTATCCTCATAATAGCTTCTGGCACGACAGTCCATTGCTACGGGGCTAATTTCCGAGGGCAAGTAATTTGCACAAAGCGCGCACTCGGAGGAATGAAGCACCGGGGATGGGGCAGGCAGGCTGGGGTGCACTCTGCATAGGGATCCACACGCAGGAAGGTTCCCGGTGCCACAGCGGGGCTTGGGTCAGGGGGCACACCCAATATCCGTCCCCAGCCAGGCTGCACACCTGCCGTCCCAGCCTCTGACAAGCCGTTTTGGTCACCTTCCTCCCCAGGCTGAGCTGGCTGTCCCCCTGCCTGTGGCGCAAATCTGAGCTCACATCTGGTCTGGGGCCCCTGGGAAGTGGCAGGTGAACACAAGAAGGTGAGGCATTGGACTCACCTGCCTGGGTTCAACCTCAGCCCTGCCCCTTACAACCTGTGTGAGTGAGCTGAGGCCAGTCGCCTAAACTCTCTGTGCCTTAGTTTCCTCATCTGTTAAATGGGGGCCACATGGGTTTAAGGAACAAATGTGGTGACGCCCACTAAGCATTTCGTACAGTTCGGGGTGCGGAGGAAAGGTTCAGTGAGCGTGTCTGCTATCGTTCCGCATCAGTGTTACTTGTCATTATTGTTACTTCATGGCCTTTGCTGCTGTTGCTTTGATAAAGAGATTAGCACAGTATGCAGCACTCAGGGTACTAGCAATGGGCATTTTTGTTCATTTCTTTTTCCTAATTTCTCTAAATAATGCCCCCAAAGGAGTTACTGGTTCAAAGGACATGAATGTGTGTGTGTCTCTGTGTGTGTATGATTGTGTGTGTGTCTGTGTGTATATGTCTCTGTGTGTGTATGTGTGTGTCTGCGTGTGTGTCTATTTCTGTGTGTGTCTGTTTCTGTGTGTGTGCATGTGTGTGTGTTTCCGTGTGAGTAGGTGTGTCTGTGTGTGTGTATGTGTGTGTGTCTGTTTCCATGTGTGTCTGAGTGTGTTTGTGTCTGTTTCCATGTGTGTCTGAGTGTGTGTGTCTGTGTCTGTTTCCGTGTGTGTGTGTGTGTGTGTCTGTGTGTGTGTGCGCGTGTGTGTGTCTGTTTCCATGTGTCTAAGTGTGTGTGTTTGTGTCTGTTTGTGTGTGTCTGTGTGTCTCTGTGTGTGTGTGTGTCTCTGTGTGTGTGTCTGTGTGTGAATAAGTATGTCTGTGTCTGTGTGTGTGAATCTGTTTTCGTATGGTATGTGTCTGTCTCTGTGTATGTCTGTGTCTGTGTGTGCATGTGTGTATGTACCCACACACACATAATATCAGCCCCGTTGTCTTTCCAGCAGATACTTTCCACCCCTCACTCCCCCATGCCCCCACCCGTTCCCTCTAAGAGAGTCACGCTCAGACTCGTTCCCTGTCCTCCACCCCACACGCCCGGTGCCAGCGTCATCCTCTCGTCTGGATGAGAGAACTATGACCACTTAACCAGCTCATCGAAAGTCCACATCCCCTCGTAGCCACTGGAGCCTTCGAGGGCCCAGCCCCCCACCTGAGTTCAGATTAAATAGGATTACCTGGGGTGGCAGGAACTGGTGGAGACAGAAGGTGTTTCAAAACTTAATCAAAAATTAATTAGAAAAGGAAACAAGCCAAAGGACAAACATCTGTGAGCAGACGATGTGCAGAGGCAAACAAACCCGACAGACAGCGCTCCGTCTGAGTTAGGAGCAGGACCCTGCTGGGCTACAGTGGGGGCAGCTGGGAACGCTTTAAGAGGACAAAAAGCCTCCGTGTTTTCTTCTCGGGAACAAATGACAGTGCGGCTCCAAGCTCCAAAGACACAGGGAAGAGAGGGTCTCCATACAAGGCCGCCCAGCAGCTGCAGGGAAGCTGTGTGTCGGGAGATGCTAACATAACCATCAGGACACACGCTAGCTGATGTCTCCGAGTGAGGAGGGGTCATGCTCACGAAAAATGCCTCCTTAGGCCGTCAGAACCTGGGGCCTCACCTGCCCCCCACACCTGCCTTCCAGACAGGGCTACCGGCAATGGCTCTTCCGGGGCCCAGAAAAACCAAGCGTTGAGAACCACGTGAGAGGGAAGTGAGCAGCGTTGTGGCCAGTGAGATGGGCCCTGGAGTGTGGACTCGGGGTGCTTTTCTGGAAGAAACAGGCGCCTAGAAACTAGTTTCTACAGTAGGGACTGGAGCAAAGCACACGGGTACCTCACACGCGTCCCCTCGCCATTCCTACACTGATGTCGTCTTAAGGCAGCGCCTGTCAGTCTGTCTGGGCGGCTTTCTCTGACCCCAGGACTGTGCCTCTCTGTGCACACAGCAGGCTGCAAGCGGTGACAGCACTGACATCCTGGGAGCGTCCCTCACCTAAGGAGGGGCGTCCGTGCCCCTGGGTGGGACAACTCTGAGACATGCCCGCAGCACCACCAGGGGCCAGGTCGGACTGAGCCTCAGGTGCCCACATGGCAACCTGCTCCTTAATGCCCTTGTGTTGGCCACCTCGTTGTCCTGTCTCACTTCCCCTTCCTCAACTGCTTCCCGGACCAAGTCCCAAAGGAGCCACATGCGTTCAAAGCCTTATCTTGGGGTCTGCTTCCAGGGATTCAACCGCAGACAAAGATGTTGGTGGGGCAGAGGCTTGGGGTCAGTGACTTGGCTGAGTACAGGATGCTGAGCCCAGACTTGTCCCCAAGTCAACAAGAGCTGCAAGGGACTCTGGTAGCATCAAGTCTCCCGTTCGGGTCAACCGCCAGTGACCCTGGTTGCTGCCAGTTCCAGATCCACGTAACCCCTAACGTCAGGACACTGCGCTGTCTTAAAGCAGGGACTTCCTCCATGCAGAAAGCTAATGTTTGGAAATAGGAGTTAAAGGTTACCTTCTCTCCGACCCCCAGGAGATGCCAACCGACCCTGCCCTCTTCTTGACGGGAGCCCAGGAACACAAATGTTCTGATGTGAGTGTCCTGCTCCCCTCGCCCTGCACTCTGTGGTGTCTCGTACTTGGAGCTGCTGCCCTGCCCCCACCCCAATTTATTCTAATAAACTTCTCTCTCCATTTTCCACCAGCATCACCTGTTCGGGGAAGCCTTCTCTGCCCTAGCAGCCAACGCTTGCCTGTTACGATAGATTTTTATCTATTTTGTACCTTGTCGCACAGGGTGTAAACACTGCTTTATCCACAGTCCCAAGCTAGACTAGTCTTTTAACCTGAAAACCTGAAGTTAATGGGCTTTTCGTGGTTCCTGACCCAGGATCACGTGTGTGTGTGTGTGTGTGTGTATGTGTGTGTGTGTGTGTGTGTGTGTGTGCGTGCGCGCGCGCATGTGTTTTTCTGGGAAGAAGACCCATTGCTTTTATCCAATTCTCAGGTTTTCCAATCCCAGAAAATGTCACAGCCGCGGCACTAGCCTGTGAAGTCCTCAGAGACCAGGCAATGCTGACTTAGTCCTGCATCCTGCAGGGCAGCCCGGTGCCTGGGCACTCACACATCCTTGGCAATGCTGACGGCTAAGAGTCTGGGTGTCTATTCTAAACCCAGCACCCCACAGGTCTTGATTTCATAAACCCGTGACGACCCTAAGAGGTGGCTGTTGTCTCTGTCTATGGGGCAAGGAGAGGCTGTGACAGAAGAGCGGGCCTCAGAGCCCACTGCTGGGGGGCCTGGTGTGGGACTGCATGGCCTGTAAGTCAGGCTCTGAACACCAGCCAGCTTTCCCGCAAGTATCCAGGAAGACTGAGCTGAAGGATGAACGGACGCCATTCGATGCACGGCCATGTTGGCCCCCCCAGCTTTTGGGCAGCACCGGAACATACCTCGAATGGAAATGCAGCCTTTGGTAGGACCCTGAAATGCCCTCCAGAGCCTGCCTCTTTTCTTTACAAACAGCACGGGAGCTCCTACAATCTGGAAACGGGTCTCTTTACTGGAACTTCGGCGAATGCATTTTAATCCTGCAGGGCAAGCAGCATCTATTTTTGGAGCTTTTCAATATAAATATTTTTAGATAAGGAAACTGAGGCCTAGCGGGTTACGGGGCTTGCCCAGGTCGTGTGGTGCGTTAGCTGCAAAGCTGGGAGTGGGATCCAGGTCCCGCCTGTCCCCAGCTCATGCCCATCCCCGTATTCCTCCCACCAGCAGCATCTTCGCCGAGATGATGCTAACGTGTTTCCCACCTGAAAGTCAGGTGTTTCTCACGCCAACGAGGTTCCCCGAGCCAGCCACGAAATTCAATTTCAAGCCTCTAATGACTTTCCGAGAAACACCTGGCCCTCGCACGGCCATATTGGATTCCCCACTCCACGTTACAAGGGGGCACCCGGGGTCAACACTCTCCGGCAGGCTGTGGTCCTTCTCCTTTTCTTGGGATCTGGCTGAGGGTGAGACAGACTGACGGCCATCTGTCCGCACTGCTCTGCGCGGCCTGGGCCCGAATGCACTAATTGATTTATTGGCTAATAACGAAGTTTCTGTGCATGGCCAGGCTGTTTGCAAAAGCATGACTTTTTCACAGCTGTTCTGAAGGAAATCCCCAGTCCCCCGTGAACCACGCAATGAGGAGCTGGCTGAGGCCCTTTCAGGGGCGGGGTGGCTCGTCACATCTACCCGCTGTGCAGGGACCATGAAGTGGAATATCCCTGGCCACCCGTCTCTACATTAATCAGAACCAGCTGGAACCCTGTGCCAAGGGAGACGGCTGGGGGTGGAGAGGAGATGGATCCTGCCAGCCTTCAGGACACGGGACGCCCGGGCTCCATTGCTCGGTGGCTGCAGCCTTGGGCACACCACGTCACCTGTCTGAGACCCCATTTCCCCACCTGCCTGTCCGATGGCGGACAGGAAGTCTCCCTCACTGGGTTATTGGGAGGAATATATGAGACGGTCGGCACTAAGGAAACACTTGTTGAATTATACAGAGGGTGCCAAAAAAAATGTATACACACTTTAAGAAAGGACAAAACTGTATTAATATATATCGATAACAGAAGATGAATACAAGTCACGTTTGACTTCTGCAATAACAAGAGGTGCTCACAGTGGTTCCCATCAGCGTCCAGACACTTCTGATGACAGCGAACTACTGTTGAGCAACGTTGACCAAAGTGTTAACATCGCTTAATATGTATATACATTTTCTTCGCACCCCTAGTATATAACGCAGAGACATACCCATAATAGAGCTCATCCAATATGCTTAATAGCAGTTTCCCTCCCTTCCATCCCATGTCTCCTGCATTATTCTTTCCATCCTGCCAAGAAAGGGCAGGTAGAGGGAGCTGAGTCTGGGGGTGCCCAGCTCTGCTCCCCCCTCCTCTCCTCCCTCGTCACTGACGCCATTATTGAGCATTCACCATGGGCCGTATGCTTCCTCTGCATTTTCTCACCATATTCTTATATTCTGCTCGAAGGGTGAATGAATCTGTGCCTTCCCTGTCACAGACCAGCGCTGTCCTAGGAACGCTCTGCGATGATGGAAACGCACTGCCTGTTGTGCTGTCCCTGGGTGGCTGCTGAACCCTTGAAACGTGCCTAGTGCGACTGGGACACTGGATTTTTAATTCGATTTTACTTAATTTACATTTAAGGAGCCCCACGTGGCACTGGCCACCCAGCTGGACGGCACAGTTCTTGATGGGGGTGAAAAAGAAAAACAAGCTGAAGCTCAGAGAAGTTCAGCAACTTGCTCAAGGTCGTAAACCTTGGGTGAAGGTGGAGGGAGAGCTGAACCCACACCTGCCAGGCTTGGGCGTGCATCTCCTAGAGCAGCGGTGCTCAACCTGTGGGTCGCGACCCCTTTGGGGGTCGAACGACCCTTTCACAGGGGTCGCCTAAGACCATCGGAAAACAAAAAAGATATTTACATTACGATTCATAACAGTAGCAAAATTAAGTTATAGAGTAGCAACGAAAATCATTTTATGGTTGGAGGTCACCACAACATGAGGCACTGTATTAAGAGGTCGCGGCATTAGGAAGGTTGAGAACCTAGAGGGACGGGTCTGGCAGGCTAAGGACTTACTCCAACTGCGCACCACCATCTGAAACTCAAAACAAACCGTGGAGAAATATTTCCAGCGCTGGGGGATTGGCCCAGAAGAAGGAAATGAATATTCAAAGCAGATAAGGGCTGTGGAAACGCTTTGTAAACTGTGAAGTGCTGTCCCCGGGTGGGGGTTCCTGATAACACTCCTTGGCACAGACTCTCTAGCCAAGCTTTCCTGTCCCTCTCCATACCCGGCTGCTCTGTTAATCGTTAATTAAAGCTTAAGGGATTTGGGAATACAGGCCTCTGAAATTTGGACTAAACCCTCCATGTTACTGGGGAAAAAGAAAAAAAAAATCTTGGATAATTAGCTTTTCTTTCCCTAAATGCTTTTTGGGTCTCATCACAAATGAAGTGCTGGGCTAATATACCTTGTGTTGTGAATGCCACACAATTCCTGCTAATTGAATTAAACCCAATTCTCTGCAAATAAACTCTTGGTGTTCTTAATAGCGAAATAAGGAAGAGAGCTGTTTCTGTTTGGAACGGGGTCATTACAAGGCCCTAATTACCAGGCTCTCAATGTGGAACGCAAACCGCCTTTGTGGCGGTGCCTGACAATGACAGCTCTGTTAAGATCAAAGTCGCGACGCACCCTTGGAATCGGCTCCCTCTTTTTCTTCCACTTCAAAATGTTTAATAATGACTAATCCAATTTCCAAGACGGCAGAGAAAGGACAAGACAACCAAAGTCCGCTTTTTAAAAAAAAAAAAAATTCAGGACAAATCTTCCGAAACGGACACGCTGCTAATTTCTTCCCCCATCCTCTCCTTTTCCCCACCCCCCCCCCTTTTGGCTACAGCACATTTTGAAGTTGCCGGATCATAAAGGAATCTGTGCCGTCGGAGTTGCACACGTGCCCAAGGTGAACAGGGGGCTGCGTGGAGTAATCGGGTGTTAGAAAAAGATATTGCTGTTCCTGCATGGCCCCAACACCTTTTTCAATAATGCAGCGCCAATTACGTTGGGGACCAGCCTGGACACTTGTGGGATGGGAAACTTGATTCCGGGGCTCTTTAGAACAGCATGGTATGATCAGCTACCCCAACCAGGTTTTAAAATGCAGAATGCATCCTTTCTGGCTGGCTGCTCTGCACTGATATGTGGGCAGAGGTTCCAAGTTTAAGATTTCAAAGTAAGATGGATGGAAAACCTTAACATGCATGGTAACTGCCCCTTGTGCACACTTAAGGTTTTGAGGTGGGTGATGGCTGATGTCCCTGGCACGCTAAAGTGCTAGGCCTTCCTCGAAGGAAGAGCCACACGTTGTCATCCCTTGGCTGCCGCAGAACAAAGCAACTCGAGGCCATATGGGCAGCCCAGAAATTGCGCCCTCCCTGCACTCCCTCAGAGCTCCGACATCTCATTCTTTCAAGATAGCACATTTGCCTCCCTAGGAAGGCAATCCTGATCTCTGATGGCAAACCTCCTAAATTCAGCCTCCAGAACCCAAGGTAGATGCCCTCATCTGAGCTTGTTGCTTGATTCTATATACTCTGAAAGCATTTTCCCCCCCTGATCTGTGCCTGAGGCAATATAGCGGAGTGGGCGCTTGGGCTGTAGTGAGGGACAGCCTTGGTTTAAATCTTAGCTCTGCTTCTGTGGCCGTGTAGCTTGGGGCAAGCAATTTCACCTCTCAGAACCTCTTTCTTCTCCTCTACAAATCAGAGATGCTAAACGGCTACCTTGCTTCAAGGAATGGCTTGGGTATGATGCATTAAAAGTCATGTGGATAGGGCCGGCCAAGCGGCACATTGGTTAAGAGTTGGCTTGGGACGCCAGTTCTGAGCAGCAGGGCCCCGGTTCGGATCCCACATGAGGACCAGTGACGCTGCGCCCTCTACAGCTAAGATGGTGAACAACAGCTCGACCTGGAGTTGGGCTGCTGTAAGTCGCCGGCAATGGCGTAGACTGCAGTGGGCTCCCAGAAGCTACCATGAATGTTCAGCAGTGGGTGTGAGTTTTCATGAGCCACCATGAGCTGCTGTGAGCGGCCTTCCAGTGGCCAGTAAGGGACTGCCTCACCCGGGAAGAGCGCAATGATAATACCAACATGGGCCAGTAAAGCAACGTCCTCTACAACTAGACTGAAGAACGAAAGGACAGAAACTTGTCTGTTCCCCTTCCCCGATTTCCCAATGCTGTTCCACTCCCCCAATTCCCCAATAAAATCTTTAAAAATAATAAAATAAATAAAATAATGTGGATAAAGTGACTGGCACAGAGTAGATGCTCTGTAAATGGAATCCAACCATGTTCTTATTATAAGACTAACCTGTGGTGCTTCAGTCACTTGCTCAGGTGTCCACTCCCCCCAGCGGGAGGAAAAGCATGAGCCTCCTTAACTCTTATCTTTAACTACCGCCAGCACCTAACACAGAGCTGGCCATGCACTTGGCTTGAAAAATGTTTGCTTAATAAACAAATGAATAAATAAATGAATGAACACCTGCCACAGCATGGAGGAAGTGAAATTAAAACGGACTGGGGAGAAATGTAGGAGGTGCTTTAAAGTGTCTGTGAATGAATGAATGAATGAATGAATGAATGAACATCTAAAACCAAAACATTCAGGGATTTCAGTGAAAATCAGATGGAAGGGCTTTGTGAATTCCCACAGACAGAACAAAATCCCCGCCACCCTCCGGCCAGAAGCAGCTCACACCAGCTTAGGGCAGAACAACGTTAGATTATTGCCTGACTGCTTCCATGACGGCCTCCCACATGTCGCCAGGAAAGCTGTCGCCACCCTCTGTGCTGGGCACTGTGGCAGTTCACATGGCGGGGGCGCCTTTCCAACGCGATTCCCTCTCACACGTCTGTACTTGATGCCAGCGACCCCCCTTCCTCTTTTCTCCAGGCACCTGACACAGGAAGTCCACGGTTCAGGGAAGAGAGTCACCAACTCCCAACGGGCAGGGGAAGTGTGATGGGAGGAGCCAGAGGGGAGAGGAAGAGGAGGGTGGGGTCTGGGGGTGACTCTGGTGAGGACGGCCCTTCCAGAAAAGACACAGTGGTGGTTTATTTCACATCAGACCTGGGGCTCTTGACTTACAGCAGAAGAGGCCACGGGAAAGCCAGAGGCATCTGTTAAAGCTGACATATCTAGCTCTGCTCATTTCAGTCTGTGGGTAGAAGGACGTTCTTCATCTCGGCTTAATGACCCGTTCCATAACCGGGCTCCAGTAGGCCTGTTCACCTGGTGGGCGGGGAGTCAGGCCCCCAAGTCTCGGAAGGCTGAGGAGTAAGATTCCCAGATGAAATACAGGACATGCACTTATATCTGAACTTCAGATAAACAATAAACACAGGTTTTTTAAAAAATATAGTACTGTGTTGGACATATTTACGCTAAACACATATTTGTTGTTTATCTGCATTTCAAAGGTAGCTTGAGCATCCTGCGTTTTTACTTCCTGCAGAGACAGCGGGAGGGATGTGGTGAAGAAATCATTGTCTCAGATCCTTCCTTACTCTTTGGGAAGGGATGCCACAGGGAGAGGAAGAAGGTAGATGGGCGGATTATTCAGTGTCTGACGTCACTTGAGTGGGAGCCTCTCCATCCAGCTCTGCGGGTTCAAATCCTAGCTCTGCAGCTTCTTAGCTGTTGAATCTGGGCAAGTTCCTTCAGCTCCTTACGCCTCCATTGCTTCTTCCATTAAACTGGATTGCTGGTGCAATGGTACCTGCTTTACATAGGGCTTGGGGTGGTTAAGTGGAATCATCTATGTAAAGCGCTGGACGCCGTGCTTGGAAATCACTCAAGCCATGTCATTATTCACCAGTTATTATGGGGCCCCATCCTCCAACCCAGGGGCCAGAGGACTCCAGCCACTGTCTGTGTTTGTAAATAAAGTTTTATTGGAATGCAGGCACGCCCATTCATTTACATATTGTCTGTGGCAGCTTTCCTGTTACAAGGGTTGCCACCGAGATTGTGCGGCTCTAAGAGCCTAAAATATTGCTCATTGGCCCACGACACAGTGTGCGGAGCTCTGGTCAAACCACTGGCTTTAGCCTCCTGTTGTTGCTGTAACCCATTGCCACAAACTTGGTGGCTTAAAACAATACAAATTTACTCTCTCATAGTTCTGGAGGTCAGAACTCTGAAGCCAGTCTCAAAGGGCTAAAGTCAAGGTGTGGGCGGGGCCATGTGCATTATGGGAGAATCCCTTCCCTGGCCTTGTCCAGCTTCTAGAAGCTGCCTGTGTTACCCTGGCTGGTGGCCCCTTCCTCCGTCTTCAAAGCGCGTCACTCCCATCTCAGCTCCCTTCATCAAATCCTCTCTTCCCTGCCTTCTCCTTTGAAGGGCCCCTGTGATGACCCAGGATTTACCTGTCCAGGACACTGCCCCTGCTCAAGATCCTTTAATCACATCGGTAACATCCCTTTTGCCACCTAAGGTAAACTTCATAGGGTGTTGGGACACGGACATCTTTGGAGGCGTAATTATTCAGACTCCACACCACCCAGCAGGTGTGGCAGAGAAGGACGATGCCAAGCCACCACCCTGACACATTCTCGTTCCAGCCTGCACCTGCGAGTGAAGATTGCACCCCTATTAACCTGCACCGTGTGGCTGGGCTGCGGTTCCCCACGGGGCTCTCACATCTGGCCAGCGAGAGGTTCTGGGCTGGGGAACAGCAGAGCCTGCGCTCCCCTGGCCTTGGCATCCACAGCACCAGTCCAAACCCTGGGTCACCCCTGGAGGGAGAGGGTGAAGGGGAGGGATGCAGACCTTCCTCCACGCACGCGGCCTCCTGCTTCCTTCCCTCTCCTCTAAGTGCTTCTGTCCCACATGACGACAACACTTTTTAAAACACACTTTCTGTATGCCTCACCACAGCCTTCTTGAAAAGCAGTGGCCGGCTTCAGGCCCAAAGACAGGAAGGTCACTCCCTCCCAACAGCCAAGGCGCTTGGAAGAGAGACTAGGACATTTACAAGCAAGAGAGGCACAGCACCTCATTTATAGGAAGGCCTCTGACAGCACAGGTTGTCGCCCAGGGCAACCCTGAGAGGCGCTCCTCCAGGTTCTACTAGAATGTTTCCCGTGACGGGCAACTCACTACCTCCCCTGCCGGAGCCCACTTTCTATGAGAAGGTTCTTTCTCCTGCTGTGCCCACACATGCCTCCAGGTGACTGTGACCATGGGCCCCACTTACAGATAACCTAAGTGCTCATCCTTCTGACACCCCCTCACCGATGTGAGCCCAGGCTGTCCTCCCAGTAGCTCCTTCCTCCATCCAGCCATTTCTTCTAGAGCTTTGTGTTTATGTAAAAATCGCGATGACCCAGGAGGAGCTGTGCTCCAGGTGTTCCAAGGGGGCAAAGCCAGGTTACCCTCAGGCCAGCCAGCCCGGGATGGATTTCCACCCAGCCGGGCAGAGCAGTGTCCGAGGCCGACCGACAGCAGGGTGAGGGGCGGCCTCCCTGGGAGTGGCTTTGTCCTCCCAAGCTCTTTGAAAGAGCCGCCTGATTCACTGCTCCGCAGATGTGCTGCCTCTGGTTCAAGTGAGGACAGAGTTGCAGGGAGGTGGGAGGCAAGAGCAGACTGAGATGCCAGAAAACTGTCCTATATTTGTCACCTGGTTCATGACACAGTGCTAGGGTCAGTTTCTAAAACACAGTGACGCTTTGCAGACTTTGTGGCGAAATTGAGGGGGGAGAGTTAATGAGTTAGACATTAGATGAACCATAAGCAATGGACTGTGGGTGCCTTGGTCACTATTTCCAGAGTCCAGCACAGTCTCTGGCACACAGTAGGTGCTTGTGGCAGACATTGTTGGTTGTTTACCCAATAGCCATTCCTGACCAGCTTCTCCCGTGTCTGCCTTAATTTCCCAGTTCTGATCACCCCTAGGGGTTACCCCAGGACTCATTCTAGCCAATGAGCTGCAAGGGCAGGACTGCCAGTGATGGCATTTTCTCAGAGAGTGATTCTTTAGATAAAGAGAGCCTCAAGAAGAAAAAGCTTCCTGCCATCCCCTTGCCTGCCGTGAAACACGGTGGGAGGTTGTGATGCCTGGAGCTGCAGCAGCCATTATGTGATGATGAGACCACAAACAAGAGGATGAAAGTAACTCTCCTGAGGGTGGTGAAGCAAGATTGTGGAGCAAAGTTTGGGTTCTTGATGCTGTTGAACTAGTCCTGAAAGCACCTGCCTCCAGTTTACCATTGAGTGAGATAGTGCCTGTATCCATAAGCCTTGGTGGCCAGATGTGATGTCTGCAGCTCAGAACACTCCAGCTGACGCAGCCCTTGGTAAGTACTGCCTGAGCTGTACTGAGGGCACTTATAAGACGTCTTCACCTGGTGAGTCAGGACCCGATACTGCCGATGGGACACTTAGTGGCTGGGAGGGGAAGGCAATGAAAGAATTATGGCCATCCATTAAGAAAATGGCTGTTGACAGGAAGTGGGTCCTGGACAAAACTCTTAGTTCCCTCCCAGTTAGAGGCATTAGATTTCTTCTTCTGATTCTCTGTGATTTCTGTTGAGTGTTTTTCTCTGGTAAGTACAGAGCTGAGGGTGGAGAAATTTATCTGGGGTCTGAGCCAGTCAAAGCATGGTAGTACAGAGAATGGACCTGGGACTCGGCTAATTTGAAACTAAGTTGAGTCTAACTCTAAGTCAGGATTTTTCAACCTCAACATTGTTGACGTTTGGGCCAGATAATTCCTTGCCTACAGGGCTCTTCTGGGCACTAGAGGATGTTTATCAGTATCCCTGGCATCTATCATTAGATGCCAAAAGCATACCCCACCCCAAGCTGTGAAACTAAAAATGTTTCCGGATACTGTCAACTGTCCCCTGGGATGCAAATTTTCCTAGTGGAGAAGAAACACACTTCTCTGAATGATTGTGAATAAGGAGACGGACTCCTCTGGGCTTCCTTGTCCTCATCCGTAAACCAGGAATAATAAGAGAACTACTCCACAGGGCTGGTGTGAGAGTTTGCTGAGGAGGACTGCAAAATGTGCTTAGCCCATGTTAATGGTTATGATGATCACTGTTCTTTGAGGCAGATGTTGCCGAGCCTGCTTGGTGACTGGGCACTCACCAATATCACAGCTGAAAGGAACGCAGACATTCACCCATCCAAGTCCCGATTTCCCAGAGGAGGAAGCACAGATCCAGAGAGAGAAAAAGGTCACTTGGCCAATGTCACATAATAAGCAAACAGCAGCCCTAGAACCCAGGTATCATGGATACTGGAACTGTGCTGCCTCTTTCTGTAGCAGAAATCTGAGCCAGGCACCCCCAAAAGCCCTCCCTGCCTCCCCCAGGATACTCGACTTCAGTCAATTCAAGTGTATGTACTGGGAACATACCCAGTACCAGGCACCCTAGTTAATACCAGAGATGTAGTGATCAATAAGGTGAGGCTGGTCTGCCCTGCCCTCTTGGAGGTCTGGTTGGGAAAGCCAGCATTATCCAAATAACGATGGATGAGCAGCACTTGGAATCACCTGGAGTCCTGAAATTAAACCAGGAATGGAAGTAGACCCAGAAAACTCCAATCCTGCCAGCATCCTGCCCAAATGAAGACCGGGAACCCCCCAGGACAGGGGAGGAGGCTGGCATTGGAAAAAGCATTTCCCACCTCCTCCTGCCCCAACAAGAGGGTGCAGGTGGTAACTGGTGGGGAGATGGGGGCTGGGCTGACAGTCCCTGTGATTCTGAGGCGCGTGTCATTTCTGAAAAAGCCACCTCTGATCAGACTGGGATGGGGATGAAAGATCAAACCACGTGCACAATAGATCTTGTAGGGTTCTGCCAGCAGGACCAGCCCTCATCTAAATTTATGTTTTTCCAGGACCCTGGTGGCTACGTCCTCGAGCGTGTTTCGGGTGGAGGGGCGGTACGTGTGCGTTCAGGGAGCTGAGAGAAGACCAGTAAGCCTGCCGTACGAAGATCACGGAGGCTCCGTGGGAGGAGACGTGGAGATGGGGCGGGGCAGCCAGGAAGGTGACAGGATCTAGAGGGCCAGCAGCAGCGTGGGTGAGAGGGACCGTGGCCGACTACAAGGCCGGAAGTGTAGGCAGGGTCCTTATGATGAGAGACCTCTGATCACGTTAGATATGACGGGTCCTTCTGCAGGCGCCCAAGGCCAGTGGAGGGCTGTAGGTAAGAGCATTGCATGCTCCACTTTCCATTAGGGACACGTCCCTTTGGCTTCAATGTGGCGGCTGCACTGGGAAAAGCAAGGCAGGGACAGAACATGAGTCCGGAAGCCGGAGCAAAGGTCCTTGGAGAGCAAGAGGTGGCCTGGGCTGCTTCAGAGCAGGGCTCGTGAGCAGGTACCTGTGGCCCTGGGGGACACTTAGCTATGTCTGCAGACGTTTCAGATGGTCACGGCTTGGGGGGGAAAGGTTACTGGCACCTAGTGGGTGGAGGCCAGAGGTGCATCTGAACATCCTGCCAGCACAGTACGGCCCCACAACAATGGGTTGTCCAGTCCAAAATGTCAGCAGCACCGAAGCTGAGAAACCCTGGCCTAGGGAGCTGGAGACGTGGGTTTGAGTTGTGTTCAGAAGGTAGACTTGGCAGACGTGGTGATGGATTGGATGTGGAGGGTGACAAATAAGGCAGTATCAAGGACGGGGTCCTAAGTAACAGGGCGGACCACGGTGCCATCCACTGAATTGGGGAGCACAGAGGAGGAGGAGTAAGAAGGGGTAAGGAGAAACAACTCAGTTTGGGACACACCGGAGAAAATCTCCTCCATGTGTACAGAGGAAAACGGCCTCAGAGCTCCCCGGCTGTCTGGACAAAGGGTCTCCGTGGCTCCTGTTCCCCCCACACTGAGCTTCTCAGCTCCCCACGGTCCCCCAGGGCCGCCCACTCTCACAGCCCCTCCCCTGCGTCTCCTTCGTGCTGGCGGCTCTCCAGGCAGGGGTCAGGCTCTCCTGCACCAGCATCGCTCCCCCAGCTGCACAGCTCAAGTCCCCTTGTGGGCGGCGGCGACAGAGGCAGACAAAGCTGCCCTCCCACTCCTCAGACTTCACTCATCCACAGCCTCACGACTAATTAAACATCTGCTGAAAGCTACAATTTGCTAAATTGCCTCACACTCTAACTTCTGGCAGGGACTCATCCGAGTTCTCAACCGGAAGCCCAGAGCTTCCCTCCAGGCAGCGTCGGCCCCCTTTATTCCCCTCGTCTTCCCCAGATGTCACTGTGTCCCCCGCACCCCCACCCAAAGAGGCATGGAGAGCGGCCGGGTCAGGTGTCTCTCCTGGGACTGTGCCATGGGAGGACAGGAAGCGACAGTCATGGTTCCTCAAGGAGCGACTCATCCACTGTCCCCCACGGAAAGACTCCAGGAGAAGATGAATACCTAATCAGATATAACGACTTGCCAAACTGAGTTTAATCAAGAACTAAAATGGAAGAGACAGGAAACACGTTTTATGGGGGTGGCAGATGAGACTTTTCCTCATAAGACCTTGTGAAAGATGGGTCCTCGGGGATCATCTCATCCAGCATTTCTCAAAGAGCCACCTGCCGCAGAATCCCCAAGGGGCTGCTTAGGAAAGCAGATTCCTGGGCCGCCGTCCCTGAAGACGCTGATTCCGTAGCTCCAAGCAGGACACAAAATCTAGATTCTTTTAAACACACAAGCCAAGTTTTCAACACCTATAAAGCCTGGCAGTGCTAGGACGGAGGTACGCAAATCCCCTCTGCTCTAAGCCTCCCCAATCCTCCTGATCAGAATTAATTCGAACAAGATGCATGATGCCATTTCCTGCAGAGCTGATCGATGCGTCCACAGGTTCCACAGAGCTGTGTGCCACTGTCCTCGCGTGCCCTGCTTGGCCTCTGCTCACAGCCTCGGGTGTGGGCTCCTCTGCCTGGAATGGCTGCCTCGCTGTCACGCACTCACTCTGCACTCTCAGCTCAGGGGGTCTGTCTTCTAGGACAGTCACACTTCGGTCAGGGCCCTGAACTGGGGAGAACACACTTCCTGTCCCCTAGGGACCCCTGTTTTATGTGCATCTGCAGGACAGGAAGGTCAATGAAGTTTCAGGACTGGAGCTTTAGCCACATGCTCCCAAATGCCATCCTGCCATCCTGCCCCACCCAGGTTTGGAGGAGAGTAGCACATGCCTGAATAAATACATACATGAGACTCCGATATTTCCAAAATTGTAATATTATAATAAATTGGACAGGGACTAGACTGAAGAAAGGGTAACTAAGATGAAAACAAAGGAAACAAAATATCTCTCTTCCCCTACCTCTTCTCTTCTCCTTTTTCTATTCTTTCTCTCCCTCTCTCTCTCTCTCTCTCTCTCTCTCTCTCTCTCTCTCTCTCTCTCTCTCTGAGAGATTTGTCAACATCAAAAATTTCAAGGACCAACACACATCAGTTCTTTACTTACTCACCACAAATCATCTTTATCTTTCAATTACAAAAGATCCTCTAAGACTGTCTTAATAGGAAACATTGTATCGGCTAAGTTACCTTTATAATGAACGCATACAAGTGGACTGCCTCCTTTGCTTTGAACATTCTGAAAATGTCCATTCATACAGATATTTGCTGAATTAGTAAATCACAAGGAGCTGTCACCTTCCTTTTATTCCTTACATGGGTGACTTGGCCAAGGCAGTGAGACTTGTTAATGATTGAGACTAAATGGGGCTCTTCCCTAAACCCAGCACCCACCTCCCCCAAACCACCACCACTCGGTTTCTAGAGATCTGCAGACACTAAAATTGAATGTAAAATTCTGCTTATGTTTTTTTGTTTGTTTGGTGTTTTTTTTTGAGGGGGGGTGTGTTATCATTGGCTTTCGCCAGATTCTCAAAAACATATGTGTCTCAGAAGGGACTAGAGCACCTTTGAAGAATCTCTTTCTCAATTGTTGGATTTTTACAGCCGGGCGATGACCAAAATGACCTCTGAGAAACCGTTAACCATATCATTTGCAGCAAGGCTTCTATTAGCTCGCAGAGGCAGGCCCCTTCCTGCAGCGGCCCAGGGAGCTGGAGGCCACAGGAGGGCAGCTTCTAGAATAGCTCCTCTTCCCATTCTGCTTCTAAGAACGCAGCTTGATGCCTCTGCTGAGTCTGCGGTGCCCCAATTAAGAAGCCACTGGACCTGTGAGAGGTTTGCACAGGATGCCCCAAGCACGGGCACCTGCCCTCACGGGGCGTCCAGGCTCACGGCAGAGACATATCAGCAAGATGGAGTGACAGTGCAATCAGGAACGTGAAACTGCTAACATGGACCGTGGCTTGTCAAATGCTGTGTGTCAGCCAGGCTGTGAGTCAAGCGTTCTATACGCAGCGTACAGTCCAATCCTTACAACGGCACCAGGAGACGGACGATGCTTCATCTCCATTTTACATTGCTAAACCTAAGGTACAGAAGCGCCGAGGAACCCGCCCAAGGTGACACAGGTAGGAAGTGGCCAAACGCATGCCCCTGCCTGCCTCAGCCTTCCTTCCACAGATTCCCCAGCCCCAGTGCAGGGAAAGAGCTGGGGTCAGGACCTCGTTTCGCTGCCTTCGCCGCAGTGTCAGGGGGGCCTGGGGAAGGATCTGAGCTACCAGTGTCCACTGAGCTTCAATCTCCCTTAGACCTCTTGGGTTAGACCTGACCCTGGGGACTGGCTTCCTGTCCACTTCCTTCTGTTTCTCTCCCATTGCCCAGTGCTGCCCGGAGCGCTGGCTGGGGTCTTCCTTCCACCAAACGGACAGGCCTTC
>NW_017731665.1:2001920-2003435 GCF_001890085.2 Hipposideros armiger | reverse complement strand
GAAAGGGGGTGCTACCTGGGGAGGTGGCGGAAAGGGGGTGCTACTGACGGGAGGAGGAGGGGATGGAGGGAGAAGGGACCCCTGGTCTTTGTCTGCAGTTCAGCAGGACCTGCTCTGGGCTCTATCTCCCAACATGACTGACACCTCTCCCTCCTGCCACCACGCTGTCGAGTCACCATGATTTCTTCCCCAGATGCCCTCAGCAGCCTCCCACTGGCTGCCCTCACTGCTTCTCTTTGCCTCTTCAACCCATTCTCCACAGAGCAGTCAAAGGATCTTTGGAAAACACACAGCCCCCGGCTTCAAACCCTTCTAGAGCGTCCTGTGGTGTGTAGGACAGCCTCTGATTGCTGGCTACAGCCCAGAGCTCTCTGCAGGATGACGGGTCCCTGCCTCACTGCCCCCCACACCCCCGTGTGGTAGGCAGCTTCTGAGATCACAGGTGCCCCGTGACCCTTTCTTCCTGGGCTTCATGTCTTTGAATGGTCCCCTCTCCTTGAGGGAGCGCCAGACCTAGAGATTTGCTTCTAGTGAACAGAAGCCAGTAAAGGTAAGGAGAGAGCTCGAAAGCTGGCCTTCCTCAGCTGAGCCTTCGGAGGAGCACAGCCCCAGGTGACACTCTTGGATTCAGCCTGTGAGAGCCCCCGACACAGAGGCCCCAACTAAGCTGCACCTGGCTTCCTGACTCAAAGAAGCTGTGTGATAATAAAAGTTTTGTTAAGTCACTACGTGTCGGGGTGATTTGTTACACAGCACTAGTTCGCTAATATATCCAGCCACCTTTTTCTCTGTTCAGACTACAGGCACGCCACACTTTCTTGCCCCAGGGCCCCCTCGTACTCCACTGTCTGCTGAAACGCCCGCCTCTGCCCTTTACATGGATGCATGTTTTTTTTCCCCATTTTATTTCTTGGCTGAGATGTCACTTTCTCAGAGAAGTGACCTGGTCACA
The DNA here is from genome assembly GCF_001890085.2 of Hipposideros armiger. Taxonomy (NCBI): domain Eukaryota; kingdom Metazoa; phylum Chordata; class Mammalia; order Chiroptera; family Hipposideridae; genus Hipposideros; species Hipposideros armiger. Next base: position 2,002,483 of record NW_017731665.1, on the reverse strand, counting down.
CCATGTAAGTAGTTATACTGCCTGCCATTATTTTTTAATACCCTGTCTATTCCCTTTGTAGATCTTACCATAGTTAGTAATGACAAATTATTGATATATGACATAAATCACTCTCTCCCACATATATATACATGTGTGTGTGTGTGTGTGTGTGTGTGTGTATGGTTGTTGAAAAAGTCATGACATATTTTTTCTGTTTTTCTGTTTTTATCTGTTTTTTGTTGCAAAAATATATATGGATGAATGCATGGATGGACAGATAGGTGAATGGATGGGTGGATGAGTGAATAGATGGAGGAATAAATGGATGGGTGGATGATGGACAGTCATCCATCTATTATGGACGGTCATCCATCTATATATGAGAAAGAGCCATATAGACACCATGGTGTGTGTTCAGAGGATGATGGTCACCGTAGCAAGCTGATTTGGAACTAGAGAGGTTTTAACTTACCGTATTTGCCGGTGTATAAGATGACTTTTTGGCCCTGAAAAATATGCCTCCAAGTGGGGGGTCGTCTTATACGCCAGGTACACTTCAGATAGACTGCCCATAGTGCTTG
>NW_017731665.1:1994198-2001860 GCF_001890085.2 Hipposideros armiger | reverse complement strand
ATCAGCAGCGCTGCTGGGTGTATGCTCGGCTGTTATGTGATTTTGCTGTTATGCGATTTTACCACACTCGCAAAATCGCACACAGCCGACCATATAACAAACTCTGTATTTTGAGTGGAAATGTTAGGGGGTCGTCTTATACGCCCAGTCGTCTTATACACCGGCAAATACGGTAAAGCTGGGGTTAGCAACAAATGTTGAATTAAAACAGCCACACCCATTGCTTTACATAATGTCTATGACTGTGTTCACACTACAGAAGTGTTGAGTGGTCAAGACAGAGGCAGTGTGACCTGAAAGCTTAAAATGGTGACCATCTGGTCCTTCTCAGGAAAAGTTTGCTGGCTCCTGATTGGGGGAGGTGGGAGGGGGTGAGGTGGGTGGAACACGACCTTCACGTATTGTGTGGACGTGGAATATAAGTTGCCCATGTAGCTTTAGAGGGATAGAAGATAGGACAAATGTGTAAAAATAAAAGAGAGATGTGAGCTCAACAGGAAAAAAAGAATTATTCTTAGAGTCAGAGCTGTCCCCATAAAGGAGCAGTGAGCACTGTGCCATTGGCTAGACACCCACTTTCTGGAATGCTGCAAAGAGATTGTAAAGATTTTAAGGTTCCTTAGCTTGTTTGTGTCATGAACCCCTTTAGAAGTCAGATGAAACCTAAACATCACTTCTCAGAATATTATTTGTAAATGCACAAATAATATATATATAGAGAGAATGATAAAGAGAACTTAAGTTAAAACACAGATATCAAAAATTTCAATAAAGTAATGTGTATGTGCTTTTTAATTGACACAGTAAGTAACAATACCCAATGGTGGTCTGATAACTATAGTAGCTTTGAAGTAGAGAGGAACATAAACTAGGGTTCAGCAAACTATGGCCCACAGGTGAAGTCCGGCCCACCACTTGTTTTTGTAAATAAAGTTTTATTGAAACACAGCCACTCCCATTTGTTTACATAATGCCTATGGCTGCTTTCATGCTGAGCCGCACATTTGGATAGTTGAGACAGCAACTATATGGGCCACCACGAGTTAAATGGCAAAAATATTGACTACCTGGCCTTTTACAGAAGAAGTTGGCCAACTCCTGGAATAAAGGATTTTCAAGAGAGCTGTAACACTGCAACGTGGCATGAAAATATCTGAGATTTCTTTTGGTGATAGAGTCACAGGTACTGCTAATGCTACTGCGGTTTGTTTTGAAATTCTCACTTGAGGAGCACAGTGGGTTTCAGGTAAAGAGCACTGAGGTGGGGGGGTGTGGAGGGACTGGGCAGTGACAGCTTAATGAATATGGGGTTTCCATTTGGGGTGATGAAAAAGTCCTGGAACTAGACAGTCATATAGGTTGCACCGCGTTGTGAAAGCACTTAATGCCCCTGAATTGTACACTTTCAATTGGCTAACAGGGTAAATTTCATGTTATGTGTTTTTTACCACACACACAAAAATGCACTCACAGAAAGATAATGATAGGATGTTTTTTTCCATCCAAGTTCACGGACCCGCTGAATTCCATCCACGAACTCCAGGTAAAAAAAAAACCCAGTATATTCCAGGAGTCTTTGGTCATAGGGAAAAGCTCTGGGCCATGGATTCGAAGGCAGAAGGATGCTGGCGTGTGATGGAGTGACAGCAAGGGGTAGACTGTCCTCGTGAGAGAGGGATGGAGTTCAGTTCCAAGTCCCCTCAGCACACAAGCCGGGATGGGGAATGTAGTTACGCCACTGGGGTGCCTCGGGGAAGTGGACGGAAGGAAAAATCTCCTAGCCCACCTCAGGAACCAGGCAGGAATTAGGGACGGAGGCCCCACGGGCCCCTTGGAGAGATTCTCTGGGTTTGGATGCTGCCCCCGGCACAGCTGCCCTGAGACCTCAGACGCCACCAGGCACCGCTGGGCGCCAGCGCGCAGGGATCCTGTGAAAAGCCACGTTGGAGCCCGCCGCCTGGGAAGACAGAGGCCTCGGATGCCCTGCCCAGGCAGGATGCCTAATTGTGGAACTCAATTTTGTTTTCCTAGGAATCAATTTGGAGGGATTTTCATTTTCAATTATTCAGCAACATCCAATTTTCCCTTCACACCTCAGCCAGACGGGAGGAGAGAAATTGCATATGTCAATCACCCCACACACCGCTGACCGGCCTGAAGTCACCTCTACACGGAGGGAGCATTAGTGGGGTCCTGGCTTTTCTGAGACAAATGGAGACACCAAGTGGCCTTCTGCCCCAGGCCCTAGGACACGGGCTGGCTAGCTGTTCTCTCTGTCAAGGAGGGAGACAGACAACCTCCATGCCAGCAAGAGTGACATGCGTGGGGACCACGAAAGGGAAGTGTCCCCTTACCCCTCCTTCTCCACACTCTTTCTGGCCCTTGTCACCCAGCGTCACAGGGAGCTCTCCCCGAGACTTTGGAAATAACAGGAAATAATTGTTCAGGCTCCAGGGCCCCCTCTTTCTGACCCCGTGACCCTGAGGAAATGAACCTATTCATTCCAAAGCGTGGCTCCCCGCTTCTTAATGTGGACAAGAGCATGTCCACCTCCCAGGCACAGACAGGTTAAGCGACTCCCCTGCATTTCCACAACTAGTCAGTGGTAGCACCTGGATTCAAAGCCTGAGTGTGGCTGCTGGAACTTAGCAGAGGAGGGTGCCTGGCATACATGAGACTCTCCAGAAACAATACCTCCTGTCACCTCTGAGAGAACAAAGCAGTGCTGTGTCACACCGTGTAGGACCCTGCGGGCTAGTTAGTCCCCTGAAGGCAGGGGCTGCCTCTTCCGTCACACACTCACCACCTGCCATTCAACCACTGTTTATCGGTTCACATTCGCAAGCCCTCAGCCCACTGCCAGCACAGTTATCAGGTGCCTGCTCTGTGCCAGGCCTCAGGCTAGTGGATGAGAATAACGGGAGTGGACGTTCATCTGCTCAGAGCCCGAATATCTGATGGCCCTCCCTGTGCCAGGACTGCCACTGCCCTCCAGGCCCTGTGGTGAATGGGTGGTGCAAATGTGTAAGGCGATAGGAGTGCCAGAGGCTAAAGGTGATGAGAGGGGTGGAACGCTAAGCTGGGTGCAGTGTTGGCTTCACACATAATATAATAATAAAAATGATAGGCCAGAGTCTCCAGTACCCTTTTCTGGGTCCCTCTTCTGTGCCAGGTATTGTTCTAAGGCCTTTAGTGCCTTGCACTGAATCCTCACCATTCTGCTACATTCTTGGCTGCATTTTACAGATGAAAGAACTGGGGACAAAGAAGCTAAGTTACTTGCCTGAGGTCCCACAGATTATAAGAGGTGGAGCCAGAATTTCTAGCCTGGGAATCTGGTTTCAGTGAACATACTCTTTACTAGTTTATGATATTGTGTTTGGGGGATGGTGGGGGGCGGGGTGCAGAGTGTTCTGGCAGCGGTGAGGCCAGGAGAACAATGGAGAACCTGCTCTCCTGCCCAAGCTGGGATGGCTGGTGTCCACACTGGCCGTGGCCTCGGCTCCAGCACCTGGGATGGCTGACAGCAGGCAGCTGCAAGGAGTAACGTCCTCTCTGAGTGATGGTTTGTCCTGATGGGGGCGGGCTGCCGAGATCCTGGACGAGCGCCTCTGGGCAGTGGGTACACGGGAGAGGAAAAATTGGGGGAGCCAGCCTCTGCGGGGCTCAGGGCCAGCAAGGGTCCTCCCGTTCTCCCCGGGGAGGTGGACGCACGGGCGAGCGCTGTGATGACAGGCCACCTTCACTGTGGGACTCTGGGGCCAGAGGTTAGGAAACTGTCCATCAGAGAGGGAACAGTGCTCTGAAATTGGGATCAAGGCTTCCTTTGATTAGAAGATTGCTGTCAGAGAGAGGGCTGGATGTTTAACTATCTGATTCACTTAAAACCCCGGGAGGCCGGGAGAGCCCGGGTGACAGCCAGGGACACCGGGTCACCCAGGATGCTGCTGGAGTCACGGGCAACGATTCAAGAGGACGCTGCGATGCTCCTCAGGACAAAGACGTCACACCTCTGTTGCACAGGGAAAGTTTTCCTCCTCTCAAGTCTCATTTTCAGGTCTGATGACTGACCAGCAAGCAGACATTTGGAGGCGCGGAAAAAATCTGTGGGGTGTATTATAAAGAGGGCTGCGGATGGCTCCGCTCCCAGGTGCCTGGAGGCCTGATGGGGCTGCTGCTCTGAACACTGACCGCCCCAAGCACAGTCCGATCACCCACTGGACCACGCAGATGGTCCCTCTTTGCCTCCCCCGCTCCCCTGATGCCGTCTCCCCCACCGCCCCTCCTCTCGGATCTATACTGCACACAGTCAGGTTCCTTCAGCAAACATCTGTGTGCCCAGTGCCATGCCAGGTGCCGAAGACACAAAGCTAAGAAGGGCAGAGTAGCATGGCGGCGAAGAGAACGGACTTTGGCGTCAGGCCGTGCGGTTTGAGGACTTGGCCACAGGCACGTTTTAATCCCAGGAGTCCTTCCTCTGTGAAATCAGAATTCATGGCGGAAAGATCTCATGTGAACGAGTAGACATGGCACAGAAGCACCATTCTCCTTCGCGATGGGCTCTCGGTTACCGGAACACGAGGGCACCTTCCCTCCGCGCAGAATGCCCAGTCCGGTGGCAAACACTGGCTGCTGAGCAAGTTATTTCAGCAGAGTGGGATGTGGCAAGAGAGGGGGGCCCTCTCTAGTAGAGGCGAGCCGTGACTGAAATGAGCAGGTGATGTTCAAGGGAGAAAGCCAGCCCCCGAGGCAGAACATTGATCAGTCACTGCTGTGGCTCCAGGGCCTGCGCAGGGTCGGGTCTAGTGCACACAGAAAGTGCTTGAAAAATAACCGCTGGGTGACAAGACAGCCAGCTCTGAAAGGGGCAGGTGGAAAGGGCGTTCCAGGCGGAGGAACCCGTGTGTGCAAAGGCACAGAGGCAGGACTCTGATAAGATGTCAAGTAGAGCTACCTTAGGGGGACACAGGCTCACAAGGGGTGAACGGCAGGAGGCGAGGCTGCCGGGGGGCCAGGACTGGCTCAGGAGGGGCTGTGTTCCAGGGAAGGCACAGCCCCTGTAGGGTTTCGAACAGAAGCGTCCCGATGAGGAGATGCTTTGAAAGATCACTCTGGGGATAGAGACAGAGTATGGCCGAAGCAGAGACACCTCCCGTGGAAGATGCAGCTAAATTCCCAGGGCAGGAGGGTGGCTGTGTGGATGGAGAGAAAGCAGACGGGAGGAGGAAGGGCGAGGAGCAGGGGAGATTCAAGAGGGAGGTAAGGCACAGACAGATGGCATATGTGGCATACATTTACTGAGACTGCAGGCATGAGAGGAGTTGTCCCTGCTAAAGGCCTGTGGAGTGTGAGGTGCATGTGAGTTACAATGAGAGGTGTGCCTGCTGGATACAGGGGTCCAACACCAGGCGGAGGCTCAGCTGGGGGCAGCAGCCCCCAGCTATGTTCCCAAGTCACATGTGGAGTCCCAGTCCCTGATGGCCCTCCATGGTCAACACCCTTCGTCTTCTCCCCACCACATCAACAGCTCTTTGAGAACAAGGTCCTGTCTGATCCTTCTGCCCCCTCCTCAAAGCAGACAGAGGGAAACGTGTTCCAGAAACGGGCTCTGACCATATCCGGTCCACAGGCTCTGTGTGTCTTCACAGAGGGTTTCAGAGGTCAGACACGGGGCCTGACATGTGACTGGTGCTCGAGGAACCTGCTTATCGAGTGAAGGGAGGCAGGGTGCCTGCGTTGTTCATAGATTCCCCCAAGAGAAGCCAGTGACTGCTGGTGTCCCCTCAGATGTGGAACTTGAGGGCCATTTGTCGCAGGCATTGGTAGGGTGTGGCTTACAAGGAAACCCAGGCTCTCCTCCTTGGACACGTCACATCCCCTCTCTGAGCCTCAGTTTCCCCACATGCACAGTGATGACGGTATGGGTTGCCTGGAAGCATCACCAGAAACCACGTAACACACAGTCTGGCCCAGCAGCAATTCAATAATTGGCAGGGATGCTAATAATGGTGACAATTCTAATGACTGGCTGCTACTATTGATCTAGATGATGATGAAGATTATTTAATCACTCCCCTGCTGAAAAAATCCCACTGCTCTCAGGATAAAGACAAAGTTTCTTGATATGGCCCACAGGATCCACTACTGTCTGACTCTGGGTTATATCTCCAGCGCCATCTTAATGAACCTTCTTCTCTCTCTCTCTCTCTCTCTCTCTCTCTCTCTCTCTCTCTCTCTCTCTCTCNAAGCGTTTGCGTTACGTGGGTAAGGAGAACGTGTTCAACTAGCCAGCAAATACATGAGCAAGATTATGTTACGTTGTTATAAGGACCACGGTGGAGCAGAGCTGGGGCACATGACAGGGCGGTAGAGAGGAGCCTCATTTAGACAGGATGGTCCAGTTGCAGAGGTGGCATGTGAGAGGGGACCTGCGTGCCCGGGAGAAGCCAGTCACTTTATGTATTGGGGACAGAGGGTGTAGCGGGAAAACAGCCTGCAGGCAGGGTTGACCTTGGGCCATTGAAAGAAGGTGGTCAGTGTCATTAGAGCCGTGGGGAATGGTGGGGACGGTGGAGCCTGCTTGGGAGATGGGAGGCAGCCCGCACCGAGGGGCACAGTGCAGCTGTGGAGAGAAAGTGGGTGTCATTCTGTGGACAGGGGGACACACAGAGGAGGCATCGGTATGATTTGATCTGGGTTCAGAGATCATCCGAGCTGCTATACGTCACCTTCCCTGGGGGTCTCACCTCACCTCCCGGGCCAGACCACAGACACCCACTCACATGGAGCTGGAGGCCACCACTCCTGCCTGGGCTTGGTCCCCGTCCTCCTGGGGGTCACCCAGACCTTACTCAGCCCCCCGCAACCCTGGCCCCATAGCATGTTTTTCCCTCCTGCTGCCAGTCTGTGAGAGACACTACTTTCATCAAGTCACAGTCATTTTTATAGCAAAAAAAATGAAGAGGGAATAATTAGAAATCCAATGATTATTTTATGCATCTGAGTGCCTGTCAGACCACTGGACTCGCTGGGCAGGGCCGAGACAATATCCACCCCCGACATCATCATAAAACATGCAGTGAGGCCTGCCGTGGACCGTGGATAATGAAGTTTCACCAGCTCTACCCAGCTGCCGAGCAGACGGTCTCTAACCCAGTGCGCAGTCAGCCAGGCGATCCCCGAGCCTGCGTCCCCACCACATCAGGGATGTCTCGCAAATGGACTTTGCAGATATGGGTGCTGGACAATCCTAGCCCAAAGGAGAGTAGCAGTTTGAAAATTTTAAAAACCCCACAAGGAAACGTCAGGGCTGTCTGAATCTATGGAGCATATGAGGAAGGAGGAAAAAGCAAACATCCTGGGACCCTGGCTCCCAGGGGGTCTTTCCTAAGCCTGATCCTCTATGCCAATAAGTTATCTAGGGGAGAAAAACAAAACAAAAAACCCCACTGTTTTTTCTTACTCCCCTTTGAACACTGAGGGTTTTTCCGAAAGGTTCCATTTTCTCTTTGATGCAGTCTTTGCTGTTGATAGCATTCAAAGGCCTTTGGGGTAACAGGTGCATTTCAAATGAGTGGAAATAACAAATAAATTAGATCCAGGATTTACAGTATTAGCAACGCCTTTGTTCTCCTGCTTATGGATAGCAGATCAACACAGCCC
>NW_017731665.1:1943579-1986952 GCF_001890085.2 Hipposideros armiger | reverse complement strand
CTCCCTCCCCCTCTTCTTCCTCCTCTTCCTCCTCTTCCTCTCTCACTCCCCACCCTCTCCGGTATCACTTGATGACGTGCCATCCTGCCAAATATCAGCAGGACCTTCTCTTGGACCCTGAGCTGTGAGATTTTTGGCCTACTCACTTGTTCTCCCATTAATGTCTCACCCTCTTATTCATTCAAGAGACATTTATCCATTATCTACTCCATGCCAATAAAAACCAAAGTGCCTGAAATTCCAGCCACCAATGGGATATCAGTGAGCGGCCCATCATCCACCCATATCTCCTCGTCATCAGCAAGCTGGGTTTAAAAAAAGAAATGTGAGAACAATGAGGTAGGACAGAAGGACACGGATCCCAAAGACCCAAGCTGCTTTCCACTCCTGTTTAATTACACTAATAGAAACATGGCTGCTTCTAGAAACACCTACCTCCGGCGTGCACGCGCACACGTCCGAGAAGAGGACCCAAATCGGATTATAAAGCAGGATGGAAGTACAGGAAATGGTGTCCTCAGCTGAACCCCAAATAGAATTTGGAGTCTTCTCTTTTTTTTTTTTTTGAGATTTACTGATATGTGGGTGGATCTCCAGCCCAGGTTATTTATTTGCATGCAAGGAAGAGAGATTGAGAGAAGAATTATTTTCCTTGGATTCGCAGGAAAGAGGGCAACACGGAGAGGATGAAATGGCATCTTTCTTAGCCTGGATCTTGGGATAAAGAATAGTAGAAAGAAGAGCTTCAAACAGGAGATGAAGGAGCTGATTCATGAGAGACCATAGAATTTGGGGTTCAGGCAGCATGGTTTGGGGACCCCCAGCTGGCCCACCTGGCGAGGGAGAAAAGTTGGTCTTCTCTTCTACAGAGAGAACTGTGTTGCTTTTGCCAGGGAGGCTCAAAGGTGACCTAGGGTCAAGGTGCTCCAGAAGACCCCACCTGCTTCTGACATTCCAGTACATCAAAGCCTAAGGATACAGCAAGGGAAGCAAAACGAAGATGTACGGTGAAGGAGCCCCCATACGCAGCTACGGGGGTGCTGGTGGCGGGTGCTACTCTGCGAATCAGAACAGAGCACCCACATCAAGAATTGGAGGCTCGGGCCAGCCGAGTGGCTCAGTTGGTTAAGAGCTCGCTCAAGAGTTTGAGCTCTGAGCAACAGGGTCCCTGGTTTGATTCACGGTCCGAGCTGAGCTGCCAACAGGTGGCAGGATGGCTCAGCTAAAAAAAATAAAATAAAATTGGAGGCTCATGCAACCCAGGTAGTGAAAGTTCTAGAAACATAGAAATTTCTAGAAAATACAGAAATATGGCAGCTTCCCAAAACACCAAAGCAAGAGCTACTGTCCGACCTGCTGGGCCCTTCCCAACCCAGCGGTCCCAAGGACCACACATCTGAGACTATGAGATCCAACTCATCGTGATAGATATTAACCAACTGGAACACCCATGTGATATCCACGCCACCCGGCAGACCTCATGGAACCCGGCCCCCGCCCTCGCCCCACCCGAGTTCATTACTGAGAGCAGCATCAGTGCTCTCGGCAGCACCAATTTCCCCGGGCTCCACAGTTCCCGAGAAGGGATAATAAATGTGCTCGGAAGCGTGGGGTGATTTATTAAAGTGCATTGTATTGCAATGGTTTTACAAGAAGATTAATTTTTAATAAAGAAACCTATTACCTCACTCTTTGAGGACCTTCACACACCTAAGAAAAATGATTCTCTTCGCCTCTGTGGAAATGGCTGTGGCTTCTTTCCTGGAACAGGGTCCATTTTGTTCTCCTCAGCTACCCCCCCGAGAGAGGAAGATGGACTTTCTGAGTAGGGTCCAAACGGAATCTGGGCCACTTCTTGGTCCATTAGTGACCGAAGGCCCATTTTTCAGGCTCTTGTCTTAGCCACGCTGGCTCTGATTTTTGGTCAGCCCAGCAGCTGGGGTTTTAGTGGATCAGAGCTGATGAGGGGCCAGACCCCGGGGCCAAGGCCCAGGCCAGGTGCCAATCACCGGGCCCTCCACGCAGGGGCTGGAGGGACGGAAAGAAATTTAAGGGAGTCCCAGATATGATGGAGCCATCCGAAAGTCAGTCAGGAATAAAAGTAAGAAGAACGAAGCACTGTAGACAAGTGGATGAGACCGTGGGTTTGGAATCACCGCCACTTCACACCCACTCACTACCTGGGTGACCTTGAGCAAGTTACATGACCTCTGAATTTCCTCATCTGTGAAATGCACATTGCTAGAACGTTTAACTAAAGCAAGGGACGTGCTCAGCACAGGATCTGCAATGGTTATTATTGCTGCTGCTATCATTGAGGAGAGAGAAAGCTGGTGAGGCTGCGATTTGGGGCAAGGGGTGTAATCTCTGTGTAAGCTAAAGGCTTTTTAGAGAATCAGGTCCCTTTGTCTCTCCTTTATTAGGAATAGCAGGCAAAGAAATGGGTTTACAATTTGCCAAAGAGACTTCAGTGAAAGCTGAGAAAGAAGGACCATCATTGGTCCAGGCAGGTAAGGGGCCTGACAGACATTCAGGCAATGGAGGAGGGACTGTGCAGACTCATCCTCTAAAGGATTTTAAACCCAGGAAGGTGCCCTCTGGTGAGAATAACGGTAGGTTAGTTCACTTGGAGACAGAAGGTTAGTCATTTAAATGTATTACTAATTATTATTAGTACTATTATTATGCCACTTTATTAAAAATTAGCTAAGAACCTACTATGTGCCAATCCTGGAATTCCATCTACCATAATTCCAGGAACCCAACCCAGCAAGGAGTGCCTTTAATTCCAGACAAAAGGCTTTGTACGGAGCTCAAGGTCAGAACACACCACTCACATTCCCAATGAGACTGAATCCAAATAATGAAATACCAATCAATCAATCATAACTAATACACATTAAGCTCTTGGTCTATGCCAGATACTCTCCTCAATACTTGATATAGTTGCTCATTTGCTCTTCAAAACAACTCCTTAACTCTGTAAGATGGACACACTATTTGCGAATCACGTATCTGAAATAGGGTCGATAGTATATAAAGAACATTGAAACATTAATAAGCAGGTCTGCTTATTCTGATAGTTCATGTAAATAGAATCCTATAACAAGTGGCCTTTTGTGTCTGGCTTCATTCACTTAACATAGGATATTCAAGGTTCATCCGCGTTGTAGCCTGCGTCGGTACTACGTCCCTTTTTATGGCTGAATAATATTCCACCGTGTGGATGGACCACAGAGAGACAGGAAGCAGGTTAGTGCTGGGGGCTGGGGTGAGGAGGGGCTGGGGAGTGACTGCTTAACGGATATGGAGCCTCTGTTCGCAGTGTTGGAAAAGTTTGGGAACCACAGTGGTGATGGCTGCACAACATGGTGGGTGTACTTAATACCACTGAACTGCATGCTTTAAAATGTTGAAAATGGTAGCTTTTATATGTTATGTGTATTGCACCTCCATGAAAATATCTCAATAGTAAGAAAATAAACAACCCAAATAAAAAATGGGCAAAAGACTGCAACAGAAACTTTACCAAAGGCAGCGTACAGACGGCAAGCAAGCGAAAGAGGCTCAACATCATTAGTAATTAGGGACATGAGAAAAAAACCCAGAATCGAGATACTATTACACACCCATGAGAATGTCTAAAATTATAAAGACCACTCGTACCAAAGGTCAGTGAGGATCCGAGGAACCAGAACGCCCATACGAGGCTGGTGGGAGTGTTAATGGTACAGGCGCTTTGCAAAACAGTTTGGTAGCTTCTTAGAAAGTAAGGCATTCTCCTGCAAATGATCCAGCCATTCCACCTCCAGACATTTCCCCGAGAGAAACGAAAGCACATCCACACAAAGGCTTGGGCACAAACATTCAGCATTACTTGTAACACACCCAAGCTGGAAACAAACCAAGTGTCTATCAGTTGTGAATGGAGAAACAAATTTGGCGCAGCGATACAGCTGAATACTACTCGGCAGTAAAAAGAATAAAATCCAGCCATTTCCGCAACACGGATGAACCCGAAAACCATCACAATAACGAGAAGGCATGTGCAAAAGACAACACACTTTGTATTCAGTTTTTATGAACTATCCAGAAAAGGCAAATTCATGGAGATGGAAATGAGATCAATAGCTTCCTGGAGCTGTAGGAGCTGCCTGGAGCGCGAGACTGCGGGGCTGGGGGTTGACTGCAAATGAAATATTTTGGGGGTGTTGGAGAAGTTCTGAAACTGGATTGAGGTGATGGTTGCACAACTCCATAGATTTACTAGAAAAATCATTGTCTCCTATATGAACAGTAGGTGACTATTATAGTATGTCAATCATATCTCAATAATGCTTTAAACAGTCTAGACCATGTGATTCCATTTATATAAAATTCTAGAAAATGTGAACCAATCTATAGATTCAGAAAGCAGATCCATAGTTACCTGAGGAGGTTGGGAGCAGACAATGGCAGGATGAGAGCTTGCAAAGGGGCAAGAGAATACCCGTGGGAGTGATAGATGCTTCCATGGTCTCCCGATGTGGTTTTACAGATATATGCAAATGTCCACACTCATCAAATTCTACTTTTGAAACACATGCAGTTTTCTGGGTGTCTATTATACCTTTAAATTTTGTTTGCTTGTTTGTTTCTTTGTTTTTAAAGAGGGAAGAACCCCAGCTGAAGGCAACCTCATTTCCTGTGGCCATTGCATTTTGCACACACAGCCATGACTCAGGAAGAAGATACCAGGAGTGAGGCTCAGTACTAACCAGTAAACTAGGAGGCCTCAGTCCCAGAGGGGTTTGGGAACATGGGTTTGTTTTATGCAGATCCTGCTTTTGAGGTCTGATTGAGCAGAAGAGAGAGTAGCATAGATGTTTAGGCGTTCCAGATTGAATTAGGAGCCACCCCAATAGGGCATTTCAACTTAATGACCTCTTTAAAGATGCTATCTCCAAATATAGTCCTATTCTGAGGTATTGGGGGCTCAGTTTGACATAGGAATTTGGGAGAAGGGAGACACAACTCAGCCCCTCACCTGTGAGGATACAGATGTAGGACCAGCAAGCTTGAATGTTATCCAGGAGCCACAGCAAGAAGGAAGTAGGGTACTGAAAAAGAACGGTAGGGAAATCCAGCTATGGTTGTTCTGTCTCGGGCAGATGTGACTCCTGGAAGTGCTGAGTGTTCTAGGTCCTCAGTGGGGCCCACAGCAGGGACACTGGCATCACCTGGGAGCTTGTTAGAAACGCAGCATTTGCAGCCCCACCCAGACCTGTGAAGCCAGCCTGCCCAGGACCAAGATCCCAGGGGATTCCTGGGCCCTGTCAAGTTCAAGCAGTGCTGGTCTAGACTCCACACTTCTTTCTATCTCCCTCCCTCTGAGAAGCCAGGCTTTCCAGAATGGACCCCTGTTCAGACTGACCTCTATTCAGACAGCTCACTCTGTTCCATCCCGGTTTGTCCTCTAGTGAGGTTACCTACGCAATTAAGTTATAAAGAGACTTGAAGGGATCCCATTAGCAAACCGGTTTGATTTCCTGGTTGGGCAAATGTGCTCAGTAATGAACCATGTTAATAGTAAGTGAAAGTCCAGAAACCCAGCTCCACCTTTCTCAGCGGGGCAGCCTAGAGACGACCTGGGAGGAAGCCATCTCACAAGGGGTCCTGGCCCTTTCGCCTCCCCAGGACACTGCACAGGGATGAAGGAAATGCCAGGAGAAATGCTTGGATAGTTGGAGCTCCAACCTGAGGACCGGACAAGATGCACCTGAAGTCCACGGGCCCAGTGAGTGGCCACAACCACCCACACCCCCAGCATTGATGGAGGTTGGTTCTGTCACTGTGCATTTCGCAGGCGGCCCAGAGCAGTTACATCATCATGCCCTCATCACCCCGTAAATGAACGGAGGAGCCAGGGCTTGAAACCACATGTCTAACACCAATTGCTGGGCACCTCTTTCACACTGGCCCAAGCTCAGCTATTGAGGGTGTCGGGGGCAAATTTAGCTTCTCCCCGAGATCTTGCAAAGACGCTGTTTTCTGTTGGGTTGTCGGAAACATCATGATGCATTTTTGCAACGAAAAATAGAAAAAAATATGTCATGACTTTTCCGACAATCCAATATCAGGCCATTTCATCTCTCCCTCCGGGCCCTGCCCCTCCCTTGGGACTGCTTGGGGAAGTGGCTCTGAGAGGCTTAGAAAGAGGCTTTGGGAGGATCAGTGGGCTGAGAAGTAAGAAAGGCCCCGATGTGTCAGCTCCCGGAGGGCTGAGCCACATGGAGATGGCAATGATCCGGCAACCGCCTCCACTAATTAGGAAAGCTCATCCCAGGTTCGTTTAGCCTTCGAATCCAGTCTCCCCCACTGGCTACAGTCCCTGGCAAAGACCTGATTTTCTAATGAACGCTGGATAAGCTGGGTTCACGCTCAGGGTCTGATTTTAACCCTTGGAAAGCAAAGCAGACCCACTACCTGTTGACTTCCCTCTGGTGGCCAGTGAAGGATGATGGGAAATAAGAGCACGTGAGATAATGGGGGAGGCAGGTCTGCAGGCAAACGCTTGGGGCCATCCTCTCTTCTTAAGCCTCAGCGTCAAATGGCATTCATAATTCCAGCCGTCCCCTTCCCCCCAAGGGGAGGTTAGCACCTTGTACCCATAGTCATGACCATTTATCAACTCGCTGAGAGTTGAGCTATGCTAGTATGTGCTGGATGGAGAGCCCTCATCTCTGCCCATGGGCCCTCTCTCCGCCCCAGGGAGATCGAAGTATTTGTTGTCCTGACTCCCGCTCCACTGGAATGAGGGCTGACAATAACTTGACCCTCTAGTGAAGGTCACACCTCATCAGGAAGCCTCTCCTGCAGCCTCCAGGTTCTGGGAGCTTCCCTTTCCCGACCCCATGAGGCCCAGGGGGGTGCTAATGGCTCCCCACTGTTGCCAGCCCCAGGGTGCTGTGTCTTCTCTCATCTATTTCCCCTAGCCCTGCCCGTTCTCTGATAAGCAATCCCTGTCCTAAACTCTTCCTAACTCTCCCATGAGTATATGTCATCTGTTTCTGGCAGAGACCCTGACCTACATAGAATCTAACTTATTTGATCTCTAACCCTCAAATACAATTCTAAAGTGTAGGCTTTGTTAGGTTCATGTTGGAGATGAGGAAACTAAGGCTCAGACTTCAAATCTGCATAAATAGCCCAAGGCCACAGAATTTTGAATTTATGAAGTCTAATTTATATTTGTGATGCATTATTGGAGGTAAATAAGCTTATTAAATGGATGGATGGATGATGGATGGATGATGGATGGATGACTGGATGAACGGATGAACGATGGACGGATGGATGGATGGATGGACAGATGAATGGATGGATGGATGGATGGACGGATGAACGGATGGATGGATAGATGGATAGATGGATGGACAGATGAATGGATGGATGGATGGATGGATGGATGGATGGATAGATGGATGGATGATTGGATGAATGGATGAATGGATGGATGGATGGATGGATGGATGGATGGATGGATGGATGGACAGATGAATGGATAGGTGGATGGATAGACAGATGAATCCATCCTGTCTGACCCTCTCTAATCCAGTGTTTAAATCCAGGCTGTATTCCAGGGCTTCAGCTGTACTTCATCCACATGAACCATCACTTAGTGCCGCTGGTAACCCAGGTCTCCTCAAAGACCCTTTGCCAAATTCCTTCTCCCCGGTTTTCAGCCCAACCCAACACCAGCTCAGCTTCTTCTAAGAGGAACTCAGTGTTCCCCAAACTGTATTTTTCCACCCTAGAGCCTATGAGTCACAGCAGCCCTTTGTACTTCATCTACAAAATTTTCCAATATACTGCAGTTTTAGTGGGACTATTAAAAACCTGTCAGAGAAATGCTGGTAATGGCAAAAACATTCCTCAGAGGCCGTCAATTCCCCCGCATATCCATCAGAGCTGCCCTGCACAACAAGGAGCCCTCATTTAGAATGTGTCAATTCTGATTATTAATGTGGGGAAAACACCTGCTAAGTATGTTTGTCTGGGAGGTGAGCTTGGCAGGAAGCGAGGACGGCAGCAGCCGCGGCTGTGGAGAAAACCCTGGTGTCCAGGCCCAGCTTGCGGAAAGGCCACCATAATTAATTAGGACGTGGCCAGCCTGGCACACGGAGGAGAAGGGAGTGCAGAGCCTGGTGGAGAGGGGCGAGGCAACACTCAGAGGGCAGGCTCCCCCTGGACTGGGAGGAATGCAATTCATACTTGGAGTCTATCATTTTATTAATTCAGCCCTGTTGCATCAAGTGCTTCCTGAATGCCCATCACCCATGCCCAGGGCAAGGTAGGCATGGTGGGCACTCCTTATCCAGAGTACCTCAGGGCTGAGCCATGCCTGGCACAGAGGAGACTCTCCGTAATCATTCACTGAAAGAGAAAATGAACGTCAGGAATCATGGCTGTTCATGACGTCATCATAATGCTTCCTGCAAACTTACAAAGAAAGCAGCATCGTTCTCAAGGTGAGGGAACTGAAGGTGAGGGGAGTTAAATAACTTGAGAGAGGCCCCACAGCTGGTGAGGGGGGAGCTGGGATTGGAATTCAGGGCTTTTGATTCCAAAGCACCCGTTATTTCTCTGCCACTCTTCCAATATCCCTCCCGAAATCAGTAGAAAGAGGATCATGAAGTAGGACAGAGGATCCCCTGGAGTTGTGTTTGTCAGAGAAGGACCAAGCCTGGACCCAAAAGGATGATGGGAGCTTTGCTGGATACCAAGACAGCCAGGGGGTGCTGCAGAACGGAAATGAAAGAGCAGGAGGTAAGCGTTTTGGTTTGGTGTGTTTTAGGGGGAACCTGGGGCTGTATTCCCATCCAATCGATTCCTGCCGTTGGCTGGGTCCTCACAGGAGAGAAACCCACAGGGTTTAGCTCCAATTTAGCATCTGGTCGCCCACGTGGGTCCGACACGCTCCCCCTGCAGAAAAAGGTCTTAACACTTTCTCTCCATGTATTAACGCGCGTTCCCTCAGTATTATTTCCTGCGTGAATTTATGATAGTGGGGGCTTGGCGGACTGAAGAGCAAAGAATCACTACCCCAGCGAGGGCACCAAAGCTGGGAGATCTCTGGACACAAGCAGCCTCGTCTCCTACACTTGTCTGATGTCCTACAGTTCAGGCATCTTTGGGGGAAGATAATGGAAAACCATACCCACCGTGGCTTCCATGTCAGAGTGGGTAAGACTGGTTCCGTGAATGCAAGTAGAAAGACTCCTATAGCATCAAAAAGGAAAAAAAAAAAAAAGACTTAAAGGGCTTTCCCAATCTCCTTGCTCAAGCTCCAATTTGGGGAATTACTGTAGGCCTCTGTATGATGGGGGCTTAAAGCGCTGCAAATAAAGCCGAGTGTACTGCGCAAAGGGAAGCCACAGCACATGGGGACCGTTTTAAGGAGCTTAGATGCAACTCCGGAGAACAGCTTATCACACCTCTGCTTCTGGGGAACCTGCAGGCCAGATTTAATCCATCAAGGGGCCCCGTCAAGGTCTCCTCCTTGGCGAACACAGCCTCCAGCAGACCCAGGCTGAAAGGCAGCTCTCTCCCCAGCAGAAAAGCACACGCGGCCAGCCCGTGGGGAGAGGTGGTCCAGCAGAGCCATCCACTCTCCTGAATGTTCCATTTCCCCACCTAATACATAGCTGCTCTGCAGGCATGAATTCCAGAGGCAGCAAAACTGAACGACCTGATTCTTGACAACGCTGGGCAGTCGTTTCATCACCCAGATCACTCTCTTCGCCTGTCAGCATGGAGGGGGCAAAAAAAGTCCTGTGCTGTTGGATAAACCCACCAGATGGTCCATCTCTATCGACTGCACGGTGTGCCTGCCATAGCATCTCACTCTTTGTAAATCTCAACTGTTTAGCAACGATCATATCAGTATTTTTTTTTTGCCTACTTAGCCTTTCCACCTCATTCCCCAAAGTAACCAAACCCCACTCAGTGCCCCCCCAGACCCTGTTCCCACGCCTGCCTCCAGACACATATGTCTTCTGCTTTCTGAGTCACTGCTCGATGCCAGAGAAGTATATTACTGCCTGGAAAATTAACTCACACACTGAGAATAATCACAGAAAAGAAATTTGTTTTCCTACAAGGTTGTTTTCCAGCTGTTTTAATGCAGACAATTTTACCCTGAAACCCAAATTGAAAAAAGAGACAGAGAGAGAGATACAGAGGGAGAGACTTTAAAATCTGCATAATTTGAAAGTGCTTAATGTAAATTAGATAGATCAGCCTAATTTTATTTCAGTACTTTTTAATTGCATTTATAATTAGTAAAATACATTAATGTGCTACACAGAAGGTCAGGCGTTCTGGTAAAGGGATCTGATTAAAAGGCCCCACTGTATTTCTGTCACGCATGCGCCCTGGAACCTGGGGCCTGCTACATCCCGGACAGGGGCCATTTTTAACTCATTTGTGTCTTCATCAAAAATGGGCGACCCATGGGGGCTGCCGAGTGGCGCGATGGTTAAGAACTGGCTTGGGACGCCAGAGGGCACCAGTTCAGATCCCACATATGAGGGCCAGTGACACTGCCCTCTACAGCTAAGATGCTGAACAACAGCTCAACCTGGAGCTGGGCTGCCATGAGTCACCGGCGACGGCGTAGGCTGCATTCCCTGCTGCAGTGAGTTGCCTTGGGCTACCGTGTGTAGCCAGCAGCCAGCGTGAGCGGCCAGCAGCTGCAGTGAGCGGCCGTCTAGAAGCCGACGACTGATCTGTCTTGCCCAGGGAAGAGCGCAATGATGGTGCCAACATGGGCCAGTGAAGCCACGTCCTTCACAACTAGACTGAAGAACAAAACGACAGCAACTTGTCTGTTCCCCTTCCCACAATTCCCCAGCACTGTTCCCATCCCCCCAATTCCCCAATAAAAATCTTAAAAAAAAAAAGGGCGACCCTGTGATCAGACGGCTTCTGATGTGGAATATCCCCACTGTCTGTCTCACTCACGTCCTTACGCCTCCCTGTGCATCTCCAGCAAATCTAAAAGGTCCTCGTGTGGCAGGTATTTTCAACAAGAATTCATGTGCCCTGAAATTTCTCTCATTTGCCCCATTATCCATTCAGGCAGACATGCCTGTCTATCCTTTTGTCTCAGGACAGGGGTGCAGAGGTACAGGCAGCAAACCGCAGTGACAGGAAGTGGTGCCTGGGCAACCCTGTGGCCCCGCTGGCTGCCTGAGGAGCCTCAATCCAGGACAGAAATTCTGGTCACTCCTCTGTAATCACCATCATTATAATAATGCAGGAGCAATAGTAGTACAATAGGATCGGGGTTTTTTTTTCCCTCCTCCAATGTGTCCCTTAAAGTCACCCTGAAACTAGGTAGTAAGGCCCTGACACACTGGGTCACACCCACTCTCCTCTTCTGGTTCCACAAGCCATTAACCAGGGCAGATGCCACTTTATTTGTGCTCTGGAACACCTGTCCCTGCACAGCGAAGGATCCTGCTCTGTCCCCACCTGGCCCAGGCTCAAGGGCATATCGGGGAGGCGGGGTGCAGCCTATCCACAGCACAAAGGCACGGCCTCTCCCTCCCTCCACCCCATGTCCATCAAGTCCTGGTCACAGGATGTCCCGCCCCATTTTGTGCTCTTCGCTTCCTTTTGCTCTTCACGTCTTATTATAATGGGCCCTGTTATCCAGGGGAAATGGGATGGACTCTGTGATAAACTCTCCCGTAGCGCTCTTGGTGAATCCAAAATTTAGCAGCACAACGTTGGGCTGGTTAGACCAGATCATTATGTGGCCGTGGGGTTAATCTGGCCCTCCTGCCCTCAGCACAGTTCCCACTATTTCTAGCACAATTGGATTATTCTACAGTTTCCTATATCTACTCTCTGTACTAATGTATTTTCCTCAGTGTGTAAGCAGGATATATAGAGGGTGCCAAAACAATGTATACACGTTTTCAGAAAGGAAAACTTAAAATTGTAATTCTCAATATATACTGATAACAAAATATGAATACAAGTCACATTTGACTTCCGCAATGACAAGAGGTGCTCAAAGTGGTTACCATCAGCGTAATTTGAATACAGCTCTTTCCTTTCTTAAAATGTGTATACATTTTTTGGGTACCCTCTGTATTTATATATTTATATACTTATATACGTACACACTTACATACATAACAGACATATATACTTAATAGGAGAAATGAAACATGCATATACATCTTTGGAGAAATGCATATTCATTTTCTGAGGACAGATATATATTTAGTATATGAAACAACACCCACATATAGCAACACTTCCCCCCACTTATTTTTAAAATTAATTTTAAAAAATTAAACATACCACAATATGTTCTGGGAACTAACATTTGTTCAATATGTAGATGCACTAAGATATATATATATATAAAATATGTATATGTATATGTGTGTGTGTGTATATATATATTTTTTTCAATGATCCTGTCCACAGCCCAATGGGGTAACTCTTAGAAACCTCCCTTTTACAGATGAAGAATCTGAGGTTCAAAGAGGCTCACCCGAGGTCTCTGAGGAAGTAAATGGCAGAGCTGGACTTGAACCCAGGCCTGTCTGACATAGGCAGTGGTCTGTACCCCCAGGCCATATCCACACTGACCCTGAAGGCGCTTAGACAGTGTCCATAAAGACCAGGACAGCTCAGACCCCTTGATCATCATTTTTGACTCTGGCAACACTTTAAGATTTTCCTTCTGCCTCCGGTGGGCAAAAGGGAACATCCAGAAAAAGTAAAAAATGGAAACGGAATAGTCATCTTCGTAAGTAACATTTGCCACATGCATGTTTCCTGGAGAAAAGCACAAAGCTCAGAGATCGGGAGCATAGCACCAGCTTCCACCTCTCGTTGCCCTGATAATAGCCTAATGGAGGCGCCAAACTATTGAAAGTTGCACCAACTCCAAGCCTCTGTCTATGCTGTGCTGTCTACCTGGAAACGCCACACCTCTCTGTTCCACCTGGAAAGCAAGCCCTGCCAACACTCTGAAACTGAGCTCAAATATCTCCTTCTCACCCAAGCCTTCTCTGACTCTAGATAACGTGTGTGTGGCACACAGTGGGGAGAGATCAAATCACCTTGAAGGGTCATTGTACAGTAGCTGGTTGTTTGAATTCTCTGAGGGGGAAATCCGATACTTATAATATTGCTAAGGACAATCATAATCATAGCGGCGGGACTGGGATAAACACATCACACACACCATTCCCCTGACTCCTCACAGCAACCCTCATAATCATGTTTATCCCTGTTTTACAGATGAGCAAATGGAGGTTCAGAGAGGTTAAGTATCACGTCCAAAGTCACACAGCTACAAAGTATGGGAACCAATATTCAAACCCAGGCAGTCTGCTCTATAGATTCCTGGAGCCTAGCACACTGTAGATGCACAATAAATGCTGCTTGAGAAAAAATAAAAGGTGCACATTTACTGTGAGGCTCTCCTACTGTGTCCTATCCAATTAACCTCAAGCAGATGGAGTGAGGACACCCTTCCAGAGCTTGTCCTGTTTCTCCTAAAGCCTCATGACTTATGCGATAGTCAGTATTTCATTACTGACTACTGAGCCCATCGTGCAGGTCAGTGTAATAATTCACAACTATCTGCTGGTATGACTGCTTATCGTATTTTAGCTTAATTCCAATCAAATCTAAATGGTCTATTAATTTCCCTAATAAATTTAGATATGGCCTCTGACTGCAATCTGGCTTTGATTAGCTAACAAAATATTTGAAGATGGGCCAAGCTGGCTCTTTCAAATATTTTAAGCAAATAACACTTAACTGGATTTAGGATTTTCTGCGTCAGCTTATGGCTGCACTCAGCAGTGAGTAAGGGGAAAGGACAGCTCCATAATTGGTCCCCAGTGACCTAGAGCCGAGCCACCCTGGGGAGCCCTCTAGATAAGGGCTTGGAAGCCAAGTATGACCAAGGCAGCAAGGAATACTTTGTCCTCAGTGATATGAAGAGCAAAAACGGAACAGCAGGGTGGGACTCTCGGGCGCACGTACAGGAGGGGTCCCACTAAGTGGGTGCACACGGCCACCTGTCTGAGACTCCTGCCCCCAAAGATGTCCCAAAAAGTCTGTACCACTGATGAAAACCCAACATATGGTTCTTCTCCACCAGAGACCCACACAGAAATGCAGAGGGATGGGACCATGAGGATGCTCTTCCACAGGCTTCTCGCGTGACTGGTTCCTCTCATCCTTCAGGTCTCAGTGTAAGTGTCACCACCACAGAGTCCCCCAGTCTCTCCCCATGAAGATGACCCTGCTGTCTCCTTCCATCGGTTCTTTATCACAAAACCCTGCTTAGTTTTCTTTATGGCACTTATTAGACTCAGCTATTTTATGTATACATGTGTTTGTCTCCTGTCCCTTTCCACAGGAATATAAGGTCCAGAAGGGCAGAGAACCTGCACAGTGCTTGGCACATAGTAGATGCTCAATAAATATTTGTGGAATGAGTGAACAATGGGTGAGTGAACAACGATGAATCATGAGGGCCAGACAGAGGTTAATCAGGAAACAAGAAACAACAGGTAATACAGACGGCACACACCAGGTCTGGAGTCAAACAGCTGGGTTTGAATCTTGGCATTGCCTCTTGCTAGCTGGATAATCATAAACAAATTATTTCACCTGATTGTGCCTCAGTTTCCTCATCTGTAAAACAGGGTCAATATTAGTGCCCTCCCCTTACAGAGTAAGAGTATCAAATAAGTGTTGATATGTAAATCACTCAGTGTAATAGCTGGAGCATAATTAGTGCTCATTAAAGGTTAGTGGCTATTGCTGTCATTATCATCATCACCATCATCATTATCATCATCTACCGTCATCGTCATCATTACTGTCATCTTCATCATCATTATCAGGGTGGGAAGACATGACCTGACACAGCCCTGCCTCACTCCTGGGATCCACCCCTCTGGCCTCATTCCAGCTCATCTGTGAAACCTAATCTGTGGCAGCACCAGCGCTGCCCTTCCTGTCTCTGAATCTATGCTATTCCTTGAGGCCATTCGTCACATCACACATCCTTCCACTGTCCCAGGACCCACAAGAAAATGGACACTCTATCAGTGTGGATGGATGAAGGTCCTCGTGCTGGATGACCAGGCAAATGCTTCTGCTTTCCCCTGACAAGTTGGTACCGTTCACGCCCCAGAATCTACTCCACGTGGGCTTCATCCACTTCCCTGCAGACCCAAAGCTTTCCGTTTCAGAATCCAACTCCAGACGCTGGTGGATCCCTTGATGTTGGGCTTCACCATTCCTGACCCCAGGCTACGAGCAGATTATGACCTGCCTTCCATAACAGCTCACCAAGGCCCAACCATTCCATCACAAAGGACAGAACTCTTCCCCTCGAGGTCTGCAAGCTGAACTCATACCCTTCGAGGGCCATCTATAGGGTCGTCGGGAAAGTCATGATGCATTTTTGCATTGAAAAACATAGAAAAATATGTCATGACTTTCCCGACAACCCAATACAAGGCACTGCCCAGCCCTATGCAAATGTGAAAACCCACCTGCAATGCCAACATCTTTGAAAATGGGGACTTATTGATGCAAGAGGGGAGTGTTGTCAACTTGTCACTAGGAGAGTAAACGAAACAACTCATACCTCATTGGAGGATGCAAGAGAGATTGTGAGGCTCTGATGGCTTTAGAAAGCCATGAAAGGAAGCAGACATGCGCATAAGGGGAGAATAGCAACATATGTCTTCTAGGCTTAGAGTCCCATGCTATGCGGGAGGTATGGCCTGTGTAACGGGAGAAGCTGCACTAGCTGGGAGGCCAGAGAAGGCTTTTTCGAGCAGTTGCATTTGAGCTGAGACTTGCAAGAGAAACGGCCAGGGCAGGGGATTGAGAGGAAAAAGAATTCCAGGCCAAGGGAGCAACATGTTGCAAATGACAAGGTAGAATAGGTCCTTGTCCTGAATGGAAGCTGAGAAGCTCAGAGCAGTTGGCATAGTGAGTGAGGAGAGAGAGGAGGGGATGAAGTGGAAGCAGCATCATAGCTTGCCATTCATGGATGTCTCAATCAGGCTGGGCTACTGTAACAAAAATACCATAGACTGGTGGCTTAAACAATAAACATGTATTTATCACAGTTCTAGAAGCTGGGAAGTCCAAGGTTAAGGTGCCAGCAGACCCAGCATCAGTGAAGTCCTGCTTCCTGGTTTGCAGTTGGCTGTCTTCTTGCTGTGTCCTTACAGGCAGAGAGCAGAGAGAGAGAGGGAGCTCTAGTCTCTTTCTCTTCTTCTAAAGATACTAATTCCATCATCAGGGCTCTACCTTCATGATTTCATAAAACCTAATTACCGGGCTGGCAGAGTGGCGCGTTGGTTAGGAGTTGGCTTGGGATGCCAGCTCTGAGCAGCGTGGCCCCAGTTTGGATCCCACATGAGGGCCAGTGACGCTGCACCTTCTACAGCTAAGATGATGAACAACATCTCGACCTGGAGCTGGGCTGCTGTGAGTCGCCAGCGACAGCGTGGGCTGCAGTGAAGCTGCAGTGGGCTGCCATAAGCTACTGTGAGTGGCTGGCAGCCGGCGTGAGCTGCTGTGAGCTGCCGTCCAGTGGCGACCCATCTGCCTCACCCGGGAAAAGCGCACTGATAATACCAACATGGGCCAGTGAAGCAACGTCCTCCAAAACTAGAGTGAAGAACAGAAAGACAGCAACTTGTCTGTTCCCCTTCCTGGATTCCCCAATGCTGCTCCCCTCCCCCAATTCCCCAATAAAATCTTTTAAAAAAATACAAAACAAAACAAAACAACAAAAAAACCTAATTAAATTTTTAAAAACTAAAAAGGCCATACCTCCAAATACCATCCAATTGGGTAACCCCCAATGGTTTCAACATATGTATTTTGGGGTGGGTGGGGGACACAAACATGCACTCCGTGACAATGGGATAGGTCTTTTGCTAGATGTTTCCTATCCATTGCCACTGATCTATAGAAAGAACATAAGGTATGGATTACTCTTTCCAGGCTCGGGGTCAGAAGCCCAGAGCAAATCATTTGAGTAACTTGGCCAGTGCACATTACAAGTAGGAATAGGTAGAGTCGGGGTTTGAAGAATGGCGGACTGGTTTGCACATGATCCCTCTTCTTGTTTCAAAGACCAGACAGATGAGAATGGATGTGTTCCACAAAAGGATGCACAGCGAGGGTAAGACTGGGATCCCATGTGACAGGCAAGCTTCCATCTTGCTGTATGTCACCATGAAAGGACAGCAGCCTCTTGGCTACTAATAAGTAAGAGATACTACCAACCTCTGCAGAGATTTAATATTGGTTTAGCAGTCAGGAGCTAATTAAATGTTAATGTTCAGTCACTTGAAATTAAACATTAGGAATCTCAGCTTTATCTGTAAGTTTCTTAAGCCATCATTGAGGTGGTCTACTTAGCTCCCCTCATGCCCCCCCACTGGGCCACCTGAGTCCTCTGGCTGGAAACCCCATCCACAGGCAAACTCATTTCGCTCACTGCATGCCTTGACACACAGCATTTGACCTGCCCGACAGCCATACTCCTCCACTGAGCAAATCTAAGAGGCTGAACACACACACACACACACACACACACACACACGCGCGCGCGCGCGCGCGCGCGCGCGCGCGCGCTGACATCGAGTTTCACATAAGGTGAATCTACCTCTCATATCATAGTTATTTCAGTATTTGCAATGCTTTCTAGATGACAGCGCTTTCAGGTACATATTTGGATTTGACCTCAGAGTGACAACATGGCAATGATGATAATGATGTTGGAAGGAGGAGAAATGAGTAAAGGAGGAAGGAAGAAGGAGATGAAGGCAAAGATGGAAAGGAAGAAGGGAAAGGAGGAGGAGAAAGAAAAACAAATAGGGAGAAGGGCTACTTCTCAAGTGTTTTCTGTACATTTTCATGCAGCGTCACCATAACTCCACAAGGTAGAGTTTTACAGATAAAGACACTGAAGCCCACAGAGATTATATCAAATGCCCACGACCACGTATGTGCTTTCATATCAAGGTCAAGAGTTGAAATGCCCATTCCCTGAACTACATATAGCCATATGTACATGATACAAAGTGAAGTTCAGAGAAGTTGAGAGGTTTAGTCAGGAGCCTGGAGTTTTATGATGTTACCCATATATAAGGAAATAAAGCTCAGAGAGGCAGAATGGCTCACCCAATATCACACAGCTTTATGTGAGCATCAGGGCTAGAATCCTAGATTCCTGTCTCCCAGGAAGTTCATATGTGTGTACACACATACACACACATGCTCCCTCCAGCCCAGGACTCCTTCCGGTAAGAAGGTCTAGGTCCCCCAGCATCCTTGGCAATTTGCGGAGTTCCAGGTTGCATGTCAGCCCAGAGCACCGCTCTTGAAGAAAGAAGCAGCAGGAAAAACCTGCATGAAGAGGGAGGGACACCCACCTCCTCCCAGGCAGGCAACCCCTCTTGTGCCTGCCCTTCGCTTTCAGGACCCTGGCCAGCGCCACATCGCCGCCTTCCAGGACCTTGACCAGGGTGGGAAGCCTGTCCAGAGCACCTCCGCCAACCTGCTGAATTGAAAGTCAGGGAAACGCCGCACCGAGGGAGATGTCTAATCAAGGCTCAGGTTTGCATTTCCTTCTCAATGGCATGTTGACAAAACAAGAAGAGACACAAACAAACACAGTTAAGCTGACTTTCGGAGGCCAGGCAGCAAGAAGTGAGAGCAGCGTGGGCTGCCTCTGGCTGAAGGGGCGGGCAGCCAGAAGGAACATTCAGGGCAGGGCCATGCCGGGCTGAGCTCCTGGCCCTTGTACGCACTTGCCAGAGGCTGAACTGCAAAGCTAGAGAAAGCTGAGGCCAGCCCAATAGAGAAGGGGCTGTGGGGAAACGTGACTCTACAACAGACACCAGGACATAGCTTAAGGTTCAGAAAACATGGAGCGTGTACAGCTGTGCTGCTATCTCCCCCAGTATATTCAAAGGAACATCAATGGTTAACAGTGCTGACCATTTACAGAGAAGCCACTTGGAGCCAAGAGGACACACATGCCCTTTCTTCAAAAGCGGTCTTGCCCCATGGTCTATTTCACAGGCCCTGAAACTGGGGTCCCAAGATTTTACATTGCTTGTTCCAAGATAACCAACTGTAAGAGATTCAGAAATCATCCAAGTTGCTGGCTTTACAGAAGAGGAAACAGGTTCCAGGAGGACATAGCCCTGCCAAGGTCATCCTGAAGGTCACAGACATGCTGGAAACCTCTAAGCCCCAGAGTCAACCCCACAGAATCCAGATGGTGGGCTCAGTCAGCTTGCTGGTTATTTTCAAAGTCACCATTTGGGCCGCAGCAGCAATCATCGTTTCCCCTACCTCTTGGTTTCCAGAGGAAAAAGTCCCTTTAAACAGAAATCCAACAAAGGGTATTTAGGTCCATCAAACACATCATGGGACTGTGAGATCGTTTCTTTTTGAATACATGAGGTCCAACCTCTGCTTGGCTACATTTCTCTACTCTGCAGAATGCAGTCTGGGGCCAGACAGACCTGGGTTTGCACCCAGCTGTAATGCTTACTGCCACGTGACGCTGAGCAGGTCACGTAACTTCGCTAAGCCTCATTGTTCCCATACATGGGAGACAGCCATTCATCCACTACCTGTTAAGTGCGGGCACCATCCCAGATACTGAGAGTAGGGCTGTGAACAAGACAGACCCATACTCTGAAAGGGGATTCTAATAGGACCCAGATCGTAGGATTTTGTGAGGATGAAAGAGATACTGTATAAGAAGCTCTAAAAACAGGGCCGCCTGGTGAGCCATCACTCAACAAGTGATGCCTGTTAAAATAATATAATCATGAATATTACCATTCTCTCATAATATTCTACTGATCTTTTTTTTTTAAATCATGTTTTTAAGGCAATAGAAAAATAAAAGAAAATAACTGGTTATATAGTTTGGAGAGCATTTAAGCATGCGCTATTTGATGATCTAGGTAACTTGGTATGAGAGAAGTTGAAAGAAAGACCCAGCATCTACTTTCTCCAAAGTAGCACAGCATCCTGGGAGAAGCCACAGAGATGTTAGAATAGTCTGCTGCAAACGGGGACAGGGTGATGGTTCAAGTGTGCACCAGGTGCCAGGGGCCACACTCATCTCCTGGCTCTTCATTTTCACAGCAGCCCCCACGTAGCAGGTGCCATTGCCTCCATCTTACGAAGGAGGGAGGTGAGGCACAGGGAGGGTAAGAAACGTTTTCCTTCCAGTTGGGCCAGGATGTGAACCCAAACCCCCAACAACATCAGGGGCGTTATTCCTTTCACTGCATGAGTCACATTTGTGAGTGTTACCAATCATTTCATTTTCTTTTCATCGTTAGTTTTTCAGATAGAGCTCCACTTCTGGAGGGAAAGGAGATAAAACCAAAGCTATTCATACAGTCCCGCCTTCTCTGTAGAGTCTCTGCACCTTTGACATTGGAAAACACAGAGATTTCTCCCCATAGAAGCCTTTCCCACACACATCACATTGTTCTCTCCTTCCTGGGGACACAGCTAGGCTCCATTTCCCGGCTCCCTTGCAGCCAGGCATGGTCACGTGACTCAGTCACAGTGAACAGAGCATGAGGGGAAGAGCTGCTCACCCCTCCCAGGTCTGGCAAATACTCCTCATGAGACCTTTTTTTTTTTTTTTCTCCCTTGGAGGCAAGATGGTGAAGATGGAGGAGCCCCAAAGCGGTAGGAGCCTGGGTCCTAGATAACTGCAAGGGGCAGAGTGTCCAGTCCACATGCACGGTCATGCATCACACAAGGGAGAAACAGACTTCTCCTGCATTGAGCACCTGGGAAGCAGAGGTTTATCTGTTACAGCAGCAAACCTTAGCTAGCCTTAGCTAGCATATCCCATTCAATGGCAGGCTCCTTTCCTTAAGGGTGAGCATGAGTCTTATGAAATGCTATATGATCTGGGCACCCAGCAAAGGGCTGGCACATAGTAAATTCAGGAAGGCAGACCTAGTGGTTAGGGCAAGGGGTTCTGGGACCAGGTCAGCATGGATTTGACTACCGGCTCTGATGCCTAAGCGCTGGGAGACTTTGGGAAGATTGTTTAACCTCTCTGAGCTTCCATCTTCTCACTGGTTAAAGAGAGATACTATACAGACGACATATAGTCAGAAGTCCTAAGATATGATGGGGGAAATGCTTAGCCGACAGAGAGCACATAATAAGCTCTCAGTAGCTGATAACATATTACTACTATAATAATAATGATTAAACGGATATTGTTACATGCCCAATTGTCAGAGCTTAAAACGTTACCCTGAATATACCCACCTGTGCCTGAACACACTCACTCAGAGACAACATACAAATACACAAGCTTTGCAAACTCCCTAAAGCGGCTTCTTATTCTAAATAAAAACAACGCTGGCCCTGTCCCTTTCTCACAAGCATTAACTGTCACCTTTCATAGTCTCTCCCTCTCCGCCCCGCCCTCCTCAATGCTGGCTCCCTGGGTTCTTAGGAATCATAATTAATTCATATTTTGGACTCTCAGGATTATAAGGTATTATAGGATGGCAGAGCTAAGACAAATGCTTTATTTCACCAGCTGCTGTGTATTTAATTAGAGATTTTGATGAATCCTCCTTACACAGAGATGCCTTCCTACTTCGTGTTGTGTGAGGGAGACGGAGGAAGAAGGACAAAGATTTGTGCACAAGGACTCCGGGACTCAGACACTCTGTGATCAAGGATGGCTTGCCCGCCACACAAGAATCAGCGGGAAGTGAGCGGTGTTGGCTGCCAGCCCCTCTGCGCGAGGGGCAGGCAGGGGTGAGGCCATGAAAGAGCCTCCTGTTTTCCTGGGACACAGGAACCCCCTGCATGAAGAGGTGGGATGAGTACAGGGTCCTCACAGATCTGAACTGCTTCTGGGGCCTCTTCTACGTTTTCTTTATAATGTTTTTTTATGATTTGGGAGGTGGGCGTTGGAACAAAAATCATCTGACTCACTGGCAATATCACTCCAGGGATACTGGGGGCGGGGTGTGTGTGGGGGGAGGCGGGGAGGAGGCGTGTGTCTCACACTTGCTGATGAAGTTGGCAGTTTGGTAAGTAAGGCTTTTGGTGGCTTTGTGGGGGTGGGGGCATAATGGTTCTTTTGAAAAGTGCGTGTGGTGGAGCATTAAGTGGCAGGTGTGAGGAGCCTTGACAGACTGGGTCCTGCCTTCTCTCCCTGGGGGGCAAACACACATCACTGGCAAACAGTGAGACCCGGGCTGCAGCCTTGGAAATGACTTCCAGGGTCAAACGCTATTCTCTGGGTGTCATGTTGTGAGCACCTGGGGAGAGGGCTTCACAGACAATCTTCCCACCACCCCTGCAAGTCAACCATTAGCTGAGCCCCACACTACAGACCAAGGCAGGTGGCTTCTTCCTCTGCCCCCCCTGGCAGGGAAGGAGGGACTGTCCCCTCAGAAAGTCAGGGTCAGGAAGTCTCAGGGTTCAGCCCAGCACTGCCCCTCTCCAGTCTCTGCCCAGTGCTTTTCATGAAACCCAATGTCCTACCACAGAACATCGAAGATCCTTTCTAGAACATTCTACAACCACAGCATAGCCTCTTCCCACATCGTCCATCCGCTCTTGCCAGGCAGATAGCCTCGGGAAGTTACCTTCACGGAGCCCAGAACACCCCAGGCTCGCTCTACCTGCACCCCTGTGCTGGTATGAACCCTCTCTGAGCCTCCCTCCCCATTCCTTCCGTTTTGCCAAACCCCACCCGCCGGGATCCTGCGTTTTGTCACCTCCTCTGCAAAGCCCTCATGTATCTCCCCCTTCTTCAGCAGACACATATAATTGCTTATCATTTATATCTTTCTCAGTTGTGTGTCCTGTCCTCCCACCTGAACCATGACGTCTGAGGACAGGAGTCAGGTTTACGAGACGCCATCCCCTCATGGATGAGAGTGAGGTGAGCCTGCCCACCGACTCCAACAGCCTGTTCTTCTGCCCGATTTAGAGACAGGATCATATTGGATCTCCCAGGGTGGAAACTCTTTGTTCAGAACGTTGTTGGGAAATATCGTTGGTCTTCCACCCAACTCACTGTGGGAAACTTCCGGATGTGTTGGCGGACACCTCCGATGGTCATTAGAACCAAATCCCCAAGGAGCAGGATCCCCGAGAGCTGTGCCCGTGGGGGGTTCCCTTGCTTCCATTTCTCCCAATGGAGGGAGGGCTCTGTATAGTCATCACCTGGTCTTCTCCCCAGAGAGGAAGATGGCTAACTCTCCTTGTTTCATCATGACGCTACTCCATCGGGAAGTGGAGTGCAATGAGTGTGTCTAGCTAGGAGGAACCATCATCAAGAATGAACTCCAGGTTTGAGCCCGGGCACTGGGCATGCTCATGAGACTGAATTTCATCCTAAGGGCAAGACATCTGGGGGGGATCATGAAGAAAATGAAGGAGGCATCCCTGGGCTTTTATCCTCATGAGTGGATAACAGAACCGTGGAACCAAGTTTTGCTCTCAACGTAAGGGTAGCCCAAAATCTTCTCAAGTCTGAAACAAGCACCAACACATTTCCTCTTTATCATGGTCCCCATCACCCTCTCTTGCTTTTATATTTGCACGTCTGACTTCCTCTTTTGACTGTGACTTCCCTGTGGAAAGGGGGTTATTTCATTCACCTTGACTCCTGAGAACCTAGCGTCCAACCTGGAACTTGGTAGGTTTGTTGCATGAACGAATGAGCAAGTGAGTGAAGTAAGGAGGGTGAATGTGAGCCTCGTCTCAGATATCTCCTTCTTTAACTTCTGGTCCCCTTCTTTTAAAATATATATATCTTATTAATAATTGAATAAATTCAAATTAAAATAATCTGGAGGTATCATTTTGGACTAACTGAATGAATGAAAGCATTCCTAAAACACCGCCACCCAATGCTGTCAAGACTGCAGGTGAAATGATGATACCTGTATACCATTGGCACTAAGTAAATTGGTACAACTCTCTCAAAGCCAACAAATCTCTCATTTACTCATTTAACAAACATACTGAGTGCCCACTATGTGCAAGGGTTCACACTATGTGCAAGGGGTCCAGGATAGTGAAAAGACAGGGCGGATTCTAGTGGTAGGGACATGATAAACAAGTAGCCCCCAAAGTGCTGAATGACTAATAAGAGAAGTGTGGAGGTGCCAAGGACACTGAAAGGGGCCCCCCTGCCTGGACCTGGGAGGTCAGGGATGAGTTCCCCCATAACTCAGAGCCAAGCTGAAATCACAAGGCTGAGCCTCAGTTTGCCTATGGCGGGGGGAGAAGAAAGAGCCGTGAAGGTGAGAAAGAGCACGCTTCACTTGAGGGATGGAGAGAAGGATGGAGGGGGGTCATGTCCGGTTGGAGGGTTGAGCAGAGCAAGCAGGGTTCATATCCACAAGGGCCCTGGTAAGCATATCAAGGACTTTGGATCATCCTAAGGGTGGTAGGTCCCTTACAGGTGAGGGTTATGATCAGGGGAGCCTATTGGCAGGATAGCTCAGTCAGCCAGTGGAGAATTGGCAGGAAGAGGTGAGCATGAAGGTGGGGAATAGAATGAAAAGAGGTGGTTTCAGTAATCCAGGAGTGAGGTGACATTACCCGAACCAAGGTAATGACAGTGGAAATGACGAGGGGCAGCTTCATCCAAGAAATTGGAGACACTACGTGGAGAATGTTATAATTTCACAGGGTGTGAGAAATAAGGGAGAAGGACCATCAAGGATGAGGAGTTGAGGGGGGGTGTCATTAGTTGAGAAGGAAACACAGGGGGGTGGACAACACACAACAAGGGCCACTGGACATCCCATCTCTTTATCTCTCCGCCTGGGAATTGATCTTGGGGGGAATTCAGTGAAAGGTAAAAGTTGTATGCCCTTAAGTACCTGTGACATCATCTATTAAATATTAGACAACAATCTAGATGCCCAATAATCATAGTGCTTACTACGTGCCAGACATTGTTCTTAGTGTTTGCCACATTGGGACTCATTTAATCCTATCAACAGCCCTATGCAAGTGGTCTCATTACGATTCCCTGCTTCATAGATGAGTAAGCGAGGCACAGAGCCAGGACGCGGCCTGGGGGCCAGCCTCCTCAGGACACAGTAGACACGCCACCCCCCTCCACGACACATAACAAGCATACGTCTGTCATGCATCTATCTCCATGAGATGGGGAGGTCTGGGTAAGTTTGGGCGCATCAGCAGGCTGGAATTTTAAACAACCACTAAACAATCATTAGGTAATTCCATGGAAACAAGGGAAATGTGTCTGGTGTATTATTAAATTAAAAAAATCAGGGGAAATGGTGTGTAAAGGCTGAAAAGAATTATGTTAACATACGGGCACACATGGATCAGATCTGGGAAGAATTTACCGTGATGAAAACGGAAGTAAGTGCTATTTAGGTGATGACACTAGGCTGATTTTCACAATCAATTTTTCCTGTAGTATCTTTGATACCCCCTATTTTATCTACTGAAAAAGTCAAAACAAGACACACAAAAAGGTATAAGCTATCTAATCAGCATGTACGAAGTACAAAAGCAGACGCAACTCATCTGTAGGGATAGAAATCGGAGCGGTGGTTGCCTCAGGTTGGGGCGCCCTTGGCTGGCCAGTGGCATGAGGTACTTTCTGGGGGAGAAAAACGTCCTCTGTATAATATAAATCGAGATAATGGTCACACAGGTATATTTTTGTCAAAACTCAATGAACTGTGTCTTTTATTGAATATAAATTGTATGTATGTATTGTATGTTTATTGTATGTAAATGATACCTCAATTTTAAAAATATACGTAAGTATAGGGGGTGTACTAGTTCATTGTACGTGCCAACTTGACTGGATCAGGTTAAACTCTATTTCTGGGAATGTCTACGAGAGTGTTGTCGGGTGAGAGTCACATGAGAATCAGAGGGAAGACTGCCCTCCCTAACAAGGATGGGCATCCGACAAGCTGCCAGGGGCTTGAACAGAACAAAGGTGTCCGCCTCCCAGTGTGACTGGGGACATCTCCTCTCATCTTCTCCTGACCTCACTCTGGGATCCACACCACAGGCTCCTGGTCTCCAGGCCCTCAGACTCGCTGAATTACCCCCCAGCATTTCTGGATCTCCAGGTGACAGATAGCAGCTTGTGGGACTTCTCAGCCTCCATAACAGCGTGAGCCAATTCCTCATACTAAATCTCAATCCCTCTCTCTCTCTCTCTCTCTCTCTCTCTCTCTCTCTCTCTCTCTCATCTATGTGTTGGTCCTATTTCTCTGGAGAAAGCTGACTAATTCAGGGAGGCGGTCAAAACAAAATCTCCATTAATGTTATTACTAACCAATGTCACCCCAATAAATTTAATTTAAAAACAAAAATAAAAAACTCCCCAAATCTCGCGTGTTGTCATTTCCTTCTTCTCTCTCTCTCCATGAGGAAGCCGTCATATTCTGATTATCAATACCACCCAGGACCACCAGCCCGTCTTCCTGCCCTGTTTTCTCCACATAGAAAACGGAATTCGAATGGGGTGGCCCAACCCTCTGGAAGAGGGGTCCTCAAAGGATGAGCACAGGCTAATTCCAGCCTTCCACCAGTTTCTGTAAATAAAACTTTATTGGAACACAGCCACACCCATTTGTTGACATGTCTATGGCTGCTTGAACACGACAACGCAGTGTGGAGTTATAGTAACAGAGAACGCATGGCCGGCAAAGCCCAAAATATTTGCTCTCTGGATCTTTACAGAAGAAGTTTGCCAGTTCCTTCCCTAGAGAACATTTGGAAATATGTATGTGTGTTTGGGTTGTCACAGTGACTGAGTCGGGGCCGTGACTGGCATTTGCTGGGCCTAGTTACTTCCATGCCGGGAAGAACCACCCTGCCCAGCCTGGTAATAGCCACCCCACTGAGAAACTTGCGCTCCAAGTCAGTTCAGAAGCTAGAGGAGGCAGCTACGGACAAGGCTCCAGCTTCCCAAAACATGAAGGCTGTATGATTTCATTTCCCCCACTTAGAGAGACGCGCTTCCCCCTTTTTTCTATCTTTAGGCAAAAAAGCATCAGAAAAGCATCCACCTCTTAGCTTCCTTAACTTTATGTAACTTCTCCATTACTGTTTGACAGCTTGTCTCACGGGTTCCCTTAGGACCTTGCTTTAGAATCAAGGGGAAGAATTTTAAAAGTTGCAAACCCAAGTTTACCAGGAGACAGAAATACCCGCCGGGGTTCTAACTTCTTTTATCACACAGTCTCCACCGCTCCCAGCGGGACCCAGAGAAGGTGTTCTGCCCGTCACACTGGAAGCGTCACTTTGGAGTGACAAAGTACTTTCCAGATCCAGTACAATAGACTTTGCTCTGTGCGGGAGCCCATGCCCATGGCGTAATTCCCAGGCATAAAGGGGAGAGAGCAAAGAATCGAGAAAGCTCAAGGTTAAGTGAGCAGCTTGAACTGAAACTGGGCCTGCGGACATCGAGTCTGGAGGCCTTTCTCAGGAGCTACCTGTTAATATTGTATTCCGGCAACTTGACGGTGGAATTCCGGAAGCCAGGCTGTTGTCTTGTCTTTTGAGAGCATGTCAGGCAACAGAATGGGATGAGGAGGAGGGTTCAGCCTATTTTGCCTGCAAAAGCTTCAATGTCTGTCTCCACAGTGAACTCCGGCGTGTTGAGGGCGGAGGCTATGTCTTTTTCATCTTAATCTCTTTGCATCCCCCAAGAGTACATGATATGGATATAATAAATGTTGGGTGAATGAGTGAATGAAGGAATGAGTAAAATTCATCTCAGCCTCTCTATCCTCCCTCTACCCCAAAGGAATTAGAAGATGATGAAAGCAAGTTATGAAAGAAAATACAAAATGGTAGCTAACATACTTCTAAGACACCTAACACTCTTCCAAACATATACACACGTTAGCTCATTTATTCATTTCAACAACTCTCTGGGTTTGCACTTATATAATCTCCATTTGTTTTATAATTGAGGAAACTGAAGACCAGGCAGGTTAAAAAAGCTGACCCTAGATCACAGGGTGGCAAAGTGGAAGAGGTGGGATTTGAACTCAGGTCTGGCAGCCTCCTACACCAGGATCCAAAGCCACTCCACTATCCTTCATTCAATGCTAAATGCTGGGGCAATGCAGTCCCAGTTGGGAGGGAAGGTGTCCCTTTTATAGGACGCATGTTTTTCTGATGGAATGCATGCTGAACCCAGGGGAAGGGAGCGTGAAGATTGCTTCACTTGTCAACATTCATAAGAAGCAACTCTCTCCAGAAAAGGACCTGCCGAGAGATGTAGGGATGTGTGAATACAAGGATATTTGATTCTGTAGCTTCAATAAGACAGAGCTGGGGCCCCACACTATGTGATAAATGGCTCAATAAGTAGCGTAATATAATGCAGTCAGAAAGAAATACACTTTTATGTGCCGAGTGGAATTTCAGAACAGCAGCTACAGCTCGGGCGATCGGCTAATGAAAACACTTTTGTGCTGGGTTAGAAATGCAGGGGCCAGCCAAGCTCCAGCGTGGAAGCTTCACCACTGTGGATGTCTTAACTTTTTCACCATTTCAATTCAGGACACATTGAGGGAGAGGCTGGCAGGGGGAATCGATCCAGGAGGTCTGCACAAGGAATGGGGGCATGTGATTGATTTCCAGATTCACCCAGAATTTCTCATTAAAATATCTTGAGTACATGCCCAGGTGGTCATTGATAGTATGGTCAGCCAAACTCCTGATTGAGAGTCTGGGTTTTCCTGATAATAGTTTGTTTCATCCCCACAAACCAATGAGTGCTTAATATACATTTGGTGAATGAGTGAATGAATGAATGAGTGAATGAATGAAAAAAGGTGTTGAATGGCTTATATGTCAGGTATACAAACATGTGTTTTGTCTAACTTTCATATGAAGCATGTCAGGTGGACACCAATTATAGCCCATTTCTGAGATGAAACAGACACTGACAGGGCCTGGAATTGAATGCACAGAGTTCAAACTCAAAACCAGGAGGACTGTTCTAATCGCCTCCTCTTTACCCCACTGGTGAGAAGGGATCCCCTACTGTAAATAGTATGAAGTAGCTGAACACACAACCCCCGGCCATGGACAGATGAGGTCAGCATAGCGTATGAGTCACATACACTCTGCCTGGGAGAGCTGGGACACCACAGACCACACAGGGCTGCAGGCAGAGAGACCCAGCAGGGACTGGGGAGGCAGGCTTTGCAGTGACAGAGGACGACATGTCCCCTTGTTTGTGCAGGAGGATGTCACTGGCTTGGTGGAAAAATTCTGTGGACTGCAGGGGAGTGAAACCTCCCTTTGGGTGGGGTGCAGCTGGTTCAGCTGGTAAGAGAACTAGCCGGGGTGGGAGCCTTTCCTGCTGGGTGGGGGACATAGCTGGTGAGAGGGGGGACTCTGGGGCCTTGTAAGGCTCAACGATGTCAAGGCAGCAGATGAAATCTCAGGTCTTCCAATACATGGCTGACCTGGGACCAGTGACTCTCAATCAGTGAGTGACTGCCATTCTGCCCCACCCACCTCGTTTTCTCCTCCCACACCATGTGCAATCCCACAGACCGTCCTCCATCCTTATTTCACCACAGAAGGGAAGGCAGGTGTGAACAGGTAGCATGAGCATCAGCTTTGCAACCAGCAGGTAAGAGTCAGGGTTCTAGCTCAGCTGTCCGGCAGCTCCATCGTGAACAAGTATCTTAACCTTCCCAAACCTTTGTTTCCTTCTACGCCAGAGAAGGATGCTACCACCTACTTCATATGATGATGATGAAGATGAAATGAAACGAAAGAAAGCCCTTTAAAAAGCAATTTACGGGCCAGCCGAGTGGCGCGTTGGTTAGGAGTTGGCTCAGGACGCCAGCTCTGAGCAGCAGGGCCCTGGTTCGGATCCCACATGAGGGCCAGTGACACTGCCCTCTACAGCTAAGATGGTGAACAACAGCTCAACCTGGAGCTGGGCTGCCGTGAGTCACCGGCAACGGCATAGGCTGCAGCCCCTGCTGCAGTGGGCTGCCATAAGCTACCCTGAGTGGCCGGCAGCTGGCATGAGCTTTTGCGAACTGCTGTGAGCCACTGTGAGCAGCCGTACAATGGCCGGCAACCGACTGTCTCACCCGGGAAGAGCGCAATGATAATACCAACATGGGCCAGTGAAGTGACATCCTCCACAACTAGACTGAGAACAAAAGGACAGCAAGTTTTCTGTTCCCCTTTCCCAATTCCCCATCTCTGTCCCCTCCCCCAATTCCCCAATAAAAAATTTTTTAAAGGCAATTTACATAAAGGATTACTACGTATGATCATGGTTCTCATCATCTCAATATTTCTTTGATCCCACAGATATGGTAGGAAAGTAAGTGTGTAGCATTGCACCAAATAATAGCAAAAATTAAGTAAAAGAAGTAGCACCAAACAATTTTGAGTGCTGATTATGTGTCTCCCTCTGTGCTGAGCACTTTCTATCATCATCTCACTTAACTGTTAGAACAACCCAACCAGGTTGGTATTAGCATTATTCCCCTTTAAAGATAAGTTCATCCAGACACAGAAAGGCTACATAACGGGCTCAAAGACAGATTACACAGGGAGTAACTGACAAAGGGATTTGTTCCCAGGTCAGATTAACAGAGCCCTTAACCTCTACATGCTACTCCCACAAAGATATGTGGGTTATGCAGGAGGCTAAATAATGCCCCGCCCCCAGATATCCTGGTCCTAATCCCCAGAACCTATGAATATGTCACACAGGTAACATACAGCCAAGAGGGCTTTGCAGATGTAAATTAAAGATCTTGAAATAGGGAGATTATCCTGGATTATCTGGGTGCATCAATAGAATTACAAGGGTCCTTATGAGAAGAAAGCCGGCAGGTCATAATCAGAGAGATGTAAAGGTGTTTTGCTGCTGGCTTTGAAGATGGAGGGAGGGGCCACAAGCCAAGGAAAAGAGGCAGATGCTAGAAGCCAGGGGAGCCCGGGAACCAGATTCTCAGCCAGAGCCTCCAGCAGGAACGCAGGCCTGCTGGCACCTTGAGTTTTACGAATTCTGATCCCCACACCTGCAAGGTCCTACTCTGCGCTTTTTTCCACCAGGAAGTTTGGGTCATTCGTAACAACAACGATAGATGGGGTTGGAGTATTATTATTGTTGCAGAAGGACGCCATTTGTCCACTCGCTGTGCTGTCAGTACGGAAGCCCATAGATAACCACAGGTGCCTATTCAAACTTAAGGTAATCACAGTTACATTACATGTCAGGTTCCATGCCACAGTCACACCAGCCGTATTTCACGGGCTCGGCAGCCATCCATGACTAGCGGTGCCGATATAGAACAGTCCCATCATCACACCAAGTCTCCTGGAGAATGTAGCTGTGGGGGGAGAGGGTCCACACATCGCCACACCTGCAAATGTTTCCATAAGGATGGCAGGAGGGGTCCACTGGGCACCATGGGGCGATGGGGCAGATGGCCGGCTTCCATGCCCGGCTCTGCCGCTTCATCGCTTGGATGACAAAGATGGCACCTAGCCCGTTGATTTATGATGAAGATGGAGTGGACAATGCAGGCAGAAAGTTTCGGCACAGTCCCTGGCACAT
This sequence comes from Hipposideros armiger, assembly GCF_001890085.2. Lineage (NCBI taxonomy): Eukaryota > Metazoa > Chordata > Mammalia > Chiroptera > Hipposideridae > Hipposideros > Hipposideros armiger. The sequence continues at coordinate 1,955,247 of NW_017731665.1, read as the reverse complement.
ATCCATGGGCACTTAATCAACACCCACTCCTATTATTCTTACTGCTTCCCTTTTAGATTGGGGAGACTTAGCCCAGCCCAGTTACAATAGAAGGTCCACTGACATTCTGTCTCAGACCCACCATGTCACACGGGTGAGCACAGGTTAACAATGGCCATTGTCTCAGGCTGCACCAGGCGTCTGGGCCTGAAGCCCACGCAAAGAGTGGACGCGCCGCCTGTGAGAAAATATTACGTATGACACTTGCCCAGAAAGCGGTACCACGGCCCCGTGAACACAAGTCACTGATATGCAAAATGCTCCTCGGAAATATTTATGATGAAACTCCAGCACCAACCCAAACAGCCTTCCCAGAGTGAAACAAAACCATAAATTATTTCCAAGAACATTGTAATGCCAAGGGAACTCACTTAATTATCCATTATCCCAGAAATGTAGACATAATGTTAATTAAAATGAAGGGGAAAAGCCATTTCCATTTTTTATGAAGATTCATTGAGCTCTGGAAGAGCTCTCTGCCCCGAAGGCTGGGCCAGGTGATGGGAGAGCTCATCCAGGGAGCCAAAAACAGTAACCTAGACAACAACAGGCGTGCCTCAAGGTCAAGTAGGAGCAACTCCGAAAAGGAAGAGGCATCATGCAGCCTTCACTCCTCAATCCGGCTCTCTTTTTCAAAACCCTCCCATTTCTGGACGTTACAGCATCACGGGACTCCAATTTATCAGCAAGCTCTAAGAATGCAGAAAAGCGGATGCCAGCTCCATCCCTGTTTTCTGGAGCCCCGAGGCTACACTGGGGCGGCGTTCCTGTGGCTGCGCAGAGGGGGCGTATGGATGGATGGGGGGCATCAAAGGGCCTACTGGGTGCTGGGCAGGCCCAGGGGGCCTGATTTTGGAACCTCACCTCTAGCCACGCAAGGCAACTGTTTTTGTAGCTTGTACTTGATGGGACTAAACATTATAAACATGTGTGTTTCCAGCATGTTTGGGTTTTTTTGCTTACTTCCCCCTGCCTTCTGAATATTTCTGGCCTGGCTTGCATCAGATCCTCTGATGCCATGCCGTGCTCAGCCCCACCTGCCTTCAACTCTTTAAGAAAGACCTGGGTAGGATATTGGGCCTGGAGAGTTGGGAGAAAAGAGCAAAGGAGGGAGTCACGGGCTGGGGAGAGGGAGGTTTGTTGAAGACAAGCTATGGCAGGCAAGGGAAGAGGTGGAGGTGGGGAGGATGTGTCCCCAGTGGGGTGCTCAGAGAGCCCCAGAAAAGGATGTGAGCTACTTTGAGCCAACCTGAGGGTGTCGACTCTGTTCCTTTGTCCACACCACCACACAGGGATCAAGCCACCATGCACATGGCTTTCTAAGCACTTTGTAGATTTTCTAATTTCGTGTGAGAAGGTGGTAGTAGGGGTGGGGTTGGGGGTGGGAGATGTTATTTTTGAAATAAATTGTAAACCCTCTAATATATGGGAAAGGAAACTCCACTGGTATTCTGAAGCCCTGACATACAGTAGGCACTCCTGTCAGTGGGTAAGGAATGATGCCCCCTAAATGGATGGTTAAACAAACCAGTGGCTTAGTTACTGATATGTGCCATCTATTGGGGTATGCTGGGGGAGCTGAGACCTGCTCTCTGTGGGAAGATATTCAAATAAGCCAGAGAGGAGCTGGCATTTGCGGAGCATTATTGAACATTTATTTACCATGTGTAGCTATTATGTGTGCGTGTGTTTATAATGCTGCCTCTGTGAAAGCAATTCCTAAAACCATCTATATGACCCTAGGAGAATTGCTCAAATCCAGAACCACCATCACCACATGCTGACGAGAAGGTGGGGCAACAGGAAATGCCCACTCATGGCTGGTGGGAACGCAAGGTGGTGCACAGACTTTAGAAGATAGTATGGCGGTTTCTTCCAAAACTGCACATACTCTCACCAGACCATCCAGCAACCACGCCCCTTGGTATTTACCCAAAGGAGCTGAAAACTTATGTCCACACAAGAGCCTGCCCACGGAGGATTACAACTATTACATAATATAAATAATTACAATTACTCATAATTGCCCCAAATTGGAGGCCAGCAAGACGTCCTTCCGTAGATGAATGGGTAAGTAAACTGGGGTCCATCCTGACAACGGACTATGACTCAGCTCTAAAGAGAAAGGAGCTATTGAGTCATGGAGAGACATGGAGGAACCTGAAATGCGTATTTCAATCTGAAAAGACTTTGTACTACGTGATTCCAACTCTATGCCATTCTGGAAAAGGCAAAATTATGGAGCCAGTAGGAAGATCAGTGGTTATCCGGGTTTGTCAGGGGTGGGGGTGGGGGAGAGACAGGCAGAACACCAGGATTTTTAGGGCAGTGAAAGTATTCCGTATGCTGCCATGATGATAGACTTAGATCGTATACATTTGTCCAAACCCACAGAATGTACAACACGAAGAATGAAGCCTAAAATAAACTATGGACTTTGGGTGATAATGACGTGTCAATGTAGGTTCATCAGTTGGAACAAATGTATCCCTCTGGTGGGGGTGTTGATAATGGGGGACGCTGGGCATGTGTGGGGGCTGGGGATGTATGGGAAAGCTCTGTGCCTACCTCTCTATCTTGCTGTGAACCTAAAACGCCTCTAAAACAACAAACTCTTTAAAAATCTGCATGAAACTCAAATGCCGACTCATGTACCATAATAAAGGATATACTCCAGTCTTTTCACTGACACAGAAATGCCAGAGGGAACCAATGTGTTATTAATGCAGAAATATAAGAGTGATATTGTCTATGCATCTACCCATCTGTCTGCTGATGGAGCCTTTCTCGTCTTGTCTCCCCAAATTCTCATTCTGTGCCTCAGTCTCCTCATCTGCATTATGGGGATAAACCTACTACTCTCCCTCCCTCCTATCATCAGACCTACTGATGATGCAGCTACAGGGCTTTGTAACCCATAACACTACATAGAAAGCAGACATCATACTGTTGGTGAGATCTTTAAATGATTACAACCCATTTAGAGAGTGGCTTGGCAGTATCTATTAAAATTTTAACTGCATACGCCCTTCAACCTAGCAATTTAACTTCTAAGAAATAATCCCACACACACACACACATGCTCAGGGGCACAAAAATAGACATTGCCCAAGTGGCTCACAATGGGAAAACATAAAGTGAACACGTCGTAAATGGCCATCAATGAGGGATTAATATAACAACAGTGATTCATTCATGTTATGGAAAATTATGCAGCTGTTGGAACAGGATAAAACACGGCAAATAGGAGAGATATATTGAATAAAAAAGTACATTATGAAGCAATATGATTAGTAAGATCTCATTTGTGTAAAAAAAAAAAATGCGTATGCATATGGCCGTAGACATAATCTGGGAAGCTGCTCATAAAAACGTGAGCGGTACTTACCTCTGGGGAGTGAGCAGCAATGGGAGAAGAAGGAAGGCCTCTCCTTTCCTTACCTGCTTTATAAACGTATGCGTGTAATTATTGCTCTAACTCTTAACTGCTCTCCAGTTTCTGCTCTTACCCCCTGGAGAAGATGGGGTCATGCTGGTGAAACTTAAGCCAGGTCATACCCCTCCCCTCCCCTGCTCAAAAGTCTGCCGGGCCCCCCACACCGTGTCACTCAGGGCAAACCCAAGGTCACTGCCCTGCTCCCCAGAAGGCCCATGTGCGCTGCCTCTCCAGTGCTCACCCTGCTCCAGCCCAGTAGCTTCCTGAACACACCAGGTATGAATGGTCCAGGCCACGCCCTCTTCCTGGAACACACTCCCTCCAGATGGATGAAACCAACTCCCTCCTCTAATACCTGCTCTTGTCCTTGTACCTGAAAGTGTCACCGATAGCCCTTTGCTCTGCTTTCCCTACAGCACTCATTCCTGCCTACCATGGCACCATGGTTTGTTGTGTCTCCTCTCATCAGAACTTAAGCTCCCTGAGGGCAGGGGGACTAATTTATGACTCAAGCTGATCCCTTTCAGTCAGTCTTCCTTGGTCCAAACTGTCCTTTTGCTTATCTCTCCTCTAGCTGCCTGTCACTTCCAGAACAGACCAGCAACCAGTATCCTTCCGACTCACCTGCCCATATCATCAATAAATATTTACAGATACACTAATTCATACTATAGTGTAAATGACTCATTACGTACTCTCTCGTAAGGTTCACTGTCACGTACTCAGGTTGAATCTTCAAGTGAGGCCCCTGGAGGTGATTCTCAAACATGAGGGTACATATGAATTACCTGAGGATCTTGCATGGAGATTCTTGGGCCTTAAATCACTTAGGTTCTAAATTAGTGGGTTGGGGTGGAGCCAAGGAATCTGGCTTCTTGAGAAATACATAGAAAAGTCCTGTGGCAGGTGGTCCACAGACTCCATGTTTCGGGAGCCTGCCAGGGAGTCCAGCTGTTTCCCACTGGGCACTACAGAGGTCCTTTTCGTGGCACCAGGTGAGTCTCTGTCTCAGGGATTCATGATTCTTATTCTATAAACTAGACTTTTTAAAAAGTGCCATACTGATTGAACTAACATGGTGACACCTGTAGCGTTAGGGCTGGAATAGAGCAAGAATTAAATTTCACATTGAACATCTTCACTTTCCTGACCCTAAAGGGAAGTGATTTCTCCTAAGAGACACAACAGTTTCTGCCTATTGGTTCAGTGGGAACAGATTTTACTGCTCCTCATAGGTAGAATTCACCCCTATTCCTTTCTGAGGTGAGTCCCTCCAGGTCAGAACATCTCAAACCTTACTGTGCACACTGATCACCTGGGGATCCTGATAAAACCTGTAGATTCTGATTCAGGGGGTCTGGGAAGGCTCCCAGGTTTGGCATTTCTCCCAAGCTCTCAGTGATGTCCACACTGCTGACCCACAGACCTTACCTTCAGTCAAAAGGGTCTTGACCAGGGACAGGAAATAGGTTTCATTTCACATGCCCCGTTGGAACGGTTGGTTGTGTCTGCCTGGTTTACCAACTGAGAAAGATATGGAGGCCAGACTCAGCTCAGGGAGAAAGAGTGCTGTGATCAATTGGTGATGTCTGTCATGGGCATGGGACAGCGTTCTCCGAGACGTGTGCTACCCTGTTCTAGGCTGTGTTCACCCTGCCACTTCGCCGACTATCCGATGTTTAAACACTGCGACAAGTCAGTTCAACAGGAGAGCGTCTTCCTTAAGCTTCTGTCATCACCTCACACATTAATACACACACAAAACATGCATGCACACACCCACACAAATTCATATTCAACATAACTCTAGCTAGAGCCTTGTTCGCTCCTACCTCTTGGAATTTCCAGAGCCTCCAAGTTCCTGTGCTTTTCCCAGCGAACCTCCCCACTACGTCAGCTTCTTCCTGCCTCAAGCCTCTGTAATCTCTCCGTTAGCCAGAGGAGAGCTAACCCCAGGTCTCACATATATTCACAATCTGATCTTCTTCCAAAACGTCCTTGCTGCTGCTTACATCCTGCCTTAGTTTACAGGAACTGCCATAACAGAGTACTCACATGCTAGATGACTTAAACTGAAATTCACTGTCCATGGCTTTGGAGGCTAGAAGTCCAAGACCAAGATATCGGCAGGGTTGGTTCCTTCTGAGCACTAGGAGGGGGGATCTGTCCCAGGCCCCTCTCCTTGGTCATAGACAGCTGTCTCTCCTCTTGTGTTTTCACGTGGCCTTCCCGCTGTACGTGTCTGTGTCCTGAGTTCCCCTTCTTATAAGGACAGCAGTCATACTGGATCAGGGCCGGCCCTAACGACCTCATTTTGACTTCATTCCCTCCTTAAAGACCCTGTCTGCAAATAAGATCATGCTCTGAGTTAGGACTTCCACATATGAATTTTGAGGGACAGAAATTCAGCCTGTCACACATGGACAAGGTGCTTACCACTGAAAAGGTTGGAGTTAGAACGCAGTCCCTCACTTCCTTCTACTTCTTGTTACATCAATATTTAATTGAGTCTAATCTTTTACTTTTTTTTTACCTTCTGGTAGTTGATAAGTTCTACAACAGGGTTCTTTGCTGACATGACTATTTGTGACAACTTAATCGGGCCAAAGACACCCCCCACCCCACCTCTATCCCACTCCCTGGCTCTTCTAACTTTTCATTCCTTTGAAAATGTAAAACACTCGAGTACAATAGGTTGAAAAAAAAGAACAGAGGGTGGTCAGTGGGATCTGCTCTTCCTCTGGGCCTCCTATGCCTGCGTCCCATGGAGAGTGGCTCCATTTGGACACAACAAAAGTCATTTTCTAATAGAGCACCTCGGGAAGCAGCGGAGGCTGGCCTGACCTCCCATTTCAATGGTGCCCAAGTGGGCTGAGCGCAGCGTCCTCTGTTTCCTTCACAGCAGGCGGATTCAAATCTGTACAAGAGGAATGCACAGAAGAGCAGATTTTGGCAACAATGCAGAATTTCGGCCAAAATGAATGCTACCACCTGGCAGCTTTCGAACAGGATCCACGCCGGTATTTCATTTGGGCTGGAAACCCTAGAAAATTTAGAGTTTACATGTGAACCTGTAGCCATGCTCCCTGCCAGCCAAATATCACTTCCCAGTCATGTCATGAGGAGGGTGGGGGGAAAATGTATTCTAAGGGGTCTAAACAGAGAGGGCATATTGGGTTCAGAGTTTCTAATAAGTTGTAAAGGGCCGGGGAAAGGGCTAGAGTGGCCTGTGAAATTTTAGCACCCATTTTTTCAGACGCTCAGATATCTTAGCAACCCCCATTTGATGCACATTTCAGTGTTCCCTTTGTTAAATCAATGGTATCAGCCCAAATGCATTCACTTATCTCATTACCGTTCAGCTTCTCTTATGTTCCAAAAACTAAGCGTGGAGGTAAGTGCTGTATGCTGCACGCGGGCACACATGCATTCATTAAGCATGCACGCCATAGAGAAATCTGACTAAATGAAAGTTTATTTGAAGAGAATGCTTATTTAAATGCAGTCTCCTCTTGCAAATGGAAATGGGTTATTTTGGGATAATTGCATAGCTGGGTGAGCTGTGCACTCACTCTGCTGGGTGGCCTGTTTCTTAACCTTTTCTAACTGGAAAAAAATATATATGTATATATTTTCATCTGCAGAGAGAAACTAATGGAACTTCATTAGGTCAAGAGTATGGTCATGAGGCTTAAGAATGGAGGAGAAATACAAATAGGAAGCCTCGAAGAATGATGCTGGGGGAGGGGCCGGCGACGCTGAAAGGCTCCCATTTGGATACTGCTGAGTATTAGGGCCAGCAAAGACGACTAATGAGGGTCTTTAGATATCTAATTACAGTAAACAAGCTTCCCCTTTCAAATAAAAAGCTTCATTTATGCCTTTTTTGGAGTCAAGAGGAAAGCCACCCTGTAAGTACCGTGGGGAAGCTGTTGAGACGTCCCAGCCATCCCTGGCGTGTACTTGGAAGCCTGGTGATGGGACCAGGAAACTGGGCATGTGTGTGACCTTAGATGCCCAAGCAGGGTGAACCCGGTACAGGTCTGGCTCAGTGTGACATCTGTGAGGGGTCCCTGAAACTCCTGAATCCCATGCTCCACTCCTTCCTGTCCATAGGACCTTTCTGTCCTTACCTATCCTTCCCCAGGTTGATGGACAATTCATGAACTCAGCCGCCAACCTTCACTCCCATAGCTGACTGTCTCTCAGTGATGCATTTCCATGCAGGGCCTCTGGGCAGCATCCCATCTTGACCTACTTGGATTGAGAGCATCCCCCCCCCCTTCCAGTAATCCCACACCTACAGGTAGCTCCCCACCTGAGCTATCCTGAAGTCCCGGAAAGAACATGGGCCCTAAAAAGACAAGATGAGCTGCTGTCTTACAGTTTCTACGTTACATCCAGAATCTTTCTACCAGCCTCACCCTGCCCTCCAACCTGTGGTTAGAACTAAATGCCCAGCTCTAGAGGGATCACTCGAGGTGTGCAAGACACAGACCCTGTCTGAAAGGCTGGCACTCACCTGGCACAATTAATTGGCTGAGACATAAGTTTCTGCAACTTGAAAACAGCCGCCACCAGAAGCAAATGAACGGACAAACAAAACCCTGCAATAATATGATGACCACTAAGTGCCACAGAATAGACTGAACTGAGTTTGGAGATACTGGGTCCCTAATGAGAGATTAAGGGAAATGAGTTGGGACTTGGTGGAAAGAGACAGAGAGTAGAGGGTCTCTAAGGCAGAAAGAGGGCTTAGCTTTAGCTTCTGTCACTTCCCAAAGATGTACAACACCGGGAGATCTATGGAGACATGGAGATAAGAGCCCATCCTTTGGCCACAGCCTGGGGCCTGGTAGGAAGCCCAAAGGAAATCCACAGGGCACACACTATGGGTACAGTGACCTGGATTTAGTACTGGCATACCTGTATACTTGGACTTTGGCCGAACAATAACCTCTCTGAGCTCCAATATCTCCATTCCTCAAGTAAGGCGAATACCAGCTGCCCTGCCTACCTTTCATTAAAGCCATCATCGTGTTTTTATCATTACAATGTATCGGACGCTTATTAGATGCCAGTCACAGATGTAGGCACTCTGCGGAGGGTGTCTCATTCCGTTCCCACAATAGTCTTATGAAATCAATGTCACATTGCCCATTTAGTGGATGAGGAAGGGTAACGTCACTCGCCAGCGTCCACTCGGCTGCAGGTATCAAGAAGCTTCCGCGGGTTCCTGGTGAGTGTTCTGTGAATCAGGCAGCACCGGTAAACGTTACAGGTAACCTTCCAAACGCATCCAGAAGTGTTTACAAGCATCTCTTCTAAGTATTGGGAAGCCATTAGGTGGGTGCTGAGAGACTCCAGCATAAGCAGAGCAGGTGGGCTCAGAGAATTCCTATGCCCTCTCCCCAAGAATGTCCTTCCCTCTGGTCAATGCAGCACAGACCTAACTAGGGCAGGGATGAGGTACCTATAGCAGAGCACCCCCCAAACCAAAGAAGTAGAATGCAGTTTTATCAGCTTCAACGAACCCACCAGTTGTTGCCCAGGGGAAAACAAAGGCCAATTTCAATACCTATCTCTTTTGGGGAAAAAAAATGGAAAACTCCTATCGGAATATGATAATTAATCAGGTATCAAATAGACCTTTCACTCTTGTCTTGCTGTCTCCCAAACTCAACCAGTTACCATTAGGGACATGAAGACATTCCATGAGGGCAGGGACTCTGTCTAGTTCACGGCTGCACAGCCAGTGCCTGGTACACCACAGATGCTTAATAAGTTCACACTAAGAGAACGGCTGTCTAGCAGGTGAATGCTGTGACTACTTTGCAGAAATGCTGAGCAATGCGGCACGTTCCAATGGAACCCAAAATGGCGGCTGGACTTGCCCTGTAAGAGGAGGAATGCCCTATGTTTTCAGCCAACGAAGCCAGTTCCTCTGCTGTCTGACTCAGCAGCCTATGTGCACACCACTGCGGCTTCGCTGCGAGGACAGGGTGCCCATTCCCAGAGTTCCAGGCACCGAAAGGAAGAGGAAGGAAGGGAGAACGGACATGTGGAAGGATTCTAAGTCTTCTAGGGAGCAGACACACTTGCTCCTCAGTGGGGCGTCTACCGTTCTCAAAGTCTCCCAGCCCCATGGGTTACTGACAATACAAAGGTTTCTGGGGTCTGAGGCTGGTTTGAGGTACCAGAGACTTCAGCCCTGCAGGATGATGAAAGCCAGCTTGGCAGCACACGTGTGACAGAGTAGCCAGCAGCTTAGGGCCCTGTCCTTCCACCAAGGATAAGTCAAGGCCAATGGAACCTCCCAACATGGAGGCTGAACTGCCTTATAGGTGTTACTAGTGTTCTGGGTGCCGTAAGAGCTTAGGGACAGTCAATGCCCCTGTGACAACGGGCCCAGATGACGTGGGTGGTGAGCTGGAGGGCTGTAGAGGCCCAGACACAACCATCCTACCACACACCTTATGCCCTTCCGCATCTTCTGCTTTGCAAAACTTTCACATCCTGCTCACGTACTCATTCAGTCAGATATTTATTGGGGACCTACTACGCACTTGTCCCAATTCTAAGCTCAAAGGATACTGTAGTAAATATTGGATTGTTGGAAAAGTCATGACGTACATTTTCTATGTTTTTCGTTGCAAAAATGCGTCACGACTTTTCCGACAACCCAGTGAGATACAGCGCTTGCCCTGTAGGTGTATGCGTTCTGCTGGGGAAGACAGACAGCAAACAGGCGAATAAAGAAATAATTAAATGCTAGGGTGGGATAAGTGCCCCCCCCCCACAAAAGAACAAGTCAACAGATCCAAGCAAGCGGACAGAGGGAGGTGCTGTTTTAGACAGCGAGGTCAGAGGAGGGCTGTCCCTGGAGGTAGCATTTTGCACAAACGCCTGAATGGAAGTGATCAGTAGCTCTGGGTCTAACGTGCAGCCCAGTTTCCAGGGGCAGTTGGACTTCCACCTGCTGACTGTTGGCGGCCAATCACTTTTCAAACCCAAGTTTTAAAAAGACTCCTTTGGAGTAAGCGTTCTCAGATTTGTGCTGACTTCAGAAGGCAAGCAGACTGCCTTAGCAGCAATTTTTAAAAATAAAATGAAAAGCAATTATGTCCCATTGCAGCAATTTACTCAGTGAAAATCTGGGGAGCAGAAAAGGTGAAAATTTCCCCTTCAGGAGCCTCCTGAAGCAAGGAGGGGGGCGGGGTGTGGGGGGACAACCCCTCTCCTGGAGGACAAGAACCCAGCGCGCTCTTCCTCCAGGACGTGGGCCCAGGGACTGCACATGCGCACACCAGCCCTCACCAGCTGGGAGTGAGTCACGCCAAGCACAGCCAATGAGCAGCAAAAACAAAGGAGAAGGTTTGTGTGTTTCCCAGACGTGACACAGCCTACTGAGGGTGCAGCCAGATCCAGCCTACTGAGGTCTCTGCGCGCATTGATCTGAAGTCAAAAAAGCTTAAAATGACGAACGGAGGGGAGGGCAGGCTGCCCAACTCACGCTGCACCTTTAACCCCGCCAGACGCCCCACGTTCTCCTGCCTCGCGCATTTGTGTTCCACTTTCTTATCTGGGTTTCCAACCATCCGCCCCCGTCCTCATGAGTCCCTCAATTTTAACATCAAGATTTTTAAAATATGTATAAATAGCCCATGCTCAGAATATACAGGAAAGCAAAAAGAAGGGAAAATAAAAATCATTCACAGTGTCACACCACTCAGCAATAACTGCTTTTCACATATTGTTGTATATACTTTGAGAGTTTTTTCTTTGCCGTCTTATTTATGGCTATATATATTTTTAAACAAGCTATAGCCTTACGATGTGTCGTTTAACATAATTTTTTTCTCTTGAGGAATCAGAAATTTCTTCCTAGGCCTACGTAAAACATATTCAAATATGTTTACCAAATCAGTTTTAATGACTGCGGAGGATTCCCTCTTATGACCAGACCATAATTTATTGGATTTTTCCCGTCGTTGAAATTTTCATTATTATAAACAATGCAGTGATGAGCATCGCTCACTCCTTCATTTAACAACTATTTATAGAATGTCTTCTGACTAAGTTTGGGAGCACATCCTTAATTATTTCCTGAGGATAAATCTCTCCAAGTGGAACTGCAGGTCAAAATGCAGGCATGCATTTAAGACTTTGAAACAAGCATATTAAGTCTTATTG
>NW_017731665.1:1919432-1942299 GCF_001890085.2 Hipposideros armiger | reverse complement strand
GTGGTGGTGGTGGTGGTGGTGTGTGTGTGTGTGTGTGTGTGTGTGTGTGCGTGTAGGGGGGCAGAGGGTAGAGGTGACGTGAGGGAGAATTTAAACACTCTTTGATTCTGGGTCCTCCATTAGGGGAGGCTGTGTAAGACCTAAGATGCTTTGGTCCTTACCATGGGGTCCTGCCCAGCACCAACTTACTTTGTGACGATGAATGCTTCCTCAGAGAACCTGCCATCTTGAATTATCTTTTGATCATTTCAGTCCAATAGCCTCTAGGAATATGTCCTTAAGAAATACTTGGAATGAATAACTACCAAATGGCAGGGACAGGTCTTTCTCAGGGCAGCTGAGTGGCTAAGGGTGCATTTTAGAATTTGGGGCACGCTCCGCCGACAATCACAGCTTTCCAATTCTGAGACGCTCTTCAGAAGTCAGCCTTAACCTGCTCAAACGTGCATCGCTGTATCACGAAATAAACGGCGGTGTAAAAGGGTCTCCTGATTGCCCCTTCCTCATAAGCCTTTTCCCTCTTGGTCAGAACAGCTCCTCATCTTCTAACTCTCCCACCATACTGGATCCGTCCTGTACCAGCGCCCTCTACTGGCCACTATCATATCCATTACCACAGTGTGTGGCTTTGTGGGCTAGTTGGTTTTTTTTGTTGTTTTTTAAAAATGTATTGGTGTGACATTGGTTATAAGTGTACAGTACTATAATATAGGTCTCAAGTGTACAATTCTATAATATGTCATGTATATATCATGTTGTGTGTCCACCACCCAAAGTCAGTTCTCCTATCACCATATATTTGACCCTGTTTACCCTCTTATACTTCCCCACCTCCCCTCTTACCCTCTGGTAACCATTCAATTGTTGCCCTAAGAGTTTTTCCTTGTTTATTTGTTGCTGTTTGCTTTTCATTGAAGTACAATGCACATGACATAAACCGAACCATTTGAAAGTGAACAATTCAATGGCACTTGGTACATTCAGAATATTGTGCAACCACCACCTGTAATTCCAAAATATTTTCATCACCCCAGAAGGAAACCCTGGACTCTTTAGCAGTCACTCTCCCATTCCAGCCCCCAGCAAATACCAATCCAGCTTGTGTCTCTACTGATGTATCTACTCTGCATATCTCATACAAAGGTATCGTACAATGTGTGGGCATCTGTGACTGCCTTCTTTCACTGAGCAGGTATTTTCTAAGTTCATCCACGTTGGAGCGTGTATCAGTACTTCATTCCTTTTTTTGTGGATAAATAATATTCTGTTCTATGGACAGACCACAATTTGAATAGCCATGTATCTGTTGATGAATACTTGGGTTATTGTCATCCCTTGGATACTGCAACTAACGTTGTTACAGGCCTCAGTGGACATGTATTTGTTAGGACACCTGTTTTCAGTTCTTTGGTTTATCTATCTAGGAGTGGAATTGCTGGGTGTTTGTTTGTTTTTATTTTCTGGTTTTTTAGACTGTCGGGTCCTTGGGGGCAAAGGTTTCATCTTGTTCACCATTTTACCCCTAGTATCTAAGGCAGCCAACTGTCCCTGTTTGCCTGGGACTGGGGGCTCCCTAGGACATGGTCTTTCAGTGACAAAACTGGGGAAGGCCCTAGCAAACCTTGACAAGTCGGTCACTCTACCAATGATGTGACAAGGAACAGCCACATCATAAATATTTGTCAGATGAAAAAATCCTGCCATTTACTGGACATTCACTCAGTCACAACATGTCCTAGCACAGTGAGACTATTATCTATTATCGTGGTTTTTTTTAACCCCCTGGGGTATTTATAGCACTCTATAAGATTATAGAAACCCACAATGTAAGTGCAGTTGAAACATACACATGGAAGTGTAAACAGTGAAGCTGCAAGTGGTTGCAGCATTAAGGCTTTGTGACAAAAAGGTCCAAGCAGCATCAAAAGCTTCCCTGCGTTGACAAGGGAGAACGGCTCTATGTGCCAAAAACCAGAGAGGAATATGGCTCCCTTTTCCTGAATGAGACTGGGCAGATCAGCAAAACACCACCCATCACAGAGAGTGGCAACTGCTGTCTTAATAGAGAAAAGCAGAGGCCTGTGGGAAAAACTGCAGTGTTCAGACAGGGACACACATTAGTATGGGCGCTTTGGGTCTCCCCAAATAGAGACCCAGCAGATGCTAGGCGTTGGAAGAAAAGGGAACGTCCTTCAGCTCTGCGCCATTGAGCAATGAGACACAGACCTCACAAGTGCTAGCATGACTATTATTTTTAAGAAAAAGAAAAAAAAAGATAACATTTGTTGGTGAGGATGTGGAGAAAAGGAACCCTCATGCACTGTTGGTAGGAATGTGAACTGGTTCAGCCACTACAAAAACCAGTATGGAGGTCGCTCAAGAAATGAAACACAGAACTACCATATGCTCTGGCCATCCCACTTCTGGGGCTATATCAAAGGGAAATGAAATCAGGATCCCAAGAGATATCTGCACGCCCATGTTCACTGCAGCATTATTCACAGTAGCCAAGATAAGGGAACAACTTAAAGGTCCACGGATGAATGAATGAATGAATGAATGAAGAAAATGTGGTGTATGCATCCAATGGAATATTACTCAGCCTTAGAAAAGAAGGAAATCCTGACAATATGGATGACCCTGGAGGACATTATGTTAAGTGAAATAAGCCAGACACAGAAGGATAAATACTGCGCGATACCACTATCTGAGGAATCTAAAAACAGTCAGACTCATAGAAACAGAGGCAGGAGTGGTGGTTGCCAGGGGCTGGGGGAAGGGGCGTTCCAGTTAAACAGTTCCAGTTAAACCAGAGGAATAAGTCCTACAGATCTATGTACTGCATGTTGTTAACCTATAACTAATATACTGTATTAAACTTTTGAGAAGAGAGCAAAACTTAAGTGTTCTTATCATCATCATCATCATCATCATTATTATTAAAGATGGCAGGAGGAAAGTTATGGAGGCAAGGCACACTTTTATGGCATAGATTGCAGTGAGAGTTTCACAGGTAGATACTTGCCCCCAAGTTGTACATATTAAATATGTACAGCCTTTTCTACGTCCATCGTGTGATAAAGTGGTTGTCAATTTTTAATAACGAATTCGAGAACACAGCAGAGATGGGAAGAACCACAGAAGGTGCTGACGAGACTCTGAGCTGACGGCGATTGCCGAAGGAGAGCCTGAGCGTTCCATACATTTGAAAGTCCTGACAGATTTGGATGGCATTTCAGAAAATGTGTAAGATGTAGGTGGAGGCAGGCGGTTACACAGGCCCGTGAGAGACACGGGGAGGGGGAGCCACGAAAGAAGTGGGGGCCTCCGAGCAGAGAGGCACCTGACTAGGGACTTTGCCAATCCCCGCCAGGGACAAAAAGCACTTGTGCTCGGAGGGGGCCTCATGTTTCCATCAACTGTTCTGCATGCTGAACACAGATCCCATGCCTTTATGCAGGATCAGACATTTTAAACTCAACCTTGTCCTTGTGTACAGGGGGTCAGGCTAAAGAACCCCTACTGATACTGCTAAAAAGAAGTATCTAAGGCAAAGTGACAAAAAGAAACATATATACATATACACACTGTGTGTATACACACAATCTTATACATGTGTCTATACACACACACACACACATACCATATATGCACACAATCCTTACAACACTTCAGAAAAGTATGCACTATTAGCACCCCCTTTTACAGATGTGGACATAGAGGCTCAGCAAGCTGAAGGGATCTGTTTGAAGTCATGAGCTGGTGAATGGAGGAGCCGAGACTTGACCCGTTTCCTTCCACTGTATCACGCTGCCTCTTGCATGTCCCACTAACTCCTCCTTTCTGGATGAGCGCAACACCAAAGTCAAGTCAAGGTTCCACTTCCATGCAGGGTCAGCAGCAATATTCCCCCAGTGGGGCATTAATGAGCCGACTCCCATCCGACAGACCACACGTGACCTAGACAGGCACGCGTGACCTTTCTCCACCGTGTCCAAAAAGCGAAAAAGTCATTGGTTAGATTAGGATGTCATATTTATCATCCCCTGTCTCTTCTGACATCCAACACCTTGTACTTGCAACACATCATTTCTTTATTAGTGATCAGCAGAACCGTGCTCATAGATGCTTTCCTATTCTGGGTCTTAATTTTGTACATTTCCAGTTTCCATGGAGACACTACATTCTTGCATTCTAAGAGTGTCACTGTAAAACAATGTGAAAACAAAGCAACTTCAGAGAAATGGCTCACTCTGGACATCACCAAGCGACACTCTTAGCAAGTACATTGGTCTTCTGTGCTGCTTTTTGGGGTTAATTGCGGAGGCCAAGCTTCCTTCTTTCTCCCCCAATCTAAGAGATGCTTTTCATGTCCATCCTGGGGACCAAGCTCACAGTTACGAGAGCATCTCCAGGTCTCCCTGCTTCAATTATTGCACCACTGTTATAATAAAGTCGAGAGGTAACTATGGCAACATTATTCCAAGGATAAATACCACAATCTCGCCTTCAACTTTGTCTCCCCCACAAACAAATGAAAAATCGAGAAGAGTGAGATTAACAGCATCACTTGCTAAAAAGCCAATGGACAGCAGAGTTCAAGAAAAGCTTTAATTAGTGGCGTCTTGGCTGGCTCTGTTTAACACTTGCTCTGTGCCTCCCACAGAGAAAGCAAATGTGGGTGGTCAGCCTCCGAATTCAGAGTCACAGAACCAGGGCGCCATTGGACATCCAATCCTGTTTCTGGA
Organism: Hipposideros armiger; assembly: GCF_001890085.2. Taxonomy (NCBI): domain Eukaryota; kingdom Metazoa; phylum Chordata; class Mammalia; order Chiroptera; family Hipposideridae; genus Hipposideros; species Hipposideros armiger. The sequence continues at coordinate 1,937,551 of NW_017731665.1, read as the reverse complement.
AGTTCACAGATGTCTTCGTTCTGCTCTCACGGGAGTCTCAGTGCTGTAGGGAGGGGCTCAGTGCTGCAGAGAGCTTCATGGTGGGTCAAGTTCAGTTACGGCAGTGCAGGCCAGAGCATAGTGAGAAGGAAGCCTCCATCATCAGGGCCCCCACTGCCCAAGAGCTGGTCTAGCACAGTGGTTGGAAGCATGAACTTGGAAATCAGACAGGCGACTCGAGGTAAAAACTCTGCTCCTTCACGTACTAGCTCTTCGACCTTAGCAAGCTCCTTAACCTCTCCAAGCCTCAGTTTCCTTATCTGTAAAATGGGGACGATGGCCAAGCGCAGCATCGTTGTAAGGATTCAACGAAATCACATGTGTGATGATCTGTCCAACACAACGCATTTCCTCCTGGGTCACATCTCTTATTACTTACCCCATCTCCCGTGGAATGAGTTGAAATGAGGTGTTCTTCAAAGCTAACATGTGAAGAGCTTGCAATCGATGCTGCTGCATGCTGTGTCCCCTTCTGCTGGCTGAATGCCAACGCCAAGGACAAGCTATTCAATGATGATGGCAGAGCATCAATCCACTGGGTCTTATTTTGGGGTCTCAATCAACCTGACTACGTGGAACAAAGCTCTCCCTTCCATTGCCAAAGAGGAAGCGATAAAGAAATAAATGTCTATTGTGTTAAGCTAACACAGAGGTTTACCTATTTTACCAGCTAGCACAACCTTTAATTGCACAAATGTAACATGCTTGGCCCAGTTGCTGCCACGCAATGAACACTCAGTACCCGTTAGGTGTGTTATTGAGAAGAAGCCGCTTTTCCTGCAAAGCTGCCCAACGAACTCTGGCGAGTAACATCCCCGTTGATTTCATGAAGTCTATTTGATTCATAGAGTGAGGTGTAAGCTTTTCTGCCGCAATAAGTAATGAAGCACAAATTGAGGAAATTAGTTATCAATTAGTCATTGGATGGTTGGGAAGGCAGGCGGCAGGCATAAATGGTGCCAGATGAGTTAAGCTGTGATAAATTTTACGGCTCTACAAGGATTGGGTCTTTAGCCATTACTTCTCAAATTTATCTTTATTATTGGCCCCAGGACATGCGACAGGGCCTGGATGTGGAAGGAGGTAAGAGACCAGCCAGGGCATTGGGGACATATGACAAACTCTGCAGCAAAGATGGTCCCCCAGTGAGGCCCCGACGAGCAACTGCAAGGGGAAGAGGCTCTACAGAACCATGTTCATCCTTCCTCACTGCCCTCTCTGCAGGGTTTCTACTTTTCCTGGGCAAGTCACATAGTTAGCATGCCTTTCCCTAGAATTGGCATGCCATATTAGAGTCCCACGGCGCTTCACACGCCAATCCACTGCAGGAGGTGAGAGCGTATGTTTCTACTCACCTGGGAGATATAAGAATTGGGCTCAAAGAAGTTAAATAAAAACAGACAAATGGGACTCTTCTAGTCTGCGGGTCCTATGCCTTTATATCTCTCCTAGGGACTAGTGCAGCAGAATCACCTTCCTCATTGTTTTCATAGCTTTCCATTATACTTAATGCAAAATCTGAACTTTCACCATGACCTCTGGGCCTCTCCAAGGTCATCGGCCGGCCCTGCTCTCTAACTTCACTTCCTCCCACCCTCCCATCCTCGTTATGCCCTCCGGCTCTGAAGCGAGTAAGATAGAAGTTGACAAAATACATAACTGGAAGAAATGGTCTTCTTTTATGGTCAACCAAAGCCCTTAAGGTCATAGGCTGAGTTTCAGAAAAAGTCACTGGCCTAATCTACATAGATGCCCAATAGCCACATGTCATCAGTGATCGATTCAACAGGGTCAGGCTGGACCAAAGCAATGGACTTCTAACTGAGATTCTCCCAGTCTTGGCCCCATCCAATCTAACCCTCACTCAGCTGCCAGAATCATCAATGAAAACACTCCCCTACTTCATAATAATAATAGCTAACGTGCATCTAACACTAACCAGGTACAAGGAATAATACCAAGCATGTTACATATATTAACACACTTAATAAGAACTTTAAAGGTAGGTACCATTATTATCCTCATTTTATTGAGGAAGACATTGAAGCTCAGAGATGATAAGCAGCTTATGAGTGGCAGAAGCCTGGATTCAAAGCCAGGTATTCTGGCTTTCAACTACCATTTTATGCCAACTCCGGTAATACACTCATATGGCCAAAGTTACCCTCAAATCCCCCTAATACTCCCATAAAGTGGCATATGTGTGGCTTTGCATTATCAATACTTAGATGTTAACTCGTACTCACTAAAGCTGGAGAACCATTGAGCTAAATTAGAAAAAGAAGCATAAACAAAGGCTATACACAAATGTTAGGTCATTATCAAATGAGGTTGATGAGTAGGAAGGAGAGAATCTTGTATTGTCCCGGCTTTCCAGCGAGATTCAGGTCTTTGGTTTTACTATGAAGACTATAACCTAACACAGCTGTCTGTGTGTCCGTGAATATAAAAATTAAAGGAGGCTGAATGACATGGTGGAGAGGTACCTTATGTAGAGAATAGCAGTGGTGTGCTAGCAAATGCTTAACCACCAGCTCTCTGTGGGGAGGAAATCAGTGGTTTGTAGCATTTTCTAGTTTCCATAGTGTAAACACTCCCACTATGGCCCATGTCAGCTGCCAACATGACATCAACCAACTGGCAGATTTGCTTAAAATTGAACAGCCAGCTCTTGGCAGCAAGTGTGAGTTGGCCCAGCACCCCACTGGCGGGCAGGTCCTATAGGCAGGTCTTACAGAGAGAAGCAACCCCATGTACACTTTAGGCGGGATTCGCTCTGCCCTGCGGAAAGAGAGTCGGAACTCCTTCTCGAGTGAAAACTGCAGGCAAAATTCTGTACAATCATATACAGAAAAAGGTTGAGAATAAAGAGTAAAATAATAACGAGTGTGCAAAGTGTAGAATTTGTAGATAACTTACACCAAGATTTTTTTTTCTCTTAAATGTTCTCCATAAAGGCACAAAAATCTTTCTCTCCAGAATTTTAATAAATACATTATGAGGACTGAGCTATACCAAAGGACAGCCATTATTTATGACTAGCACGCGCAGACACACACACACACAGACACACACACACACACACACACACAGGGAGAGAGACATGCACTCTTTTTAGAACAATAATCTGTGCAAGTTTTCCTTTCCTCTCAATTTATTTCGTTGGCTACTTTGAAACACAACATGCGTCTCAAAGTTGCATGAATCCAAAGTAAAGGAGTGAGTTCTATACCCAGGCTTGTCTAAACTGCTCATTAGTTTCATGAAAACTCAAATTGCTTCTCTTCCTCAGCCTCCGAAGAAGGTTCTCATATCACAGGTAATTGAAAGAGCTGAGTTACCACCGTTTCCTGAAACCTTTGTAAAACGCCCGCTCGTCTTCGATTTGGGGGTCTCTCTCTGGAGGGGAAAGGGAAGATGCTGTGATCCGTGGAGCCAACTACCTCCTACGAAGCCCGGCACCGTGGTTATGAGGGTCCTAGTGGCTCAGCGAGTGGCGAAAATGGAAGGGAGCCCTTCAAATGCTTTTAATATTCAGAGGTTTGGTATCAAGGATGAACCCTTTCAATTTTGAGTCAATGTGGGGTTTTTTTCTTCTATTACAATAGTTGATATTATATGGATATGCTATTTTTTTAGTTCTTCTGGCCACGACCAACACCAAACATTCCTCATCTTTAATGTAGTCCTGGGGCTGGCAGGGCTTTGCGAGCCTGTATCTGCGGGGCTTTGGGTAAGTGTCTTGTCTTCTCTGAACCTCAGCGCTTGTCCTGCCTGGACTGAGAACATTATGATCCCCCTTTACCTCACACCCCCCCGCCACCCCGTGCCCTCTCAGACCAAGGACAACTCTGTGCAAATCTATTTGATTTTAAGCAAACGTCCTCATTAGACTTTGTAACGTCTGTATTCAGTGGAGAGGGTATCTGCCCACTTGCTTCACAGAGGTGTCAAATGACATAATGGATATGAAATCTCTTTGGGGAAAAAGGAAAGATAAGGGCTGCACAAATGTAGGGCATTATTAATGTTAATTGCTTGCGAGTGATACGCATAATGCCCAGAATCAGTGGATTTTAGAGCTGGGAAAAAACTTCCTAATCACCCAGCCTAATCCATCATCTCTACCAGAGCCTGACTATTGCAGCCTGCAGAGAGAGCTCCTTAAACAGTGTGGATCAGAGAAACTGACATTTCTCACAGCCAGGTCACCTAATGCCCCCCAAAAATGACCACCATTTTCTGAGGCTTGAAGACTCAGGTGACAAAAGCCTTTTATTTTATTTCACTTCAGATCAGTATGAGCTGACACATGTTTAATGACTGGCCCTCCCTCCTCCCACTCCATTAGAAATCCTGATTTGCATCGTTTGCCAATTCTTGTGGTGTAAATACTCCACTGTGTCCAATTTCAAGTTATCAACATGCAGCTAATGAGTGTGGAATTGGGGAGGCAGACACACAAGTGGCTCTTGTGATCTGAGATGAGCCAGCCCCCAGCAGCCCACACTGCCTCAGATGAACCTGAAATTACGGAGTCCCTGACCTCAAGGGGTGCCATGAGCAGCTATGGAGATGGATTTGTGAACGGATTACTTAACACACAAGGTGATCAGAGCAGTAGTAGAGAAAGTGCGTTCAATGTACTGTTGGAGCCCAGAGAACACAGCAAGCAAAGAACAGCTACAAGAAGGCAGGGGGAGTGGAGCGGGGCGGGGGGAGGGTTTTTGAGATGGGGTGTAAAGAATGTGTAGGAGTGTGCCAGGTAAACACGCTGAGAGGTAACAGGAAAGAACTCAAGCAAGAGCACGACATCAGGAAAGGCAAAGACGTATGAACGATCATTTTCTGGGCATGCTAACCAATTAGATGTAGTTGAAAGTTTTATGCCCAAGCCGCCCCCAGCCCAGAAGCTGGTGACATGATGAGGAAGGAGACCTCCAGACATGGTTCTCTATTTCCTAAGACACGTCCTTTCTACTGAAAGGATGCAAACACTCTATGTAAGTGCTGTCTGATAGAAATATAATGCAGCCACACATGTGATTGTAAATTTTCCAGTAGCCTCATTACAACAAGCAAAGTTAGGTAAAATGATGCTTTAGATTTTTTTATTTAACTCACTATGTAAAAATATTAGCATTTTAGTATGGGGCACTAGCCACGTTTTAAGTGCTGGGTAGACATGTGGCTCAGGGCACCTGTATTGGACGGTTCAGTTCCAAGGTGTCCCGATCCCCTTGGGAGGATGGAAAAGGACTGCTCTCTCCCCAGGGCACGCTCTGGACAGGTGCTATTTGGTTTAGGAGGAATCTGATTGGTCTGATCTCGCTGGCCTTGCCTCTAGTGACACTTGATGACCACCTACAACCAGTGAACCAAAGCCAACCGCCCAATCCCCCACTTAAATTTACCCATGGACATGGGGGTGCCAGCCTCTATATCTTCCTGTGAGCAGAGGCACTCCTCGAGAAACTGAGGCTGTGTCTATAACTGGCACCTCTACTCCTTTTTTCTCCAGTCTTTCCAACCAGAACACAGCAGAATCTCCTGCTCTGGGTTGGTTGTGGAAATTAAACTGAGTTCATCTCAGGGGGAGCTAATCCTTTGCTGTCTTTATTGCATCCTACCTGACACAACAGGGGTGTTTGCTGCCCCTGTTGGTATACAGATGGTGATGCTGAGTAAACCCAACTTCACCTTGTTCCCACCCCTCAGCCAGACTGTCTTTCCCCACAGGAGGTCCTTGGAGTTGTTTTTACTCAGCCTGCCTGGTTCTTTCAGCCCAGACGACCCTTTGTCCGACTTCTGGAGGGTCAAATCATACCCACCTGAACCCTTCCTCTGCCATGAACCCTTCTCAGGCATACACAGGTCCTCTCCTCTTTTTCTTCAAAGTCATGTAACGTATCAGTTCTGTCCCATACAGCTGGACGCCCAGTCGTGCCGAGGTGGACGTTGCCTTGTCCGACAGTCCCGACGAGTTGAATACAGGGTGTTAGTGGATATACCGGCGGTGCCAAAAAAAAATGTATACACATGACTTGTATTCATCTCTTGTTATCGGTATATATTATTACAATTTTAATACAGTCTTTTCCTTTCTTAAACTGTGTATACCTTTTTTTCTGGCACCCTCTGTATATACCTGTGTCAGATAGTCTGGGTCTCTGTGGATGCAAAAGTGATCAGGAATTGTTCCTTTCCTTTGAGAGCATCCCAGAAAAATAGATTCCTCCAGAACAAGAAATATATCCCCACTTTTACTTTTCAAATCATCTATAAAAACACTGAGCTCACAAAAGCTGCTCTAATACCTTCTGATTGATTGGGAGGGAGGGAGGGAGGGAGTGAGGGAGGGAGTGAGGGAGGGAGAGAGAAATAGAGAGAGGGACAGGGACCGGGAGAGAGGAAGGGGGAGGGGCCGGGCGAGGAAAAAGGGGAGAGAGGGACGGGGAGAGAAAGAGAGAGACAGAGACATCTCAAGCTTCCCAGAAGAAGCACTCACCACCTTGGACCAAATAACAGAAAACCATAACCCCTCACCCTCTCACTCCCTGAAAACCCTTATGCCCCAGAATCCGAAAACCTCTTTTGTTATATGGACACTGCATTGTACAAAAGTCTGATTTAATATTTTCCCTTGCTTCTGAAATTCTCCCAGGCATCAGGTTGTTGAAGGATTGGGCAGAATGGAGTACTTCTAGTCAATGCCAGCATTACCATATGATTCCTGTTAATCCCTAAATACTGGAAATAGCACACCTAGTATTCTTACCAAGGTAGGTATTAGCATGGGCATTAGGTGTTTTGGATAGCAGGAAAATCTTATATTCCATTCCTACCCTCTGTGGGTTTTTTTTTTCCTTTAACAAAAGTTTCTTCTCAAAGTTTCACTTTACATATAAAATATGTCCTTGTGGAAGCTGTTACAAATGTCACCACTTTAACCGGCCCAAATTTATGGTGGCATTGAATTTTAATGGAGCCATAAATGTCTGATGTAATGGTGATATATGCGTCGCAATAAATTGTTATAGAGAAATATAAAAATAAGTGTAAGATAAAAGATTGTGTGTAAAATATGTTTTTACATCTCCTTTAATGATTAAAAATCATACAAACTTGATATTCTAAATCACTCGGAATTGCCAATGTTCACAGAACATTTTCTCCCCTGAAAGTCTTTCCCAGGCTGAGCGGCTGATCCTGTGGTCAGAACTTACATCTGTGTTAATGAAGACCATTAAGATGATTTTTATGTTGACGTGGGGAAAAAAGTAATTAGCACTGGAGAAGATGGAGATGATGATACAATGACCCTTTGCCTTGGGAATGGTCCTCGGAAGCGGACAGGATGGATGGGCCCATGGCCTCGTGACAACTCCTGTGTCTTCAGGGCGACCCTATGCTCGCCCGGGTGTCCTGGCGTGACTTGGCAGCTCCAAGGACAGATCAGGAAAGAGGGAGGGGGCAGGAAGTGAGGCGATGGCTGCAGGAGGACAGGGACCCAGAGTGGCCTCAGAGGATATCGGGCCACTGTCTCCGCTCCACTGACTTCCTGGGACAAGTGCCTCTACCTTTCCAAGCCTCAGTGTCCCCATCTGCAAAATGGACGTGATGCTAGACCAAGGTATGGGCATTTTTATTTTTTCGCCACCCCTCTCCATTTATCTCTTTTCAGCATCTCCCCTAATGCTCATGTGAGTGCCCATTCCAACTCATTATGACTGCGTGTCCCCCTTCACCCCAAATGTGTAAGCAGACACGTCCCTTCGGCCACAGTAGCCTTTACAAGGATGAGTACGTGATATCCACCCCGGACAGTGAAAAGGCAAGGGTGGGCACAGGATCCCATCTGAGCCAGTGAGAAGCCGTGACACTTACTGGAACTTAGGACACAGGATAGACACTTGCTTTTCTGTTGGACTTCACCTTGAAAAATGTGGGTGGAGTAGCTGCAGTCCGTTTGCACTGTGAGAACCTGTTTGAGCAGGGTGCCAAGAAGTGGGAAGCAGAGTCAAGAGATCAGGAAAACAGACTGAACCCTGTAACATCGGTTAAGTCCCCGGATCCAGCCACGCCTGAAGCCAGCCAGGTAATCCTGGAGTTTTTAGTCACGGGAGGTGACAAATTCCCTTTCCGCTTCTCACCATTTTGGGTTTGCTTTTTGGTCACTTGTAACCAAATCCGTCCTCGTCCACAGAATGATTCGTGATTTTGCTGTGGGAATGAGTGAGATGGTCTACACGGGTTGTTTGTTTGTTTTTGCACAGTGTCCGATGAGCGAGTCCTCACTAAGTGCCAGCTAATGCTGTCACCACGGTGATAATGACTGCCTGTGCCCAGCTGCTGGGTGTGTGTTCGGCAGAGCCCCCTTTCAGATCTCTAGGGATCACGCCACGCCGCGTTTGGGGACCTGCTCCCTGCTGCTTGCTCACTTCCGGTAATTGATTGCCGGGGCACCTGGTGAATGTTAACACGGGCCCTGACTCTCTGGGGAGCCCCCCGGCTGAGAAGCCCTGAAAATCAGCCTCCTCCCCATGTGTTTGCTTCCTCCCCACCGGGCTCCCCACGGCCAGCCACGGCTCTGCCCTCTACCCTTGGGATGTGGCTCCTCTGTCAACAAGCTTTGGGCTTCTGTTTGCTGTGGAAAAATACCAAGTTCAAAGACAGCAGCTGGGCAGCAGCGACCTCTCCCGCAGCTGGTCACACACTCGCTCCCTTCCGGGGCCTGTCAGCATCTCAGCCTCATCCTGAGTGCTTCCAGCGGTGGTTTGCACCCATTTGTTTCTCTTATCCTTTTTACCTTTTGAATGTGCCAAGACGTGTGCTCACAAACCTGGGATGGAGTGTGCTACCATGGGCTCCGACTCAGGCCCTGGCACCCTCGTCTCAGGGTCTCTGGTTCTACAGCAAGAGAGTGGCTTGTCCCAGCCCCACACGTCTTCCTTTGTGCTCCTGGAATTCCCCGCCTCACGTCTGAGGGTGCACAGAGGACACCCACACGTGATCGCTGTATCTGGCTCTGTCCCGTGGAAAGTTCTCCAGTGCACTCTCCTTCTGCATTGAACCTCCATTTCCCTACAGGCGTCAGGCCCAGAAAGAACAAAGGAAAACATTGAGCAGGGGGCCGCACATGGCTCACCAGCACTGCCCCACGTTTTGTTTCTCCGTTGCATGTATCACTTTCTAATAACCCCTGTGATTCGCTGGATTATTTTTATCCTGTTTCTTTTCCCTGCTAGAATGCAGCTCCCCGAGGGCAGGGAGGCTTATTTGTTTGGTTACTGCTGGGTTCCCAGCGCCTGGAACAGTGCCGGACACATACACCATTGTACACATGTGCTCCACAAATATGTGTTGGATGTTGAATATCTGATCAGCTCAACATCCGTATTGGATGCAGTCCCCTTTATTTATTCATTCATTCATTCATTTCCTCCTTCTCTCCTTTTGTCTCCCTTTGCCCAAACAATTACTTCACACCTACTAAGCTCCAAAGAGACCTAATTCCCACATTCGAGGAGCTTACAACCCAATGGAGAGGACAAAGACTTAAACTAAAAAGGACAATACAACATGACAACTGTTAGAAGGATTTCGGGGCGTGTGGGGAGCACAGCAAAAAAGGAGCTTTCTCTAACCCTGGGGTGCAGGAAATGCCTTCTGCAGGAAGGGTGTCTGGCGTAGCCTGCCTTCATTAGAGAGAAGAAAACCCACAGAGAGCTGATCCTACTATGAGTTCATCCATCTTCCCTTGCTTTCTGCTTCAGCACTGACATTCGTGATCCCTCTAGCCAAGGTTTAGATTAGCCACCCGATTTCAGCAGAAGCTAACACTTGGGGTTAAACTGTGATGCATTTATACAGAATCATCAGTAAATTCTGGGGCACGTGCTGTGTGTCCTCCCACCCCCCACATTCAAATGTCCCAGTGGAAAATCTTAAGCCGGACTGAAAACACTGGAACAAGCTTTATATCTCCTTTAGATTTACTTAAAAAAAAAAACAGCCTTATTGAGATATAACTCACATATCATACATGTCAACCATTTAAAGAGTACAAGTCAATGGATTTTAGTTTGTTCACAGGTATCTGCAGTGATCACCACAATCTCAAGCTCTATATAAAGAACATTTTTGATAGCAAGGAAAACCTTAAGTGCCCTTCGCTTAGTGAGGAACAGATGTACTGACATACAAAAAAAATAGGATAAAGACTTTGCCAAGTAGGGACAGGATAATGTGGAAATTGCAAAGCACGGGTGGGACTAAACCAAAATATTTGTTTTCTAGAGTCATTTGTTTTTTTAATGGTACCGATCTCGTGTGGTAACACTCCTTGCTGAAGTAAGACATTTATGGGGACCCATGTTGGAGCCCAAGTAAAGGATGGGAAACACAAGATATCCATTAATATCAGCCCTGTTTTATTAGGGAGGTGGCTGAGAAAAGAGAGGGAGACCAAGACAGAATCAGAGAGAGGAATACGGGGAGAGAGAGAAATTCAGGACAAGAGGAGACAGAAGATGGAGGGAGGGAAAGATGGAGGCAAGAAAGGGAGGGAGGGAGAGAAAAAGAAAGAGAGAAAGAGAGAGAGAGAGAGAGAGAGAGAGAGAGAGAGAGAGAGAGAGAGAGATTCACAGACACACAAACAGATGGAGAGAAAAGCAGAGATACAAAGAGACAGACACATGCAGATGGAGAAAGGGGAGGGGGCAGAAAGACACAGAGACAGACGGTCAGAGAGACACTGGCACAGGAAAATGCAGAGAGAGACACAGTGTGTCAAAAAGCGAATTCAGAAAATATTTTTTACAATCTCTACTGCCTTCATCTTGAACTCTTGGCAGAGGGTGCAAATGCTGTCCTTGCCCCCTCCAGGGCATCTAGGAAACAGGGTGGCACAGTCCTTGTCTCATGGGGAAGCAGAGGTGTGGGGGAGAGAGAGCAGACGCTGGGACAAGAAGCAGCCCCATATGGCCGTGGGTGGCTGAATCACACCTCCCTGCAGTGCTACTCTGGTGCACTTTTAGGAAAGTGAAAAGCATCACAGGGACTGTTGCTATAGATAGTGACGTGTCTGCTTCTGAAACAAAGGAGACAGCTGAGAATTTCAAAGCCCAGTCGCCCTGACTTCCCAAAACATCCATCCCAGCATCTCTCCAGGATGCTGAGTTCGCTTCATCCCGGTGTGACACGGGTATCAGGGCTCTGGGGGGCCAGGCCTGCAGCAAAGGGGTGAAGAGACCCCCACGGGGTTACAGGTAACCATGCGGTCCACTCCCATCCTCACAGCTGGTAAGAAAGGGCAATGAATGACAGCGTGGATGCCAGACCGCTCTGTGGGCAAAAGGCTGAGCACGCCATTGTCACTGTTCCCTCTGCACACACACAGGAAGCTCGCCAGGACACCCCTGCTTTAGAGAGCATGCATGCGCACGCGTGCGCGCGCGCGCGCACACACACACACACACACACATGCCTTCACCTGTCAGCTGCACATGCATGACATCAATGTGGGCCCGGTTCCCTCCTCCAGGCGCCTGCACCTTCCACTGAGCTCACACCTAAGTCCTCCTGGACTCCAGCAGCAGACATGCACGTGCTTAGTCATCAGAGCGGGAGAAGGGAAGGAAAGATGTCCTCAGGTGGCCTTGGAGACAGGGAGCTGCTGGGAGAGAATAAAGAGGCTTCTCTCACGCCCAGGCAGGGAGGCACCTCTGCCCTGTTAGAAGGGAGCTGAGATGTGGCTGAGAAGAATGGAGACAGGAAGTAGCCCTGCTGTGCCCTGCAGAGGTTCAGGACTAAGGTGCGGGTTTGAGTAAAAGCTACGGGAACGGAAAATGGGGAGGGGTTTAAAGGCATCTCCTTGACCCCTGCGGACTGTCCTGATCCTGTCCTTTAAAGTGAGACAGGGGTGCTATTTAAAAGATGGTCCCATGTCTTCGTTCTCTTTCCTGATTCTTTGTAATCAGTTCGGTTCAACCAAGTTCAAGTGCACATCTATTACACAAAGTCCTGGGGTTGCGAGAACAGGAACCCTACCTTGCACGAGGTCCCTGTCCAGGGTGGACGTTAAGATATAAAGAAATCCCAAGGCTCCCCACGTGCAAGTTTGGATGCTCAGCCCCAAAGAGGAAAAGGTCAGCCCAGTGCCCCCTGAGTCTCATCAGCCTGGCTCTGAGCTCAATGGACTTCAGCAAGATTATCAGTTCATCTGAAGAGCAAACGCTGATGCTGCCTCATTTCCTCAGCAAGGGTTTCTTTTGCAAAGGCAAGGCTCCCTGGGGCTCAGTGGAAATCGGGTGTCTGCAGGGATTAAAGCATATGCTCCAACTAGAGAAGTCACCTACCAGCAGGCAAGGGGAGGACATGAAAACCAGGCAGGGGTGGAGGAAACAGGCGTTCCTTCCAGCTGTGAAGAGCTTCCCCAGGGAAGTGCCTACTGAAAGATCAGTGCAGACAGGGGAGATGAAGGGTAAGGATGGAAAAGAGGGAACGCAGTGACAAGAGGAGGAGAGGGGAGAAGGGAAGGGGAAAGAGGAAGCAGGATGGTCATTGGGAGAAGTCTGTGCTGTTGGATGAGAAGAACATCATGAGGGGTCATCTCAGGCATTCACTGGCCTGCTGAGCTCAAACATCTTCTGGGCACTGAGACCTGAGCTCCTTGACCTTGGCCAAGGTCAGGTCAATGAATACGGCCTGATCACCGCCACCTTGCTGCAGCTAATCCAGGACAACACTGCTGTTTGGAAAGGTATTTTAAGGCTGGGGACAAGGGAGCCCAAGCATGCGTTGGGGTTAATTTTAGGTTAGCTGAAGATGTGAGTAATGATGACAACTGGCTTCTCCAGTGGCCTTGAACTCTACTGCCACCAGGCAAGTGTTGGGGCCCCCTAAAAGCACAGTTTCTGAGCTCCTTGTGCCCGTCAGTGGCAGGGGATGTGTTTGTAGGTCCTCACATGCCAAGTGCAAAGTTAGAAACCCCATGTTAGCCATAGTCACCTTTTCCAAGTTCAGAATTCCTGGTCAGTGACTAGGAATTTAGGTCTAGTAATTACTACAGTGTGTCACGCTGCCTGTTTCTTTTCAAAAGGGGGCACTTTTGGCTTGTTTTCAAAGGCAGGTTCATCGAGCTGTAACTTACATACATGTATGGGCCCTTTTTTAAGTGGACGGTTTCATGAGTTTTAACAAACATATACCATCGCATAAATCGCCATCACAATCAAAACATGGAATATTTCCATCACCCCAAAAAGTTTCCCTACGTCAACTTTTAGGTGCTAATCACAGCCTGGCATTCTCCTCAATAAGGGAGAATGGTACAATTTGTTTATTTTCTTTTCTGGGCTTTTACATTCATTCAGCATCAATGAAGTCATCACAAAGATGTAAAGCCCCATCTTCTGTGAATAATCTACATGAAGCCAAAGAATAAATGTGGCTGTGCTCCCCAATGTACCCCCCAATCCCAGCACAGTGTCTGCCACATAGGTGATTTGTGGTAAATTGTTACTGAATAAATGGATGAGCCATGTATAGATTTGATTTTAGATTAATTTAAAGGTTAGATAGAAAGTAGTTACTCGTTGCTGAAATGCATTTTTTTTTTCAATTTTCCAGCACAGAAACAGAGGCTCAGAGAGGCCTCCAGTCACACCCAGCTGGGACTCCAGCCATGAGCTGCTTGACTCCACGAGCCTGTGACTTTTGCTCTGTGACTCACTCCCATCTCTCATTTCCGCAAATTCCGACAAGCGCCCCACAGCCAGCGTGTTCCTGCTCTGCAGGGCCAAGGCTCCCGGATAATCACATTAACAAGAAGCTTTCTTGTTCCCCAGCTGATCTGAGCCTTCCTGGGCCCCCAGTGCCCGGTCCACACTCCTCGTGGTTTCTCTAATCTTAATGAAGAAGAGCTGTTCCCCCTTGGCTCCAGGTCTTTCAATTCCTGCATTATAATAACCAACTCCACTGATGATTTACACATTTCAAGGCAGGAATTAGCAGAAAATTCCATATTTCATAGATGCTGAATTAGGCTATTATCTGCAGGCACCAGGTGCCAATTTCCTATCAAATGGTGAAATGCCGTAATTATCAGTAGAACTCCATTCAAATTCTAAAAGTAGATAAATAACCAATGGGAATATCATTTATTCATTAGACTATGAAGAAAGGGGGAAATATTATCCTGTTCGCGGCTGCAATGAGGCTGCCTTGCGAGGGAATGCCCAGCTCACTGAGGCTGGCTAGAGGATTCGAGATTCATTAAGCTCCCGGGTCGGCAGGAGAAAGGAGCTTCCATTAAACACCTGAGCAGACGAGATAATGGGCCACTGATGGAGAACCCAACACGTGTGATGCGGTGCCATGTTATTTTTCTTGAGGTGAATAGAAAGACACACACAGGCAGACCTAGGAGATACTATGGGTTTGGTTCCAGACCACCGCGACAAGGCATGTATCGCAATACAGTAAGTGGTAATCTTGCTGGTGGAGGGTCATGCCTTCCATTTGTAAAAAAAAACCAAACAATGCAATATCTGGGTAGCGCAATAAAACGAGGTCTGCCTGCACTAGAAATCACTGGGAAATTACCAAAGACTTCCTACTTCCTATTCTATATGCATCTCCACAAAAGGTACTAGTATCCCCAAAAGAACAAAGCTCAGAAAGCCTAAGTCACTTGCCCAAAAACACACAGCTTGCAAGTGACAGATGTATGTCAGCCAGTCTCCAAATGCTTCGTTCAGTTTCAGTCCTCAGTGACAGCGCCTCTCAACATACGTCATCGCCTCCCTGACCCTTTGCCCTCCAGCTGGGTCCTTACAGTCCTGGGATGGTTTCAGGGTTCTCACCTGTCAGTGGAGACAATGGGTTTGAGCCAGGGCTACCCAGGTGCCACTGTTTGTCACCATCAGTTTATGGTGCAAGATGGTATTGTGTCTGGGTACCCTCAGGAAGGGGTATTTCAGGTATAGGCTTTTGACTGGGATGGGCAGATGGAAGGTGACCTTGGAATTCCACCTGGTATGGATGCCTTCGCTTGGGCCGAGATGTCAATGAGCCCCTTCGAATATGCAAATATTCCCATGGAGGTGGCATCAGGCCCCATCCCTTTGCTCACTCGAGTTCCCACCTAGGAACTTTCAATGTAAGAGCTCCCAACACTTGTACATAGAAAAGCAAAGTCAGTCTTCACATCTAGGTTTGAATTCAAGGCCAGGTATGAGTCCCTACACGTGTGCCTTTGGGAAAGTTATAAAACTGTTCTGAGCCTCAGTTTCCTTAACCATAATAACAAATATACTACCTACCTTACTGGGCTCTTAGCAGAAGCAAGTGACGCAGTGCATGGATTACTGGGAGAAGTAAAATCTTATTTCCAACACCTGGAACACCAAAGGGCTCACATATCGCTTGTCCTCATCATTACTGGTTGCTGTTGTTGCTACTATTGTTACGAATGTACCCAAGTCCCAAAGGTGACAGAAGGAACAAAAGACTCAATGCATAAAAACGCACAGGCTGGTGGCACACAGCACATGCGATCGTTACTATTGCTGACAGGACTGAAATATTTGTCGTGATCATGTATCACAGTATGAGCGATGACATGATACTGCTGATCATAATATCTATAGTCTATAGTATTGCTAATAATATACTATACGAGGTCTGACAATTACCTTTGCGAACTAGTTGCAACGCTGTTGCTAACCTTTTTGGTATCAGAGGGATTATTCACCATGAATTTGTACCAACTGGACAAACAGATAACCAAGTTTACTATTTGGAAGTGCTGAAAAGGCTGTGTGGAAAAAGTTAGATGACCTGAACTTTTCACCAACAATTCATGGCTCTTGCATCAAGACAATGCACCAGCTCACACAGCACTGTCTGTGAGGGAGTTTTTAGCCCGTAAACAAATAACTGTATTGGAACACCCTCCCTACTCACCTGACCTAGCCCCCAATGACTTCTTTCTTCACCTGAAGATACAGGAAATATTGAAAGGAAGACATTTGGATGACATTCAGGACATCAAGGGTAATACGATGACAGCTCTGATGGCCATTCCAGAAAAAGAGTTCCAAAATTGCTTTGAAGAGTGGGCTACACACTGGAGGTACATAGCTTCCCAAGGGGAGTACTTCAAAGGTGACCATAGTGATATTCAGCAATGAGGTATGTAGCACTTCTTCTAGGATGAGTTTGCAAACTTAATTGTCAGACCTTCATAGTTATAAGCCTTCTAAATAATATAGCAATGCTAGTGTTGAGGACAGTAGCAGAGCAGACAGGGAGGTCTGAGTGTCAGGGTCCTTGCTCTGGGGCGACATTCTCTAGGCTCCCGACTGTGGACCAGGATCTGCCCCCAGCTGACCTCAAGGCATGGGGCTGGCCCGACAAGCAGGGCCACTGCAGCGTGGATGAGAGTAAGTCACAGAAGGCCAAGGTCCCTGCATGCTGGTGGCTTCCTTGGCAATGGAAGGGCTGTTCTTTCAGGTAGGGTGGGAGAAGACATCCAGTCAGGGAGAGGCCACTCCACATATTTAATTTAGAGAGCGCCAGTCATATAGCACGGTTCATGAAAAGAAGGTCAGGCCTGACAAATCTGTTTGGATTCTCTGAATTCGTCCCAGAATTGGGAGACAATGGTTCAATAATGGGCAATTTATCTGCATTTCAGGGAGGCATCTGATCTGCTATGACAAAACTGATTGATTCGCAAAGGCCAATATGGCCTGTTAGGGGAGGGAAATTAAACTGGGGCCGCAAGAGTTTAGATCAGAGAAACCTATTCCACCTGGTCAAAAAGGGCTTCTTTTAAAAAACGAGGCAGAGAGAATAAAAAGGAGGTTGGGAGAAGCCGGATTCAGGTTTGATCAGAAGACAATGGAATGGAATGTCCTACTTTTTCAGGAGAGACCCTTTGGTGACCAACCTCGGGAACGCAATTCTGTATGTGGTTAGATGCTGTGAAGCTGGTGCTGAGAATCAACTCCCACCTGCAGTTAACCTGCTAACCCCAGATGCCTCATCAGGCCAGATGCCAACTGGAGGTCAAGGACCTCGAGACCTGGCGTCTGGACCAGCCCTGATGGGGGAGAAGGCAGCTGGCGGTGCCGTCCTTGGAAAGCACAGGCTCTATGCCAGGTGGCAGTGGCCCCATCGCTGACACGTGAGCATGCCACAAGGCGCCCCAATGGCTCTGTGGACCTCCAATTGCCTCTCCAAGCATCCTTGTGTGGAAAACGAAGACCACAGTGTGATAACTATGTATAGTGGCAGGTGGGTACTAGATTTATTGGGGGGAACACTTCATATGGTATATGACTGGCAAACCACTATGCTGTACACCTGAAACCAATATAACATTGAATGTCAACTGCAAGTGCAAAAAGGCTTTAACAATGGAGATCATATTGTCATTTCTGTGTCTGAAGGGAGAGACCCACAGAGAGCTCCTTGGTGACGGGGGCTTTAGCTTCAGACATCTCGGCAGTGGGGGCTAGCGACACGAGGAGCTGTTCTGGCATGGCACGCTCATTAGCCAGCATACCATCCTCCTGGGCAATGTGCATCAGGCGTCATGGAGGGGGCCCCAAATATCTCATTAGTATTAGGACGGGGCTGGAGCTCTTCATCCTCACGCCACACTGGCACCTCCCTAGGGAGAGTGTTGATCTGATTGGGTTTCACCCTCCAACATGGAACACACTCATCAGTCAGAGTTTGAGCAAAGACACCTCCCCCTGTGGTGGCCTCCCCCACACGCAGCCTCTACATGCTTTGCTTCCAATGCCACTTTAGTGATGCTGATTTCACTCCACGCACATGGCATGGATCACGGAGACTCCAAGCGAAAACTAATGGGGAGCTGACTTTCCCAGAGAGAATCGTGGGCAAGATAAGCACCTGACAACTTTTATCTGCTCCGGAAAGGGGATACTCTCTCCTACCTCAAAGGGCTGAATATTCAACAAGGTGAAGAGCATAAAGCACCCAGCATGGTGCCGTGCGCTTAGTAGGTGCTCACACCTCGTCAGACCCTTTCGTCTCCCCTC
>NW_017731665.1:1907102-1911182 GCF_001890085.2 Hipposideros armiger | reverse complement strand
AACAACAGTGGGGATTCCAACCATCCAGGTGGGACAGAAGGCTGCGGGGAACCCAGCTGTCCTCTTAAATGGCCCGTGCACAGACTCACTCACCCACAGGCACTCATCTTGGGCTCCAGCAGAAGGACAGTAACTTGGGGAGCATCAGAGACATGCGAGGAGCAGACTGAGGTGTGTGGCTCGGGCCAAGAACTGGAGGACGCTCGCCACTTTACCTGTGAGGGGTCCTCCTACCCTGCAGCCGGCACACACAACCCACACAAGGGACACTCCTGGAGTGTCCAGAGCAGGTGACCGGGAAGACTGTGCCAGGGCCCCACAGGGCACCTACTACATAAGGCCGCCCAGCCTAGACTGGGAGTCATAGCAGATCTACCTAATACATAGAAACAAACACAGAAAGACAGTCAAAATGAGGAAACAAACAAAAAAAAATGTGTCCCAAATGAAAAAACAGGAGAAAACTCTAGAAAGAGAACTAAACAAAATGGAGGCAAGCAACCTACCAGATATAGAGTTCAAAACAATGGTTATAAAGATACTCAAGGAATTTAGTGAGAATTTCAACCGAGAGATAGCAAGCATAGGAAAGGACATAGAAACCATAAAAAAAGAACCAGTCAGAAGTGAATAATACAATAACTGAAATGAAGAATACACTAGAAGAAATCACCAGCAGATTAGATGAAGCAGAGGATCGAATCAGTGATTGAGAAGATAAGGTAGCAGAAAACACCCAATCAGAACAGCAAAAACAAGAAGAATCCAAAAAAATAAAGAGTTTTTTGAGACCTGTGGGACAACATCAAGCGTAACAACATTTGCATCACAGGGGTACCGGACGAAGAGAGGAAGCAAGGGATTGNCACACACACACACACACACACACAGCTTTCCTTACACTGGGAACAATCAACCAACCATTGTCTCTCCTGCATCTGGCCTCTCCAACATACTTTTGTAAGCAGCATCTAGTTTTTCAAATGGAAGCCATTGTGAAGCATCTACCTGGCTTAACTTCTCTAAAGAGGTGTCCATGTAGGATCTGCTTGGCCTTAGAGAAACCAATGGAGCGAGGCCCAGTCTGGCACCAGACTCCTGACCTGGGCGGTCCACAGGGCGGCCAACCCCACCATCTCCTCCACGGCTTCCCGTGGGCCACCTGTTCCATCTCAGATGGAATGTCATAGAGGTCAGATCTCAGACATCATCCAGGCCAAGTCCGCCATGTTGCAGACAAATAAGAAAAGGGCCCTTGGTGAATGTTTGCCTTGTGCCATCTCAGGACACCCCCTATGAGGAAGATCCCCTGTGCTTCCCCTATGTGGCTGATGAGTAAACTGAGGCAGAAGGAAGGCTGAGGTTAGGAGGAGTGGTCCAGCCATCCAGCATGGATGGAGCTACAGTGCAAGGAAGGGACGCAAAGCTGAGGCTGGATCTCTTGCCAGTGAGGCTGTCAGAGGTTAGCAAGCCAGTCTGCAGCGCACTCGTTCAACCAGCACACCCGAAAGTTTTCTGTGTGTGCTATGTGCTTGTGAAGAGGGCAGTGAGCACATGGAGCCTCTGCCTTATGAGAAGGGAAACGCTAAACAGATCATCAAACTAAGACGTGTGCAATTACACACGGTGTTAAGTTCCACACAGGAAAACGCAGGGCGAAACGAGAGCTGAAAAGTGGTGAGAGGGAGAGGTGGATCCCGGGAGACTCTCCGGGAGGAGTGATATTTAGGCTGAGGCCTGATGAGTAACCGGAAGTGTGCCAGGTAAGGAATATTCTAAGCATGAAACAGCGTCCATGAAGCCCTAAGGAGGGAAAGAGCTAGGGGTGTCTGAGAAAGTCCACAGCTGGGGCGAGGCCATCGAAGGGTCCACGCTGGACACTGATACACAGACCTAGTGCCATGGGGGGGACTTTCCCCAAAGATTCCACCAACAGAGATGCCTGTCTGAGACACAACTGAGGCCCAAAGATGTACCATCTGTCAGTGAATCCCCCCTGATGCTCTGGGGGCACCTGGGCATGGGGATGGAGAACCACAATAAGTCAAATTGTATCTGGATTTCTCCATGGCAAACATGTGCAGAACAGCCCAGCAGAGCCCCCTGACTAATGACTTTCAAATATAATTAAAAACATATTTCAATAGATAGCGCATTGCCAAGTCTATACCAGCAAAGTGAAATTAACCTTCAAATGATACTGGAACAACAGCGAATCGCAAGGGTTTGTAAGAGATTAGATACACTGTAGCCTAATTATGTTACAATAACTCACCTCATTAATCTCCAAGGAAACAATAATGACAACAGTTAAATACTGTAATTAACAAACCCTATTTCAATCTTGATTTTAATTTTATAGGACTTGGTTATATTATCCAATGCAACTGTGGCAAAGACAGAACAGCAATAGAGCAACTTGGTTCTATAAGGACTCTTGGCTAACAGAGCCCAGTACCCTCAGGTTTGTGGTGCCACCTCTGCTTACAACCCAACCCATGCAGAAAAGAAGTCAAGATATCGTACATTGTCCAGACAGACCTCCTAGGTATTCCCCACCCCCAATAACAAACAGGCATAAAATGTATCTGTATTTGTCATTCTGTATCTGAAAGCAGTGAACCTTGCACTTGATCTTCTGTTTGGGACTTATTTAGCGTTGGGATGTTCCACCTGCAGGACCTTGGCAAAGTTCTCATGGGCAGGGTTTGAAAAAGTTAGACAATCAAAGGCATAACAAGGAAGAGTGGGCGGATAATAAAGAACAAAAATTGCATGCTCATCTCAATAGATGTAGAAAAGTCATTTGACAAAACGCACAATAAAAACGCTCAACAATCTAGGAACAGAAGGGAACTTTCTTGCATGGATAAAGGGAATCTACAAAAATACAGATACAGCTAACACCACATTTGATGTGAAAAAAATGAATGCCTTTTCTCTAAGGTCAGGGACGAGACAAGGTGTCTGCGCTGGCCACTTCTGTTCACCATTATACTGTAAGTTCAAGCCAGGGCGACTAGGCAAGAAAAAGAAATAAAAGGCATCCAGATTGGCAAGGAAGAAGTAGAACCATCTCTGTTTGCAAAAGACAAGATCTTGTATATGGAAAAGCCTGAGGAAACCACACACAAAAAACAACAACCTGTTAGAACGAATAAGCTAGTTCAGCAAGGTTACAGGATACAAGATCAATGTGCAAAAACAAATTATAGTTCTTTACACTAGCAATGAACAACCTGAACATGAAATTAAGGAAACGATTCCGTTTATGAGAGCATCAAGAACAATAGAACACTTAGGAATAAACCTAAGAGAAGTGTAAAATATTTCCACTGAAAGGTACAAAACATTGTTGAAAGAAATCTGAACAGACCTAAATAAGTGAAAAGACATTCCACATTCATGGGTTGGAACACTCAGTACTGTTAAGACAAAAATAACCTCCAAATTTATCTACAGATTCAATACAATCCCTATCAAACTTCCAGCTGCCTTTTTCTTTTTCAGAAATTGACAAGCTGATCCTAAAATCCATAGAGAAATACAAAGGACCCAGAATAGCCAAAACTATCCTGAAAATAAAGAACAAATTTGGAGGACTCACACCCCCGATTTCAAATCTTTCTACAAAGCTACAGTAATTAAGACAGTGTGGTATTGGCATAAGAATTGACATATAGAGATCAATGGAATATAATTGAGAATCCGTGAATGAACCCTTATGTTTATGATCAATTGATTTTGACAAGAGTGTCAAGATCATGCATTGAGGAAAGTGGTCTGTCCAACAAATGATGTTGAAACAACTGGATATTCAAATGCAAAAGAATGAAGTTGGACTTCCTTTCACTACATGTAACAATTAACTCAAAATGGATCATTGACCTAAATGTAAGAGATAAAACTACACAAAACTCTCAGAGGAAACATAGGAGTAAATCTTCATTACCTATGTTTAGATGAAGCGGTGTTAGGTGTGACAATAAAAGCACAAGCTACAAAAGAAAAATAAAGTGAAAGTCATAAAAATTTAAAACTTTGTGCTAGAAATGATACAATCGTTAAAGTTAAAAGACA
>NW_017731665.1:1903279-1904082 GCF_001890085.2 Hipposideros armiger | reverse complement strand
ATAATATGGTAATAACTATGTATAGTGCCAGGTGGGTACTAGACTAGTCAGGGGGATCACTTTGTAAATTTATACTCATAAATGTCTAACCACTATGCTCTACACCTGAAATTAATATAAAATAATATTGAATGTCAACTATAATTGTAAGATTTAAGAAGCGGGGGGAAGGTACAGGTGAATAAAAGGCCCAAATTTCCAGGTATAAAACAAGAAAGTCATGGGGATGTAATGTACAGCATGGGGAATATAGTCAATGATACTGTGATAGCGTGATACGGTGTCAGATGGTTGCTGGTCTTATCATGGAGATCACTTCTTTAGGTATATAAATGCTGTATAACTATGGTGTACAGCTGAAACTAATATAATATTGTATGTTAGCTATATTTTAATAAAAGTCTTAAAATAAAATAAAAAATCTGACGAAGACACTAAATAGACATTTCTCTAAAGAAGATATACAAATGACCAATAAGCACATACAAAGATGTTCAATCATTGGTCATTTGGAAACGCAAATCAAAACCAAAATGGGATACTACTTCACACCCACTAAAATGGATAGATAAATGAACAAACAAAACAGAAGCAGACTCATCAATACAAAGAACAAACTGATAGTTGCCAGATAGGAGGGGAGTTGGATATATGGGAGGCAAAGTGTGAAGGGATTAAGAAGTACAAATTTATGGTGACAAAATAGTCATGGGGATGTGAAGTACTGCATAGGGAATATAGTCAATAATATTGTGATAACTATGTATGGTGTCAGACGGGTACTAGACATTTCAGGAGGATCA
>NW_017731665.1:1898182-1900639 GCF_001890085.2 Hipposideros armiger | reverse complement strand
GAATGAAAGCAAAATGGACAAATGTGAGGTATTCAGGGTTCACAGCACCAAGAGGTTACATCACCTAAAGATTGGAGAAGTAGAAAAACTTTTCATTTATGTTCATTTTAGGCAATGTACTGTTTTACTTTAATCTGTTTCAGGCTTATTCAGTGAAACACAATTTGAAGTGACTCATTGGCAAACAGACACCTGAGCACTGATTATGCCCACCTCTGGGTTCGGTGCTCGAGGCACTGAGATGCGGACTAGTCACGTGACCTTGGCTCACCACTCATCAATCTTTGCCTCAGTTTCCACATCTGTAAAGAGGAGACAATAGCAGTTTCCACCCCATGGGGCTGCCGTGATGACTGTGATAAATCACTTCATGGAGCACATACCGCAGGTGCCAAAAAAAAATGTCTATGCATTTTAAGAGATGTTATCTATGTATTACTTTTTGAAGTTGAACTGAATTGTGGTAGCAATGTGTAGTATGACTGTTCAAAAGATGGCATTAATCAAATGAATGCTAGCATCACCATGCGACAAGCAGGTCAATCCAAGAAAATGGTGGAAGCACGGTGGTCATTTGAAGAGCACAAAACCATTTTGAGGTGGTATTTGAAATTTGGGAACATTGTGGAAGTACAACGACAACGGAGGCATGAGTATGCAACAGAACCTCCAACACACCTAACAACTGCACACATTTGAGATAAGTTTGAGACACTTGGTCCTGAGTGTGATGTGCACAAGGGAAGATCCGGGAGGCCTCGCACAGCAACAAGTCCTGCTTCTTCTGCTGCGGTGTGGGAGCAGTTTACACGCTCGCCACAGAAGTCTACCAAACAATGTTCGCTGTCATCAGAAGTGTCTGGACGCTGATGGTAACCACTCTGAGCACCTCTTGTAATTGCAGAAGTCAAACGTGACTTGTGTCCATCTTTTGTTATTGGTATATACTGAGTATTACAATTTAATACAGTTTTCCTTTCTTAAAATGTGTATCCATTTTTTGGGGCACCCTCTGTATATCATCACCATCACCTTATCACCATCACCTCATCATCATCATTACGGATTTCATATCTTTACCTGCAAAGAGTTTACAGTGTTACAGAGATGACAAACTAGAACTGTTCCTAAACAATATGACAAATGCTGACATGTCGTGTCGCCAGCATGTCTGTTATTTATTGCCATAGCGATGCTGTGTAATAAACACCAAAACCTCAGTGACATTCGACTACAAGGGTTTATTGCTCATACATCTGAGGGCCAGCAAGGGTTGACTACATGGCTTTGCCGTCTCACCTGGGTTGGCTCCCATGTCTGGGGTTGGCCCCTTTTGGGTTGGTAGATGCTGGCCCTAGTGGGGTGTGTCTTTATGCCACATCCTTTGTATCTATTTCCTGTGATCAGTCACTGGTCCAGGCTTCTTCTTACAGCAATGGAAGCAGTGCATAGAGAGCAAGTGAAAACATTCAGAGCGCCTTGAGGTCTAGGCTCAGAATTGGGACATCATTTCTGCCTTGGGCTGTTGGCCAAAGCAAGTCACATGGCTCTGTCCAGACTCAGGTGGGAGGGGACAGCAAGGTTACAGGACACAAGACATAGATGCAGAGAAGGGTGACAAACTCGGGCTATCACTGCAATTTATGCCACATATGTGTATACAGATACACGGTCAAAATAAAAGCTGGGCCCCTAGTGCTGCTACGAAGAGAGGGCTCAAGGGAGGCCCCTGGCTGAATCTTGAAGCAAAGGGTACAAGTTCCTCAGACCATCCTAATGAACTTCTGGGGCCCATAAACAGGTATTTTGTTGTCTTTCTTTTCCTCCTAAACAGTTCAAAAGTCCAAAGAGTGAGCTTCCTGAAACTTGGAAACTGTCAGCAGACCTGAGCTCTGTCACAACACGGGCCACATCCCCCAGAAAGAGGTCACCGGAGGACACAGCTAGTCCACAACCACGTGCACGCTTTGGGCTTGAGGTCAGCACAGGTCGGGCTTTTTTACCTCATCTAAAGCTGATACCAACCATCCGAGTTCACTGTCCAAGTGCTTGAGCTCTCAGAGTTCCAGCCCTTAACGACGTGGGCAAAACGGAGCCCTCTCCCCGGACGGCAGGACCAGGATGTATGGTGAGTCTCTCCGTGATATTGTGTGCAGCCTGTGCCTTCGGTGACCACGTGAAAACACAGGGAGAGTTTATCTATAAATGCTTATGAAACCGGAGGCCAACCGAGTCCGGGGCTCGTGCTGCCTGCGCTGCTCAGCCAATAGACCGACACAGGAGCTGGGTCATAGAATAAGCGTTTAATATCAGAGCACCGGTGGTCTGAGAAGGCAGCAGGTTAACACCTCCAAAAACTGCCTTAACATCCTCAGACCAGCTTGGGGTTTTTAAGGGAAACTCTGGGCATTCCTCTAGAGCAGCGGTTCTCAACCTGTGGGTAGTGACCCCTTTGGG
>NW_017731665.1:1890615-1895192 GCF_001890085.2 Hipposideros armiger | reverse complement strand
CTCTGTGTGTGGGGTGGTCAGTATGTGTCTGTTTTTGTGTTGGGAGGTGTGTTCATGAAATATGCCAATTCCTGGAAACTAAAAAACATGGTTGCAGGGGAAGGGTCAGCTTCTTAAATAAATAGGATGCTACTTCCAAAAGAATGGCAGATGCAAGGAAATCAAATAAGATGCAAGGTGCAGATGAAGCTGGATGCAGATGGGTCTATTAAGGATTTAAAAGTATAAATTAAATGTCTATGCAGATTCTCGTTTCCTGCTCAACTCCTTGAGAGAAAAGCTGCATCTTCTATTAGACTCTCAAAAGAAGTTTAAGACATTGCTCTGGACTCAGGCGGAGGGACTGTGTCCTTCGTCTCCAGTATCCAGGACACTGCCTGACAGTCCATCGGCTCGATGCATATTTTTGAATGAGTGAAATGATCATGAATATGTGAATAAAGTCAGTTGAATGAATGAAGTCAGACAAGTTCAAGTTCAAAAAAGAACATGTTTCCCTCTCCACACACCCAGAACTTGAACCCAAGTGCATCTGGTTCCGATGGTGCAAAACGCCGCTTTCTAAGAAATCTTAGCTGAGCGCCTTCTTCCTTCCAGGTACTGTGCCACGTCCCTTAAATAGGTTTTCGCAATCCTCACAGGAGCCCAGTGAGGTGCTAGTATCATTCCCATCTAACAGATGAGGCTATTAACAGTCGTGGAAGTTGAGGAAGCAAGGCTGGTAAACCCCAGAGCTGTGCTGAATGCACGTGTATCTTCCCTGGAGTGTTTGAACACGGTGCTTCCAAACACTGTGAGCTCTGGCCAGAGAGCTGCGGGAAGGCCTGAGATGTGCTCTTCTCAGTCACTCTCTCGGGTCCTTCCAGATTGGCAGGCAGAGGTGCCAGCTAGCCAGATAAGACCCAGCATCTTCTGCGGTTCCTAAGCCACATTCAGGTTCAAACGCCTTTATAAGCAGGTCACCAGTGGTCACCATTTGAGGTGGGAGGGGCCCCAGCTTTGTGAGGAACGCACTTCCAGCCTCAAGGCCCAGAAAGGACGACTGACCTGGGGAGTCACACACATCAAAGGCCGCAATCACAGGAGCCATTCTTCCCTGAACCCGCTACAACAGAGCTGAGGCATCCTGATGGTACCTGGCAGAGCTGCTGGGTTCCGCCCTCCCCTCTCTGCTTAAAAGGGGCTCGGCTGGATCTGGGATGGTTCCACGGCGGGTCCCACCAATGGGGGCTTAAAGGAAAATACTCAAAGAGGTGGTCCATGTTGCCTGGGAAGGGAAGGGTCTTAAAAATGCGAATCATGGCTCAGTCTGCTGGATATTTTTCACATTTCACAGGTCTGGACACTCCTTTACAGGCAGGCTGGTGGAGGTGGGAGGGGCAGGTTGCCTAATGCATTCAGACAAATAATTGATTTTGCACAGGGTGCCAGGCCTCTGCTGCCTGCTGAAAATGGCCTGTGTGTGAGGTGGAGAGAGGTAAAGGAAAAATGCCCGCAACCTGCAGGGTGTGGGTGGGCTGGGGGGTGCAGGACCACCCTCTAAATCCAGAATTCCCCTAAACCAAGCACACCTGCACCCCGTCCCCCCTGTTCCAGGGATTCCTCCCCACTCTTATGGAACATTGAGCCCTTCCTGCAAATTCAAAACGGAGCCCTCTGGAGACAAATCAACCATCGAGGAAAAAAAATAGCAAAGCTCATTTCATTTGGCAACCGATGCTTTAGGAGAGACATAAATATTGGATTTGCAACTTTATTTTCCTCCAGAGAGACACTCTAAAGAAAATTAAAACAATGCAAGATTTAATTATTAAAAGCCAAACATTCCTGTACATATTTTCTGGCCCAAAGTTTTAAAAACAAACTCCCGGAGAAAATACATTTTTAATGACCAGCTCCCTCCCACTCAGGCTATGTTTTAAATCATCTCTTCCTCGCGGCTCACCAGGCACAAATGATGGGAGAATGCCAGGGAAACCAAAGGGCAGGGTTGCTGGGAAAGGAGACACAAGACAGCGCTTGGAGATTTGGGGGCACGGGCACCTTGAAATCACCCTTGGTTTGGGCTGCATTTCCACCCCCACCTTCGTAGGCATTAAGAGACATGTTTGAGCTGACCACATGTCTCACCTGTATACACNGTCAGATGTATCCATCAAAGGGAGTAGCATTAAAGTCTGGGTATTCAGACCAGAGGGAGTCAGGGAAATTTCTCTAGGTAACTAACCACTGGTCTTCTTGAAGCCAGGCGACCTGGGTGACCATCCAGACTCTGAACTGTATGCCTTGGGCAATTTATCTGAATCTCCATTTCCTAATCTAGGACATGGAGCCAATCATGTCTAACTCGCCTGGTTGTTATGAGACTTGAATGAGAACAGTATATGATGGAAAGCCCCTAGGATGCTGGCATTTGACTAATGACCATTAGCTGAGATGTCCCACATGCCCCTCTTCCTTTCTTCTCTAGGGAAAACAAGAAGTCATCATCACAGTAAAAGCCAACGTCTGGCATCGACAGGTCTGGGTTCAATAACTTGCCAGGTTCCAGCCACCTAATGCCAACCAACTGCTGAATATCTCTAAGCTTCAGAGCACCCATCTGTCAGATAGGTATAAAAGTATTCCTGATCTCATAGAAGGTGACGGTGAGACCTGAGTGAGACACTGCTAATGACAGATACAGGAAGTGCCTCATCTCAAGTAAGCACTCAGTAAATAACAATTGTTACTCTTACTATTGTTGTTGCCACCACCACTGTTACAATCATCAGCAGCAGCCACGCCATCCCCCTAAAGGTCTCCAACCCGCCAGGTACCAGGACTTCCGGGTCCACGCCAACCTTCGGCAAGCAGCACATCTGACTGCTTTACCACCTTTTCATTCATTCCCATTTTTCCTGAGGGTCAAGGCCAAAAACCCTTCATATGGTCTTCGAGGTCCTGCCAGACTTGGTTCCAGCTCACCTCCTGGTCTCAAGTCACTCGAGCGTCACTGGCCATCTCCCAGCCTAACCGGTCATTCTTCCTCCAGCCACAGACTGCGCCCAAATTGTTCCTTCCACCTGAAATGCGCTTTCCCTGTTTGTTAGTTAACATGTCCTCCTCTTCCTTCAAGTCTTTCCCCAAATGTCACTTTGCAAGGAACCCCCGGCAGAGGCCGACTCCTCTGGAATATATGCTCAGCGGAGAGGTGGGATCCTGAGTGGTTAAGAGCCAGAGCTCTGAATCAAGCCTGCGTGGGTGCAGACCTCTGCTTCTCCACTTACCAGCTGCATGACCTTGGGCCACTTAACCTCTCCGTGCCTCAGTTTCTTCATCTGTACAATGTCAATAACAACAAGAATACTGATGCCTGCCTCCTAGGGTTATTATCAAGATTAAATGAGTTGTTGTTATTAAAGTATGTAAAATGATGTCAGGCACAGAGTAAGTGCTATGTAAGTATTTACTAAATCAAATTAATAAACTGTCCTATGCCTCCAGAGAATCTCTCTTAGTCGACAATTATGTACTCATTGCCGTGATAATTTGATTACTCACTGTTTTCCCTTCCAGATCAGATGCCCCACGAGTCCAGGGGCACGTCTCCCCATGCTCATCCCTGCACCCCAGGTCCAGGCATAAGACCTGGTGTGGCGTCGGTTCCCAATAAATATGTATTTGATTAACGACGGAAAACTTAACACACAGCATATGTCAATATTTTCCTTGCTTCTGCCAAGATAGGGAGGCCTCGCTAACCCCTCCAGACTCTCCCAGGTCTTGTAAGCAGCAGCATTACAAGCAGCCATTGCCAACAGCCCAGCCAACGCTGGGCTCCCCGGGGACACAGCGCCGGAAATGGGCTCCGTCTTGTTTCCGGACTACAAAGTGCTCGTGTCTGAGATAATATCAGCATGGTTAACCCAAAATTCCGCCACTCGTTCCATCACACTCGTTCCATCACACGGAACTCTTTCAAACATCCTGCACACCAGCCTTTCCACCACAAACAAATGCAGGACATGTGCCTTAATCAGAGAAGAAAAGAGTAATTGGAGAGCTGCCTTGAGAGCACCCCTGTGCCACGCCTGCCAGGATGATAATACAGGCAATGAGGGCGGCATTGTGACTTGTGTTATCACACGGCGGCAGCCTCAGCAGTCCTTTTTCCTCATCTTTGAGGCCTGCAACCTTGGAAGGCCAGAAAGCAGACAGATGAAAGTGACCCATAAGGACACCAGCAGACAAAGGCGACACAGAGGGCAGTGGAAGCAACAGCAAAAAGCATGCGTGCCACACCTTGCTCCAACCCTTATGCAACGTGTGACATTGAGCTACCGGATCCGCCATTTGGGGCCTCAGTTTCCTCATCTGGAAAGTGGCCGAATGGGGCCATATCAGCTATCGCACAGCCGTTGACTCTAAACTCATGTGTCTCGGAATAGACATTTCCTGGGAGTTTATAATCTCTCATATGCATCTTCAGATACCTGGATGGTCCAATGGTCCACCTGCCCAGCACAGTTATCAAAAGCTAACAGTGTGCTAGGAGCTGACCCAGGTCCTGAAGGTTCATTGGCCAACCAAGATCA
>NW_017731665.1:1880739-1885930 GCF_001890085.2 Hipposideros armiger | reverse complement strand
AAATAGGGCAAAAATGGGCTGGAGAAGGGGTTCCTGGAGGGACAGAGGTGGTCCCCACATGTCCCCCCTGAGACAGGAGCAGGGGTACCATGACTTTTTGGCTGAAGGAGCATAATTCAAATTCATCAGGGAGTAAGAAGTAGAATCCATCTCCATCCTGCTTCAAATGACCCCAGGATGTCACACGTCCCCAGCAACTTTTAGTTTGTACGGGGGGCCTGGCATGGACCCAACTCGCCCTGCCACGATATGTGCCTCCCAAGCACACGCCATCATCAAGCCAAGATGAGAATGGAGGGGAAGGCGCTGGTGCCGGCAGAGCCCTCAGCAATACAGGTGGCACCAAATGGCAGCCTCGCCACCTAAGAACGTCTTAAAAACTAAAGGAGTTGGTACTTCCCCTCAACTGGCGATGCGGTGCCTTAAAGGGGACTTAAAATGACTTGAGGGAAGAAGGGTAAATAAAGCGGGGATGATTTATCTCCGAGGAATAACGGTGTGACTGCTGAATAATTACATGCACCAATCTTTATTAGTATGCAAAGTAGCTGGGCTTGGTTGGCTCCCAGCACTGCTCAAAGGACAAAGAGCCAAGAGAGCTGTGCACATGCTAATGAATCACACCCCACCCCTCCCTGCGTGTTGCTGCGACCCCCAGACCCCAGGGCCTCTCCATGTGCAACTCTTCATGGGAGATAAGCAGCGAATGTTTCATTTCTACCTTCTCGTGATGGATTAGCCTCTAGAGTTCCTCCAGAGGCGCAAGGAACTGACTTGGGCATCTCTTTGCCCAAGTTTGATCCAAATTATTACTGTTTTATCCAACAGCTGCTGCAGCTAACTGTGGTTCCTGCTCTCCTCTGGCCGGAGAACTACACGCCTTTGCAGGAGTCAGGACGTAGCCCCTTCCTGTCCTGGGTCCCATCAGATGACCTCAGGTGGTCCTCACTCCAAGACAGGCCCAAAAAGCCACTCACGGTGGCTCGTGAGAAATTCCCTGTTCCTGAAAAATCTGTCCCGGCCAACGCAAGAGCACAACGCGGCTGCTTTTAATTGCCAAAGCAGGAATAGATTTGAGCTCCTACATAATGATTCCAGAGGGTTTAACCTGAGCAAAATAATAATAGCATGAGTTCAAACAGTGACAGTTTCAATTTCTGTAGAAAAACTGTTTTGGATCTGTGGTTGGTTGAATCCGCAGATGTGTATAGAGTCAAAAATTATATGCAGTTTTGTGACTGCGGGGGGGGAGGGTAGCTCAGGTCTGTACCCCTAACCTCCACACTGCTCAATGGTCAGCTGCATACTCACACATACATATAAGTATGTGTGTTCATATGAATGCATGCGTGTATGTATACACACATATGTACATTTCTGTATATACCATATACACATATACACTTTTTTGGTACAAAGTCCCTATGATAGAAGGACTTCTATTAACCCCATTTTATGGATAAGAAAATTGAGGCTCAGAGTTAAATAACTTAGTAGCTAAGCTGCAATCCAAATGTTAGCCTCTTGGCTTCAGAGTCTATGCTCGTAACAACTGCACAAAAATGTCTATACTGTTACTTCACTTAAAATCTTCAGGTAGCTTTCCATGCCTCACAGGACAAAGACCAAAACCCATACAAGGATGTACGAGGGTGGCCTGCAGGACGCGGCCCCGGGCTTCACCTCCTACCACGCCCCTCCCTGCTCTCTGGGCTCCAGCCGTCCTGTCCTGCTACTGGCCCTCCAGTGAAACCAACTGTCCTGGTCCGGAGCTCTGCACTGCCCTCTTTGCTGAGCCACCTCCTCTACATCTTTCAAAGACCTGCCTTAATGCCACATCTTTCAGTAAGCTGCTTCCCAGCGTCACCCTGTCCCATACTCAGCTAGGTTCCCCATTTGTCCTCACAGTATCCTGTACTCCTGTTTCCTAACATGCAGCACAGTTGTAATGAAGTAATGACACGTCTGATTAGTTGTGTCCTATCTCTTGCACACCCTAGACTGTAAATGCCATGAGGGCAAGAACTGGGTGCATCTTTCTCATCGTTGTCTCCCTCCTCCCCGGACTGGCTCTGGCACAGAGGAAACAGAATAACTATTTACTGAATGGCCCAATGAGGTCACCTTTAAGGTACATCATGATGCATACTGAAGCACTCTGACATTTGGCCAACTGTAACAGACACGAGAAAACGAAAGTATCCTCCTATCGCAACCAAGATCATTCAGTGATTTTGGCACAGGGGATGTTATTTTAAAATGAAAGCTTTTACTAAGCTCAGTTCCACAATGCAGCATTTTCACGCATCATCTCATTCTAGCCCCCAAGTCCTTCTGAGGTCAACATCATTATTATCCCCATGTTATTGGTGAGTTGACTGATACCTATAGTCTCACAGTCAACATTCATTGAGGTTATCGAAGCCTACTGGTCAAATAGACCTCAATAAAGTACAAAAGCAAGCAGGATGGTTTAAAACCTTCTCCCAACCCCAGATCCCCTCCAGGAATATGAGGGCAAAATGGTTTGAATGCTGAGACACCTACACACCAGTTATCCTTTTGTTTCCTCACTAGTCATGCTAAATGCTTAGGACTTTTCTGCTAATTTCCCATATCTTTCTCTTGGTAGCTACTCATGACCTTGACAGGAACCTAGATTTCTATTCACTCAGTAAGACATCTCGATTAAGCTCCTGTTCTTTGCCAGGTATTGTTCTAGACACTGAAAGAACAGCATCAAACAAGACAGAGGTCTCCACCTCCTGTAGTTTACTTTGCTTGAGGGCACAGGCCCTCTGGTGCATAAAAATTAGAAAGTGGAGACTATTCAAAATTGGCATTCAAACCTTCGCTCCAGGAAGGCTGAAATGGCCTGAAGAAACCTCCAGACAACCTATTTTTCAAGGATGTCACAGGTAACGTATGGACCTGAAAGCACTGATTGGCCATCAAAAGATTCTCCACCCACCGTGCATGGAGAAAGATGGATTTCTGCGAGCTCTACACAACTGGCTACAGACGAGCCTTTTTTTAAAGATTTTTATTGGGGAATTGGGGGATGGGAACAGTGCTGGGGAATTGGGGGAAGGGAAACAGACAAGTTGCTGTTCTTTTGTTCTTCAGTCTAGTTGTGGAAGATGTCGCTTCACTGGCCCAAGCTGGCACCATCATTTCGCTCTTCCCGGGTGAGGCAGATCAGTCGCCGGCTTCTGGACGGCCGCTCACTGCAGCCAGACAAGGCTTTTGAGGCAAGTGTGAGCATCTCGATGCTTTCCCCATGAACCCCTCAACTTGACAAACATAATAAACTTTCACATGGTTTCCTCTTGCATTGGTTTGTATTCCTTTGGCGCCCGCGTTCCTTCTATGCCCTAGTTCAGCAATAAGTACGGAGAAGACATAGTATCCAATGCTGACAGCACATGGTCTGGCAGAGGAGACAAGCAATTAGCCAATAATGCAATGTAAGGGGCAGATCACATGGAGCCAAGATTGATTCCATTAGCTTCTTCCGCAATAAATGGAGTTTGCTAGACTCGTTAGGAGACATGGGGAGAAGAGGCAGTGAAAAGAGGAAATGTCCAGATCGAGGAGGCTGCCTGTTTGCAGTGAGCACTTCCTGGCTTTGCCGGCCCAGTATCATCCTCCCTTTAGAGTGAGTGGCATTCTTTGGTCTTCCTTTGAGAACTATATGTCCCCTGCCTTCTCTCAGCCTCTATCCGTTAGACCAAACTCCTGGAGTGGACATGAGATCTATGTCTGGCCAGTCTATGATTGGCTCATGCATGGGCGTGAGAGCCCAATCAGGGTCCCAGAAAAGGTTCATCCAGAAAGCACGAAAGAGACAAGGAAATAAAAGGGGAGGTGAGCAGGAGATAAGAGTCAGTGATTGAAAAGCTCTTACATGCATCTAATAGGAGTCCCAGAAGTGACTAAGAACGCCAGTAGAGAAGGAGCAGCTGAAGAAATGATCCTGCAGAATTTTCCAAAATTGAAGCAACGTGGGTCTCCCGACAGGCCTAATTAGAGTAAATAAAATGTACACTTTGCGGCAGCAGGCTGACACTGCATAACATAAGGAACAAAGAAAAGTCTTAAAAGCTGACGCAGAGGAAAGGTTATTGCCTACAAAGAAATGACAGAATTGACAAAAGACTTTCGTGAGGAGCACAAAAGTCAATGGAATAACAGGAGAAATTGCTGCAAATCTAATATTTTAGACCCACCTATGATTCAGGAGTGAAAGCTCCACACAGACATTTTCAGATACAGAACGGCTAAGAGTGCTTTCCATCCACCAACCCTCGCCAAAAGAACCGGCCAAGTGGGCTTCAGAAGAAAGATCATAAACAGAGAAACATGCTAAACAAACTTGAGCCCAGAAATGGATAAGTCATGCTGGCACTCTATTTTCAATGTTAACAATAAACGACTGTTTTTAACAAAGATGAAACTAAAATTCCAATTAATCAAAACAGAATGGACACAGAACGTCTGGGATCGTGCACACTATGGTACCATTAAGGGTTTCCCAACCTCAGCACTACTGATGTTTAGCTTAGATTGTGCTGTTGGCGGAGGGCTCTTCTGTCCACTGCAGAATGTCCAGCAGCGCCCTTGACCTCCACCCACTCAAGGCCAGCAGAATATTCCACCCTCTCATTGACAACCCAAAATGTCTCAAGACACTGCCAAATGTCTCCTTGGGGACCACTACCCTAAGAAGTGATGCAATCTATTGTACTGTCTCCAAACAAATGTAGAAGAAATAAAGTACACTTGATTGAACCAAGAAAAAGAGGTAAAAGAGAAAAGAGAGAGAAGTAAAGGGAAAATATGGTTAACCAAAATATAATAATAAAATGAGGTGGTTTACAAAAGTTTAAATGTATCTGTATCATAATATATGGAAATAGATCAACTCATCTTTTAAACTAAATCACTGTGTTTATGGATTGGAAGACTTAATGTTGTTAAAATGTCTTTTTTTTTTTTTAAGATTTTTATTGCGGAATTGGGGGATGGGAACAGCGCTGGGGTATTGGAGGAAGGGGAACGGACAAGTTGCTGTCGTTTTGTTCTTCAGTCTAGTTGTGGAGGACGTTGCTTCACTGGTCCAAGTTGGCACCATCATTGCGCTCTTCCCGAATGAGGCAGATGAGTCGCCGGCTTCTGGACGGCCGCTCAC
>NW_017731665.1:1878812-1880439 GCF_001890085.2 Hipposideros armiger | reverse complement strand
GCCTATTTTCGACATTTCCTATAAATGGATATGACCATTTGTGTCTGGCTTCTTTCACTTAGTTTCATCCATGTTGTAGCATTTATTGGTACCTCACTCCTTTCTCTTTTTTAACATGTATAATATATTTTAATTGAATGAATGAATGAACAGCTGGTTTTGTTGATGGCTGTATCCCCAGTGCCTAAACAGTAGGTGGTAATAAAAACGTTTGACTGCCTCCTGTTTTGAACACCTAAATAACTTTCCTAAATCAAGGTCTTATTATTATGGAGAATCATATCAGGAAGTGCTTTATTCCTCTTTATGGAGAAATAATTTTCCATGGAATGGATCAACCACGTTTTGTCTACCCATTCATCAGTTGATGAATATTTGGGTTGTTTCCACCATTTGGCTATCGTGAAGAGCGGTTCTTTGAATATTCATGGACAAGTTTTTATATGAACACAACTTTTCAGGTATTTTGGGTATATACCAAAGAGTATAATTTCTGGGTCATACAGTATTTCTGTTAGATATATTTTTAAAATCAAAAAGAGTAAACTATAAATAGCTACAAACTAAATACCAAAAAAGTACATTATATGTATAGTTTTCCAGAAAAACATCAATTACTAAAATTGACTCAAAGAAAAGTAGAGAAACTACAATAAGCCAATAACCACAAAGAAATAAAATTGGTAATCAAAGTTAGTTGTCCTGTCCAATATATTCACTCTAAAGGAAAAAAAGAAAATAGGCAAAATTCATCAAATTTTCAAGGAACAGAAACTCTTCTGCCTTATCTAAACTTCCTTCAGAAAATATAAAAAGAAATTCATGACTCTTTTAATGAAGGTAGTATTATGTTACCTTAGTAACAAAACTAAACAAGGGTATAAGAAAAAAATTATAAACCATTTTCACTTATCATCATAGATGCAAAAATCTCAAATACAGCATTATAAAATTGGATTCATCAAGGTCTATAAATAATAATTTATCATGATCAAATAGGGTTTATCCTAAGAATACAATAACAATTCAAAATCAGAACACCTATTAAGGTAATGGCACTACATTAAAAGATTAAGAAGAAAGCATATAATCATAACAATTCATGCAGAAAAAGCATTTTTATAAAATGTAATACCCTTTCATTATAGAAACTCTTAGTAAGCTCAGTATAGCAGCGAACTTTTTTAACTCAATAAGGTTATTTATCAAAACCTATTGAAACAATCATGCTTACAGGTGAAATTACAGATGGATTCCTGCTAATGTCAGGGACACGAAAAGAATATCTATGATCACTGCTTTGATTCATCACTGCTCCTTTGGTCTTCTAGCTAATGCAATAGACAATAAATGTAGTGTTGATAAATAAATGTAAATAATATATTAACTAATATAAATATATAATATGTAATTAATTATATATTAATATATATCATATATCACATTATATTATGTTATATTATATTATACTATATTATACTATATATCCCTATTGAGACTTATACGGTTTGTTTATTTATTTATTTAGATGGGAAAGGTAGAACCAAAACAGCCTTAACACATGAAATTGGATAACATAAATAGAATATCCAAGAAAATCTTACAACCAAGTTATTAGCATTATTAA
>NW_017731665.1:1867974-1871380 GCF_001890085.2 Hipposideros armiger | reverse complement strand
CCCCTCCACTGGTCACCCGCGGTAATCTCTGCAAGAGAGCTGGAACAGGAAGGCCGGCCATCGCCTTGGGATTGTGTCGGGCAACTCAGATATTTCCTTCCATTTGCATTTTTGTACAAATATCGCCCAAAGCACTTCAGGTATTGATTCTGGGGCTACACGTAAATTTTAACAAGTGGGCTAATTCACAAATACAGAATCACAAATAATGACGATCGAGGGTTTATGTGTGAGTGTGTGTGTGTGGGTGGGTGAGTGTGATCATGTGCGCATGTGTGTGTGATCGTGTGTGTGTGTGTGTGTGTCTGTGATCGTGTGAGTGTGTGTGGGGGGGGATGTGTGTGCGTGTGTGTTGCTAATAGCAGATGCACAGAGAAACTCCTCCCTGGTTTGAAGAAGGAAGCTGCCTTTGGAAAGCGCCACATGGAAGGGACTGCAGGCAGCCTCTCAGTGCTGAGAGTCTCACCAGCAGCCAACAAGAAAAAGGGGCCTCAGCCCTACAATTGCAAGGAGGTGAATTCTAGTAACACGTGAGGGAGCCTGGAGTGGATCTTTTCCCCAGATGAGCCACAGCGCCAACCAACACCTGCTTGCCCTCTGGTGAAGACCCTGAATTCAGGACCCAGGCAAGCGATGCCTGGACTCCTGATTCAGAGATGCTTGTATTAATGTAATCTAGGGAGTGAAATCTCATCCTATTACCTTTGTCATAATCTTAGTTAGAATCAAGTCACCAGTCCTACTCAAATTCAAGGGGAGGGAGTTGTACAAAGGCATGAATAACTGGGGTCATTTTCACGTCTTTCCATCACACCTCCTATCCCATCAAAGTCTTCTTTCCACATCTGCATGGTGCTTACCATGGAGAATACACCATGAATGGTTGAATTTATAGGCAACTCTGTCCAATACCAAGCGTGTCCAATAAGGAACACCCAGATCCCACCCAGCCTTGAAATTTTCAGTTCTAGGAGACCCCAGCAGGTAAGAGCACTACTATATGTAAGCACCTTCCTTCGTGAAGCCAGGCACACACAGACGTTGGAGGCCAGGGTGTTATAATGCACAAACAAGCATGGAGCACTCTTGAAAAAAATTTCCGATGACACAATTGTTGTTCCATTTTACTAGTTACAAAGAACTTGACTTAACGTAGTCACTGGAGAACATTACATTACATTCTATCGTCTACTGTTTCATTTAAAATTCACTAAAGCATATTTTCCTCTTTCCAGGACAAATTAAGGTTCCTGTGACCACAGTCGACTTGGCTGGCCTCCGACTTGGGCAGAACCATCCCAACTGTGCACATTGCAGAGAAGACAACTGGTCTACCAGCCGTACAGCCCAGCCCAGCACCCCTGATGCACCTCCCACCAACACAGATTCTGAAGGGGCCGCCCGCTCCCCAGAGCCTGTGTGCTGCAGGCAGCGTTTCTGCCTCATAACTTCCATCCCAAGTTTCTTTCACCGCTCAGAGTTCTTTGGTTGTACACCACAGAAGCTAACTATGGAGATCATGCAAAACAAATCATTTATTAGAGGAATATTAGGAAGCCCAGAGAATTGAAGGAAAAGCTTAAACACCAGCTCTGGGAACCCGGTAGTTGGTGTTATAGGGCAGCCTTCTCTGAGAGCGACCACCAACGTAAATACNGCCCTCCGGCATCCCAAGCAAGTTCTCAACCATCGCGCCACTCGGCCGGCCCCAACTCTATCACACTTTTAAAAAACTTTACAAATTCTGAAGCACATCTAAAATAATGTTAAGATGTGAGAAAGCTAGAAGGTGAGTCCAGAAGGTTTGTTATATTATTCTCTATAATTTTCTGCTAGGATTTCCTGCTCTCTGGATTTTGCTGGTTTTTATCCAAATCTAAAATCATGTTAAACATTTTCCTCTAACCCTCATATTTCCTATAACTGTCAATTAGATCTAAAAGCTTCATTGCATTCAGGTGTGATTTATTTCCTTTTGAGCAAGACCACCTCATGGGTGGTACTGGGCATTTCCCACTGCGTCATATTACAAGCTACATAATATCTGATTTTCCCACTTTGAGCGAGTCTAAGATTGAACAAGGGTTCAGGCGGTGCTATCCTGATCCATCCATCATCAAATTCCTCATCATCCTGCCACCTAACGATGTTAGCAGTTATTGATCAATACTGCCGACCTTTATTATTTCATTAGGGGTTGCAAAATGCTGGTTTTCTAGTGATTGCTAGGAATTTTGAGGTGGTTTACCATCTGCTTGCTCTTACGGCAGTGGCTTTTCTTCTTTTTCACTCCTTGCCCTGATAGATCGAAACTGAATGATGGGTGGATGGGTGGTGGGTGTGTGAGAACTTTTTACACTCTCCTCTCTACTTTTCAGTGCTTGAAAACATCTATCACAACATGAAAAAGAAAATCAAAGAAGGTTAAAAAAAATAAAATTTTAAATGCACAGGAAAGAAAAACTGAAACAAAACACCCCCAAATATATGGCCATCATGTATGCCAAGGTGGTAGAATTACCACAGGTGACTTGTATACACTACTGTATTTCCAAATTTATTAAGAAAAAAAAAATATATATATGCATTACATTTATAATTAGAAAATCAAACAGAAGAGCAGAGCGGTGTGATGATAATGCCGGGGGACCGCAGGGCGAAGGGAACGGTCTAATTTCAATCCAGGGTCACAGCCAGCATCGCTACCAGCTGTCACTGGAAAGAACTGGTTTGCAAAGCCCCTGGGAAAGACAGCGTCAGGCGGAGAGAACCCAAATCCCAGGGCAGTGCTGATGTTCGAGTGTCTGTAGAACAGGAAAAGCTAGAATGCAGTGAGGCAATGGATGAGTATCATTAAACCCTCTGTACAAATGGCGCCCAGCTGATGCTCCAAATAACCCCCCAAATGCCTGCTGTGTTCACTCCCAAGTCTGTGTTCATGAAGTCGAGGAGACCCAAACCTCGCAGGAAATTTTGGCTTCTACCCCCATGGAGTCGGGTGGAAGGGAGAAAACCTGAAAACCCTAAATAATGGATCACAGTGGCACCATAACGACAAGGCAAAATGGTGATAATTAAATGATTTTAATAGGGTGTCAAGATGAAGGATAATGGTCTTGGAAAACGAGGCTGGTAAATCATTACCCCTCGGGCTTGCATGCACACCCCAGTTAGGGAGTGACAAATGCAGAATGCGACGTCCCTGGCCACACATTTTGGCTCAGCGCAATGTTCACTCACACCCTTTTAGGGTTACTTCTGAGCCAAGCACAGCTGGGATCCATCTTCCACTCAGAGGCAAAATAAGAGCTCAGCTCAAATTTATCTCACTCTACTGAGCACTGTACTCGGTGCCCCCAAGCTCTGCGCTCGACACTGGCAGTAGATACTGAAGATATCCGCTCTA
>NW_017731665.1:1860428-1863649 GCF_001890085.2 Hipposideros armiger | reverse complement strand
GGGTAGGTGAGAAAGGGGGAAGGGATTAAGAAGTCCAAACTGTAGTTACAAAATAGTCATGATGATGTAAAGTACAGCCAGGGAATATAGTCAATAATATTGTGATAACATGGTACAGTGTCAGATGGTTGCTGGACTTATCATGGTGATCACGTCTTTAGGTATATACATGTTGAATAACTATGGTGTACCCCTGAAACTAATACAATATTGCATGTTAGCTATATTGTAATAAAAGTCTTAAAAAACAGATGCCTTAAAAAAAACACTTTTCTTTATCCATTTATTCATTCAAAATACATTTATTTAATGTCAATTAAGTACTTGGTTTTCTGCTAAGCTTCTAGGATGAAAGGGAAGTAAAAACAAGTAATTGCCCTCAACTTCTTCAGAGTCCAATGGGAGAGGTGGGGAAAAGCAAATTGGTACTGGGAGCAGTAGTGATAGTTGCGTGACTGAGTGCATGGCTTCAAGTCAGGCACTGAACCAAGGCAGTTCCATTTATTGCATTAGGAATTCTCATGACATTTTGCAGTAGGTACTGACCTCCTGACCTGTTTGGAGAGCTGGACACAGATTTGCCTGAGCCCAAGAGATGGGCAGGCAGTGCCTCGAGCCCTTGTCACAGACACCACTGGCTGTTGGAAGCTCTACATGAGGCGTGCTCCTTCTGGGAGAGTATTCCCTCTGTAATATAGAAGAGCTGGCCTTTGCATGGAGTTGATGCTTGGTTGTGTTCAACACATTCCTGATCATTGATACAACAGATGAGACCAGTGAGGGACAGCGAAGACTGCTTTTCAGAGGAAACAATCCAAGCAGGGAGCCTTAATGGGGCTGACCTGGGTCACCTCTCAGCCCATGCTCCTCCGTCCTTACCACTGTCCACCTCTCCATTAGCTTCCTCAAGCATGCTGAGGTCTTTTCCCAGGCAAAGCTGTTGCTATCGCTGTCCCCTCAGCCAGGGACAGTCCCCTGCTGGCTCTCTGCAGGGCTGCTGCTGCTTCTCGTGCTTTAAGTAGCAGTGTCAATTCTTCAGAGAGACCTCTCTTGACCTTCCCATCCCATCGTTCCCACATCAGCCAGTGGATTTTCTTCCTTGTGGTCATAATATACAATTGGTGGCTTGATTAGTTCCTTCAGTTTTTTTGTCTGTATCCCCCACCCCTCCGCCACGAAAGGGGTTGCTGCAAGATGAAGGCTTTATTTGTGTTGTTCTCTGTGAAACAGTTCCTGCTGCAAAAAAGTTCCTGGGACTTAATAGTTCAAATATATATATTGGGTTGTCAGAAAAGTCATGACACATTTTCGCAATAAAAAACAGAAAAAATAGGTCATGACTTTTCCGACAACCCAATATTTGATGTAAGAATGAGTAAATGAATGAAGGTGACCATAACACAGAAATTCCACAAGAAACCTTTGTCCTGATAAGTCTCTGGTGTCTTCAGAGGACAAAGAGAAATTTCTAAGGCCCAAAGAAGGCTTTCCTCAGGGGCCAAATAAGATCTTCTATTCGATCCAGTGCAACATTTCCTATATGCCAGACAATCTTTAAGATTCCACCACAATCTGAGGAGGCAACAAACACCATCTTCCCCTTTCTTGATGCCCGTCACCAAATTCACCACGATGACTATCGCAGTCACCATTTCCCAGCTGCCTGCTGTATACCAGGCACTATACTATGCCCTGAATATGTATTATTTAACTACCTGTAACAACCCGGTGAGGTAGCTATCATGATATCCGCGTTATCAGTAGGTAACTGGCAAATAATTTGCTCAGAGCCTTACAACGGTGACGGAACCGAGAAGAAGGACACTAACCAGGACCATAGTTAGCACTACCTGGGACGGCTCCCCTCCCACAATTCCAGTTCTCCGAGCATGACCCTGACACCCAGAGCAGGACCCTCCAATGCCATGTTTGTGTTACATAACCTAAGCCTTCCAGGCTATACAGTATTGACCCAAAGTTGGGTACTTGACCCAAAATGCTCCAAATAAAATCCTGCCTTTGAGGCTTTTTGAGTGGTGATCAAAGGAAAAGATGGGGTCCATCTTTGGTAGGTGGACCCATAAACTTGGAGCCTCTCAAGATGGTGACCAAATTCCCATAGCTGGTCTGTGGGAAGAGAGATCGAAACTCATGCACCAAGAGAAGCAGAGAGGAGAGACAGGGGGGAAAAAAAGGATCCTGGCAATTGCTGAGTCTCTGGTTCTATTTTTTAGGAAACCCAGATAATCTTCTCCATGTCCTCAGGTTACTTGGAATGTCCTAACAGTTCTCCAATAAGTTCTCCATTTTGCCTGAGAGATATTCATTTAGTCTTTGCCATTTTGTAGCCAAATACGTCTCATTAATCACATGTGTAGGCACTGGGTAGGTCATGAATTTTTCTTCAGTGTAACTCATGGAGACCCATTCAGGCCACAAACCACACAGCTCATGTTTGGGCCAGGAGCGGGGGGAAGCGTATCCTGGGCATTTTGGATACCAGGGACCACCTCTCTGCATTTTCACACATAGGCAACGCATGTTTCAAGAGGCCGAAACGTACTTGAGAATTGTGCCCAGCCAACCAAGGACAACCAGCTTTCCAGCAAATCTAATTTCTCCCTTGCTATGGAAAATGAGTAGCCTTTAAATCAGAATGGCCCTTGCTGATAGGAAATTCTTGTTGCAATTCAAAAAGCTTTTTTTTCCTTAAGTATTCATTCCTGACAAACAAAATAAATTGTCATGCCAAACACATATAAAGATTGCAGAGATGCACCTCCATTAAATTCTACTTAGCAGCAAAGCAACTCAGGTGTTATCTAAATTTAGCCTTCTGAGCTCCCTTGCTTTTATACCTAAACACCATTTCTTGCAGCTTTTGCTTAGACTTACAAGAGTTTGATAAATAGAAATACTTTTCACAATGCATTAAGATTAGGTCAGCAGGAGAGCTTGACCTGGTTGGATCAAATCTGGTATTGATTTCTCAAAGTATAGTTTTTACTAAAAGTTGGACCCTTGCAGAGAAAGAGAAGAAAATGCTTCAACGGTGAGTTTAGGTTAAAAAAAAAAAAGTATACATCCTGTCTTTTTTCTTAAATGTATAGAGTAGAGAGAGCTTTTTCTCTGAAGTTGATAGAGGGAGACGCCAACCTCAATCCAACCTAATTGTTTTAAAATACAGAATGTGCACTCAACATCGAGACGATAGATACCAG
>NW_017731665.1:1849010-1858767 GCF_001890085.2 Hipposideros armiger | reverse complement strand
AAGAGCTCGCTCAAGAGTGCGAACTCTGAGCAACAGAGGTTCGAGTACCGGCCTGAGCTGAGCTGCCGCTGAGCTGCCAACAGGTGGCAGGATGGCTCAGCTGAAAAAAATAAAAAACAAGTAATAAAAAACGATACAATGTAATGGAGGAATCACTCATTTTCTCACCACCCCAAAATAAATATATTTACATTTTGTCATGGTTATTTCCAGTCTTTAAAACAAACAGAACATTACCCATCATGTGAAGGTCATGGTGCCTAGTCCAATTCCCCCACCCAAAGCCCCCA
Source organism: Hipposideros armiger (assembly GCF_001890085.2). NCBI lineage: Eukaryota > Metazoa > Chordata > Mammalia > Chiroptera > Hipposideridae > Hipposideros > Hipposideros armiger. Next base: position 1,858,477 of record NW_017731665.1, on the reverse strand, counting down.
CCCCACATATCTGAGCTTATGTGCCTGCCATTGGCAAGAATCTGATGTGTATCCTCCTGGTGATATGTTTCCATATCCAGTATCACTTTGTACATAGAGTCAAGAACTCACAGAAGTAGCTTCTTCCTCTTGCTTTCTTCACTGAAGGCTGTGCTTGAGCCTGTCCATGTTGACAAAAGGCATCAAAGTGCAGCATCTTATTTAAAACAAAAACAAAAACAAAAAACAAAAAAAAAACCTACCTGCATTCCTAACTGAGGCAGTGCGGTGCGTCACATGAATACACAGCATTTTCTTTATCCATGCCTCCATTGATGGGCATTTGGGTTATTGACAAATGTCTGCCATTACAAACACTGCTGCCGTGGACTTCCTTGTACACATCTCTCTGCACAATTGCAAAAGAGTTTGCCCAAGGCACATGATTCAAGGTGGAATCGTTATGTCCTAGGAATGTGCATTTTCAAATTTGTTGATTCCACCAATTTGTTCCCAAAGGAGAGCAAACCAATCCCGTGTCCCATCAGCCCTTGGGGAAGACACCACCTCCCTATGCCCACCACGGCTCTCTTTAGATTTAGGCTGAGATGGCCTGGACTTGGATCAAGAGCTCGACCTTTCACAAAAGAGAACGGATTAACTTAAATGAAAAAGAAAAAAAAAACCTTAAGTTTAATTTCATTCTCTTTCATTGCCAGTTGCATCATTTTAAAAGCTAATAATGCATCTGCATTCTCCCACCTTGTGATAACTTAATGAATTAGCCACTTGCCCATCAGAGAATGACCCCTTGGGGTAATATGTCAAAATTGAGTAAGGCACTTGAGCGCGTATTGAGTTGATGGATTTAAGGCAAGACTTCAGGCAATAGTAACGTTGTTTGGAAGACGAATCTACTCATAAGAGCCCCTCCATGACAAATGAGTTACTTGGAGGCTAACTATTTATGAGGTCCAGGTGGGAGAGGTATAAACTTAATTAAAGTTTGAAAACATAATAAAAACAAAGGCAGTGCATCAATTTCTCGGTGTCCAATTCAAACGCCCATGATGTCCTTAATAGGGTGGCGATACCTGGCTCTTGGAGCTGCAATATGTAGTTATCCAACTTACATGGTTCCAATTGCTGCTGAACTTGCTGAAGCCACACCACCCCCGACACACACTTTTGTCCTCTCCCCATGTCTGTTTATGAGACCAATTCATCTCAGCTCGGAGAGAATCATTACTGCTTCTATCACACGCACTTTGCAGTGGATCCTAATAAAACCAAGCACAGGCCGGCTGCCCACCCCCATTCTTTAATGACTTGGTTTATCCGTATCCCGGAAATCACATAAATTGTCACTGCCCTATGCTCTGGGGCTCCCTGATGCCTGGAACTCAAGCACAGCATCACATAAAAATATTTTAAAGACTCATTTGAATCACAACCCAGGGAACCAAATACTCCTGGGCAACCTTAAACGATAAATAAATATAAACAACTCAGGACAGAACCCAGATACACCAGCCAAACATTCGTTTTGATATACTTCATTATAGTGTGGGGTGATACGTCTGAAATATAATTCGATAGCTTCAATGGCTCCCTGCTGAGGAAGAAGCTGATTGAAAAGACTGAATCACACCCAAACTTGCGTTTCATATAAAACCCATTTAGAAGTCACTTCACTAAGCAATAGGGTCATTTCTATAAACAGGTGTCCCTTTCTTGGAAGGCTTGAGCGGGAGAAATTTACGTGTTTGTGTGAGGCTAGTCCTGGTGTGTACACACACACACACACACACACACACACACACACACACACACCAGTCAGTGGCTATAAAATAGAGGAGGATTATTGCCATGTAAGAGATATAGACCACTGTGGTGTCATCTATGTGTCCTAACAAGATCAAGTCTGATGAAGCAAAGGGATGCATCCCATGACCCTTGACCTCCACAGCCAATGGAAAGCAGTGACTCTCAACCTGGGATGCTTTAAAAGACATCAGTGCCCAGACTCCACCCCAGAGCAAGTGAGTCAGAACCTGTAGGGAGGGGCCCCAGTACTTTTCAAATGACCCCCAAGGGGTTTAACTTTGCAACCAAGATTGAGACACTCAGGTTGAAAATCTGACACTTCAGTAATACTTTCTAGACTTTGTAGCAAAATCAAAATAACCATTGCCTCGCCTCTTCTTCCAACCAAATAGTGGCTGTTCACGTTGGATGTAACTATAAATCTTACTTTCTCCATATTACACTGTTCAAATCTCTCTGGGAAGAGAAGAATAATAGGCTACATTTAGTAAGAGCTTATTATACACCAGGCATGGTGCTAAGCAATTTCCATGTCTTATCTCAGTAAATCCTTGCAACAACCCTGAGTGGTAGGCACTCTTAATGTCCCCATTTTATAAATGAGTGGGCAGAGTCCCCAAGAGGCTAAACTGAAGTATGAGACAGCACCAGGACCCACCCCCACCCCTGTGAGTTGCCAGGCTCAGCATTTCATCAGCCGTTTACCTCACACAAAAATTATCTGTGACATTCTCACTTTTAAAGAAAGAGCAGCAGTACCATTCACATATCTGCTAGTCAGTTCTGGCGAGAAAAACTCAAGGACTTCTCAATCTCTTCCATCAACTCAATGAGTGGTTGCCAAGGGCTCGGACGCCCCTCTTTCGATGTAGTGTTGCTAGAGCCAGACAACCTTGGATAAAAACTTGAGCTCTTCCTGTTCCCAACTGGGAGATTTGGGGCCAATGTCTGTAAAATGGGGATAATCCCTACCTCCCAGGGTTATCAGGATTAAAATTACACTTATGAAAGGTCCTGCCCAAGTCAGGGATGAACAAATGGTAATCTCTTCCGCTGCAAATATGGGACAGAGGTACCTACACTGTGATGATCAAATCCAACCACTGTTATCTCTAGTTCCACCTGATTATCTTGTTTTGAACCAGCTTATATCGAATACGACTTGCGACAGCTGTGTGATGTTACTTTTATATTCTGAGACCCCCAAAGGGGAACTATGGTACCCCCACAATGGTAAGGGTTTTGACGGATGCAAATTTGCAAAGCCTGATGCATTTATTAATCCCTCATTGGAGTAAACAGTAACAAAGCCAGCAGGAGCAATCATTAATTTACATTAATAGCTTTCAGTGGCGCGTACCCCAGTGCCTGACATGAAACAGTAATCTGAAACCAAACTGTGACTGTCTCCTACATGAGTTAATATATCGCAGCCCTCTAGACCCAGTGTTCATGCATTTCAACAAGGGGAAGATGCGTTCCTGCATCCCGATGCACACAGGAAAATATTCAAACTCCTTACTGTGGCTTTCAAGGTCCTATCTTCTCCAGGCTCATCTCAGACCACACATACTCCTCTGCAGCCCGATTAACCTTACTGTGGTATATTCCTTGGACACTTCGGCTATTTCCACCTCAGGTCCTTTGCACGTGTTTATCACACTGCATGGAATATCTCCCCTGCTCTTTGCATGACTGGATCTTTTTCATACGACAGGTCTCAAATCAAATCGTATCTAAGAAGCCCTCCCTAGAAACTCATCATCACTTTATCCTATTTATTTCCTTCAGGACACTTACAACATTTCAAGTTCATCTTGTATATTGTTGTTAATTTTATAGGCTGGCTCTCCCACAAATGCAAGCCCTAAAGGGAGGGGACCTTGTAAGTTTGGCTGATTACTCTTTCTAGAGCTTTTAGAACTATGTCTGGTTCAATATCTGGGTCCTAGGACAGAGAGGGAGCTATAAAATTAAATAGGAAAAGGTTCACTAGGATATTAGGATAAGGTGGTCTTGGCTGCAAAATAATTTTTTTTCATATGGGGTTTCTTTATTCCTCCATCAAGCAAAACAATTAGATCTGGAGCTGATTAAGGCCGTACTTTCATTAAGCACCCCCTCCCCAAATGATGAAAGGTTTCTTGATAGTGCCCTGCATTCATGCCTCCCATCCAAAGCTTATGCAACCTTATACCTTTCTTGGCTCCTAGCCAGTCTCACGAAATCCCTTTACTTTTTTGAAACCTTTGTTGATAAACTCCTCTCAATTAAACTAGTCAGCTTCTTACTCTAATTTCCCCTTCAGCTTTTGTTTCTGATTCAATACACATATTGGAGAGCTATTTCCTTATTCCCCCTTTTCCTAAACAACAACCAAAGATTTTTTAGGAGAAAGATAATAGTAAGAGCTAGTATTGATTGAACATATACCATGTACCAGGCACTATACTAGACAATTTTCTCTTAGTATGAAATGTACTCCATTATGAAATGCAATCCCCATTACAACACGCTTGAGGTAGGAACAACTTAAACAGAGATTCAGATGGAGGTATTATCTTGCCAATGTCACCCAGGGAATCTATGATGGAGTCCCACCTCCAATTTGAAACCCTCTGCTGCCAAAACCCATTATCTTTATCACCACACTAAAAAGTTCATTACCAGGTAGTAATTGGCGGGAGGACTTCATGAAACAGAATTAGTGACCAGCAATGCTAGTTGAGATGTATGATCACGGCTTCCCCACGTTGTTTAGTGCCTACCTGAGAAAGAACATGGAGCCCAGGCTAATAGGCACTCCTGGCTGGATTGCATGGAAATGAGCACTCACAGAAAACATCACGGTGCCTTCGATGGCCTTGCCCTTTCTGGGGTACGCTGCCTGGCTCCTGTTTACCAATTAGCTGAACAGCTCTGTGTTGCAACAAGGCATAAATGGAGTAATGAATTGAGATGCAGGTTTCATAAAAGTGATTAACTGCTAAATTCCAGTTCAGCTAACAGTTCAATTATCCCATTTTGCATCTCAGCCCTCCATCCAATTCTGCATTCACGGGGCCCCAATCACCGCGGCACCTACATCCCTCGCATTACCATTAATTAAGCCATCGCTCTTTCCTAGGAATATGTCCACCCTTACTCGTGAGCTGGGTTTGTAAATAAAAAAACAGGAAGAGAGAGTTTTGAGAAGCAGATATAACCATGCAGGAACAGAAGGCTGACCCAGAATGGGTTTTAATGACCACCACTCTGCACATACTGCCACCACCTTCATTTGAGAACACAAATGTGACAAACTCCATGTAGTATTTGTCCAAAGAAAATGGGCAGTAGGAAGTACAGGAGGAAGAGAAGAGACCTCCACTGAGGTTTTCACCCGTCTATAGGGGCTAACAGGTTCCTGGGCTGGAATTCAAGCATCCAGAAGGAAGCAATGATTACCCAGGTAACCATTCAGGACCATGGACAAGACTCCCTCTTTGCGCTTATGTGACTGTCAAGCGCTATTTGACTTAAAATGTCAAAAAGATCATCACGACTCCTTCGTCCCCACCGCCCCACTCCTACCCCCGGCATACACACAGACCTGTTTACTTCCTGCATTGATCAGGGTTCTTGCTTACAAACAGTAAGACACGGGCAAGACTTGGTTTCATCAGAAAAGGAGTTCTTAGGGAGGATATTGGATTGCTCGCCAAGTTGCTACGGAGGCTGAAGAATAAGACCAGCCACCATGCCCAGGATGACACCACAGAACAGCCAGATTCAGACCACAGTTCTGTCTTCACAGGACACTGGCAGGTGCTGACCTAAAGAGCAGCCTCTAAGCTCTCCCTCCAGAGCCATTGTCCCAGGTGGAACCATCGGATTGGGCTACACCAAGCTGCCAGGAGAGGAGGGGATGAGTACCCGGTGTTTTTAGCTTCCTGACGCCCATCAGCACCCACCAACAATGATTCTGTGAATGCAGGAAAGGAATACAGATGCTGAGCAGCCAAAGTGTGCACACGTGTACACCTCCGCCATGCAGGGGCCCCCATCGCTCGCTTCAGCAAATGGTTCTTCAGATGAAGACAGCTCCTGAGGACCCTTGTCTTGCAGACTTCCCACCTCCCTCACCACATCTCTCATGACACATCTCTCACTATAGTGCATCTCCCTCACAAGTCCTTTCTACATCCCTCCAGAACATGGTATTTCCTGCACCACCAGGCACTGGCGCATATGACTTCTGGTCTAGAACTCTCTTCCCCTAGTTAGCAGCCACTCACCCTGTGAACTCAGAGAAATGCCTGCTCCAGATGTGACTGACAGCCTGGGTTATAAGTTCTCTTTGCATTGCATGTTCATTCCATGAACTCAGAAAACATTCCTGTGTGGTTCTTGCTGTAGCCACAGCAGCTAAGAGATGCTCACAGTAGATGGACAATATGGACATGTTCAATTAATTGCTCTCAACCCTGACTTCACATTAAAATAACATGGAGGAGGCAGATGAGTAGAAGGCAACATGTGAGCATCACGCCTTAGCTCATTTGTGCAATCTTCACCCTGGACTCAGCGTGCTGAAGTGTCCCTTGCAAATGTGGACTCTGGGAAAGTGAGTTTCCCCCCAATATTTCTTTGGTGGCCTCTTATTAGCCCTACTGCTCAAACCCCAAAACTCAGTTTTGCTAAAATATGAACATGCAGGTGCAGTCCACATCACACCCTTGGCTTCCTTGGTGAGAATACTCTGTATGCAACTATCTTCTCTCTGGTGATGCCCATCCTACAGCCTAGAGGCAAGTGACACCTCTGTCCTTTCAGAAGGACAGGACACACCAAACAGCTGGCTGTTACTTATCCAAGAGAATCCACCATAATGGGCAAATGAGAGACCTGGGCTCAATATCTGGCTGTTCCCACTACTAGCCATTGGACCGTGCTTTCAGTAATGACTCCGCTGGTGTTTCACATAGGCTGGCAGGACAGAGAATGGGAATAAAAAATTCAGCTGATATTTTGAAAGAAAAGAAATTGGTCTAGTTCTTTTATACCTGTTTGTGGACTGAGATCTAACTCTACTACCTCAGTTTGGTTCATCGATGTATATACATTTAATAGATTTCACATATAAGTGAGGTCATAGGATATTTGTCTTTCTCTGTGACTTATCTCACTTAGCATAATGCCCTCAAGGTCCATTCATGATGTCACAAAAGGCAACATCTCATTCTTTTTTATGGCTGAGTAATATTCCATTGTGTATATGAATATATATATATATATACACCACATCTTTATCCATTCATCTGTCAATGGATACATTAGACTTATTGTGGTGATCATTTCACAATTATACACAAATACTGAATCATGTTGTACACCTGAAACTAGTATAATGTTGTATGTCAATTATATCTCAATTAAAATACATTTTTAAATAATAGTAATAGTCACTAACGTCTATTTCACATTGCTGTGTGGCCAGGCTCTCTGTAGGCACTTTCATGCACGGTCTCATTCAAGCATCTCAACCCTGTGAGCTGTTACTGTTACCTGCATTTGACACCATCAGAAACCTGAATCCCAGGGAGGGTGAGTGGCTTTCTTGAGGTCAAAAAACTTAGTAAGCGGGAGATCTGGGATTCAATCTCAGACTGTCTAGTCCCAGAGTCTCTTTAACTCTTAACAACTCCCTAAATTATATGTGCAATATATGTGTGGGGACAGATACACAGTAATTGTTTAACAAATATAATTTTAATAAATAAGGGATGGATTGACGGATGTATATGGATGGATGGATGGATGGATGGATGGATGAACAGATGGATGGGTGGGTAGGTGGCTGGGTGAATAGATGAGTGGGTGGGTAGAAAGGTGTGGTGCCTTTATCCTTTAAATGATCCCCATCAAGGTCTGCTTTGCAGACAAGGCTTAGCCCATGGAGCCTTCATGCACAGAAGATGATGTTCCCAGAAACAGGAGTTTGTCTCCTAAAACTGCATCAAACAGGAACTCTGGACTCTCCTTCTTTACTTCCAAGCAATGTCTACAACTTCCAAAATCTGCTAGAGGAGAAGTGGAGAGGGGGCTGAGCGTTTCCACACACCCCGTCCCCAAGGAGAGAGGATGTATGGAACAGATGTCATTAATCACCCATCTCTCACTGACAGATGGGCCACAGCACAGTCTTGGAGATCCACAGCCCGGGGCACAGCAGCCATCCACACGGGCTGTGAGATGACACACGGGTGTCATCCAAGGAGGCTCAGTGTTGAGGCTCGATTGCCATGTTTAAACATAAACAGCTCTTTTTTCCATGCCTTGTTTTCTGTGTTCCCATTATCTGGCAAAGTTGGGCCCCATTGAGAAGGAGGCAGCTGTGTTTGGGGAGCAATTGTCTCCTTCCTGTTGGGCACGTGAGCTGAGTTCTCTATTGTCCACATCTGTGGCCGCCTGGCTGCCAACCCAAAGAGACACTGCTCTCTTTTCCAGTACAAACGCGTTTAGCGCAAAGTCCAGAAGTGGTTCTGTAGTCAGTGGCCTCTTACAAACACAGCATCCTGGGCTGCTCACACCCTCCTCTCCTTCTTAGGACCCCAAGTTGAGCTCTTTTCAAATGCCTACCATTTATCACGGCCCAGCGCACATTATATCTTTGCACAACAAGTTTTTATTACCACGGGGATGGAGAAATGCCTAAGATTACAGATTTATAAAAGTCTCCAAACAGGATCTGAATCTCAAGTTTTTACCCAAGTTGATGTTTCTGCCACTATATCATGTTCTGTGCAAACTATGAGATTCATCCCGTTCTAAGCAAACAGAACCTCAGCACTGCCAGGGGTCCCCCCTCATCCCCCATCTACCTTCACTTTCTAAGTCGCTTTGGTCAAGACTGTTTGACATGTGACGGAAACGCCCCAAGAAGAACTAGAATCTGCTAGAAGAAAGGCGGATCCTAGAGGCAAACCGACCTGAGGCTGAATCCTGGATCCAACACTATCAACTTGTATCTGGATATGGTACCACATATTTCTAAACTTCAGTACCCCACTAGCAAAACAGACGAGTATTGTATCCATTTTAAAGGAAAGTGGGGATTACATGAGAGAAAAATCAGGTTCATGCTCTAGGTCTCAGCATAAATATCATCTTCTCTGGCCCCTAAGTCAGGTTAAATCCAGTTGCTTTTAGAGCTTTTCACAATACCGTGTGCTCCTCCTCACGTAACACCATGCCTGTAATTCCTTCTTAACCACACATCCCCCCCCCCTTATAGACTCTAAGAGCTCCGAGAACAGGATATATCTGCCTTGTCTTTGGCTGTATAACCACCTCCTAGAACAGTGCTAGACACATAATGGCTAAGAAATAATTACTGAATGTCTATAAAGCAACTCGCACCGTCTCTGACATGCCACAGGCCTGCACACAGCTGCAGCTTTATCCTCTTCTCTGGGGTGTACTGAGACCCAGGGGGGTTCCTCATTCTCCCTTCCCTCTTGTAACCAGCCTGGATGGAGACGGGAAGAGCTGTGGGCTGAAGCAGATCATGCAGCTAAATGCTAAATGAGGCCGTGCTGACAGGTCTCAGGCGACACCGAAAGGAGCTGCAAGCCCCAGAATGTGGCCAAGGATGCTCGCGATTCACTTGGTTATATACA